>NC_138658.1:77545843-78045694 GCF_964273445.1 Streptopelia decaocto | reverse complement strand
CTGCCCCCCTGCACCCCAAACCCTGCACCCCAAACCCTGCCCCATCGTCCCTGTCCTGCTCCATTCTCCCGCATCCCCCTGGACCCAGCTCCATCCTCCCCATCCCGGTTCCCCCCAGTTCCCCCAGTTCAGCCACTGCAGGTGTTCTATGAAATTGTCTAAACCAGACAACTTTCACCCCAAAACCCCCCAGCACAGGGGATGGGGCTGTGAGCTGCTCCCCTAAAGGGTTCATGCAGTGGGGTGCAGGGGGGGGGTCAGGGCCACCCCTGTCCCCCTCACCCCAAACCCGTGTGGGGACCATCCAGGGAGGCCAAGCACTTATGAGCCTGAAAACCCCCTCGAAAAGGTGCTGGGAGCCCCCGGGGGGACGTGGCTGCGGCATCCCCGTCTCTGTCCCCATCTATGTCCCATGGCCGTCCTGTCCCGCAGACCGGCACCACGGCACGCCGATGCTCCTGGACGGCGTGCGCTGCGTCGGCGCCGAGCTGGAGTACGACTCGGAGCAGAGCGGACTGGCACGGCTTCGACCTGACCCCCAGCCCCCCCGCCGCCCCCCCGAAACGGAAAACAAACAGTAATAGAGGAAATCCACCCCAAGCTCCCCCAGCCCGGGCTGCAGCTCTGCAGCCACCCGGAGCCGGGGGGACCTGCTGCGTCCCAGCTGTCATTGCCGCTCTGGGGACCCCCAGTGCTGGAGCATCTGCTGGCGCCTCGGGGTCGATCCCGCTTCTGCCTCCGGCTGCTGCTGCTGTCCCTCTGCTTTCACCCCTGGAGAGGGGACACCTGGGGACAGGGACCCCCCCCACGGTGACATTGTCCCAGCGGGGGTTTGGAGCTGGGATGGGGGCAGGATCCAGCTGTTGGGGGGGCTGTCCCCAGGGCTGGTCCCCAGGCCCGCTGTCCCTGCCCGCCCCCCCATGGCGCAGCCATTGCCTTAGTCGCCTTCCCTTTTTTCCTTTTTTCCCTTTTTCCTTTTTTTCCCTTTTTTCCCTTTTTCCCTTTTTCCCTTTTTTCCCTTTTTCCCTTTTTTCCCTTTTTCCCTTTTTTTCCCTTTTTTTCCCTTTTTCCCTTTTTTCCCTTTTTTTTCTTCTTTTCCCCAGTACGACCCGCGGTACAAGAAGAGTGGCTCAGTTCAGGAAGCAACAGGAGGCTTTATGTGCCTACATATATATATATATATATATATATAAATATAGAGCTGTATATATACACACAGCTGTGTGTGTGGGGGGGGTGGCGTTAAGTACAAAGATCTATAGAGGGAAATAATAAACCGCAGCTGAGAAGGTTCTGGAGCTCAGATCAACCCGTTCAACCCCCGGAGCGCGGGAGCTGATTAAAACCTGCTGTGACAGGGGGACACAGGTGACACCCGGGCGGGGGGACACTGGGGGGACGCTGCTGCCCCATCCCTGCGGTGCTGGGCTGGTTCAGGGGCTCCTGGGCCCACACAGAGGGGTCACATCCATTGATTTGTGCACCTGGGATGTGGGGGCTTAGCGCAGCCAGTGCCCCCCCTCTCTGGATAAAGGGGTCCAGGTGAGGGAGGGGACACTGTCCCCTTCAGTGTCCCCATCCGTGTCCCCATCAGGCTCTGCCAGGGGGGCTGCCAGCTGTGCGGGTGATGTGCAATATAGGTAAAAAAATAGGAATGTGAGGGCACAGAAAATGCACATATTGGTATTTACAGGGGCTGGTGGGGGCCCTTACCCCTACCTGGGGGGCAGCCTGAGCCTCCGTCCCCACTCAGCGATGCTGGAGGGTCAGTCCCCCTCATTCCCGGGGGGCAGCACCCAGGAGCATCTCTGGGGTGTCCCCGAGCAGGGGGCCCAGCCCGGCGTCGGCTCGCAGCTCTGCTCGGTCTCTGCCCGGGGGGCTCCCGTGGTGTCGGGGGGGGACAGGTGGGGGGCCGGAGCGTGTGGGGCTCAGTTGGAGAGGAAGTCGATGGTGGCTCGCACCGTCTTGGAGGTGGAGATGTCCATGGCGGTGACCTTGATCTCGGTGTCCCCGAACTGCATGCTGGCGCGGATCTCGCGGCGGGCGCGGGGGGGCCCGCCGGTGTCCCCCAGCTCCAGGCTGACGGTGCCGCAGTGGCGCACGCCGGGGTCGGTGATGTAGAGCACGTCGTCGCGGGCGCTGCAGTAGATGTTGATGATGGTCCTGCGCTGGCCGGGCCGCGCGGGGCAGTAGCTGCGCTGCACCACCTCCCCCAGCGCCACCGACTGGTCCACCGACACGAACTTCTCGAAGACGTCGGTGCACCAGCTCTTGCCCTCCTTCACCAGCAGCTTCTCCCGCGGGTGCTTCCCCTCCACGAACTTGTTGAGCACCCCCACGCCGTAGGTGAGGGGCGAGCGGCGCACGCGGACGATGGTGGGGTCGAGGCCGAAGAGGACGGCGCCTTTGAGGATGGTCAGCCCCACGTCTTGGGGGACGATGACGCGGCAGGTGAGGCCGAAGGCCGCCTGCACCGCGTGCTGCAGCATGGGCGACTCGGCGAACCCCCCCACCAGGAAAAGGAACTTGATGCCTTGGACCTCCGGCTTCTTCAGGAGATCAGCTGGGGAGGGAGGGACAAAGCGGGGCGGTGGGCAGGGCTGGGGGCCGTGTCCCCCGCGAGAGGGGACGCCCGGTGTGGGGGGGACACGCAGGGGCCGGGGCAGCCCCCGGGACGTACCGATGTGCGCGATGATCTGGCTGATGGTGGGCTGGAAGAGCTGGCTCATGGCCTCCGCCGACATCCGCAGCATCCCCTGCGACGACCACTTCACGAAGTTCACGCTGCGGGGGACAGAGGGGTTGGGGGGGTCAGAGGGTCCAGGGCTGCCCCTTGCCAAAATCTCTGCCCAATCCTCCCCCAGCCCAGCAGCCCCATGAGCAGAGCACCCCACCTGCCTGTGCCCCCCAATTTAAGTCCCCCTGAGGCCATGTGCTCCCCAGGGGTCCCCAAACTCTGTCACCCTCCCAAGGGGGTCTCACTTGCTCTTCCTGAGGGTCACACACCCCCAGGGGTCCCCAAACCCCACTGGCCCCCCAGGGTCTCACTTGGTCTTTCTGAGGGTCACACACCCCCCAGGGGTCCCCAAACCCCATTGTCCCCCCACTGCAGGTATCACTCGCTCTTTCTGAGGGTCACACACCCCCAGGCGCCCCCAAACCCCATTGTCCCCCCACTGCGGGTCTCACTTGGTCTTCCTGAGGGTCACACACCCCCCAGGGGTCCCCAAACCCCATTGTCCCCCACTGCGGGTCTCACTCGCTCTTCCTGAGGGTCACACACCCCCAGGGGTCCCCACACCCCGCTGCCCCCCCGGGTCTCACTTGCTCTTCCTCAGGGCCGTCTCCACGTTGTGGCCGCGGTGCTTGCGGTAGAAGTCGATGAAGGAGAAGGGCAGGGAGATGTTGAGGGGGCTGGCGCGGGAGGGGGCGGCCGCCCGCTTGCGCGCCTCGAAGGCGATGGTCAGGTCCACCCAGGCCGCCGGGCGCTTGGCCTTGAACGTGGCGATGAAATCCGCCCCGAAAATGTGGCACAGCAGCTGCTCGAAGGCCAGGTCCACCCCCACGGCCCCGTACGGACCCCCTGGGAACAAAGCAGGAGGGTGGGTCAGGCAGTGTCCCCGTGGCACAGGTGTCCCCATGGCCCCATCACCATGTCCCCATGTCCCCCATCATCATGTCCCCATGTCCCCATGTCCCCCATCACCATGTCCCCATGTCCCCCATCGCTATGGCCCCGTGTTCCCCACCACCATGGCCCCAGGCCCCCCCAACACCACCAGCAAAGCCGGGGCACTTTTTATGCAAGATCGTGTCACCCCCAGGCTCACTGCGGGGGGGATGACATGGAGGGGAGCCCCCCACCCAGGGCGGGCCCAGGGGACAGGGACAGGTCCTGCAGTCCCCCAGGAGCAGGGTGGCAGAGGGGACACCCCACAACCCAGCACCCCTTTCCCATTGGCACCCTGTCCCACCCGAACCCACCTGAGCCCCCCCAGCCCAAAACTCCTGTCCCACCAGCACCTCATCTCACCTGACCCCCCCAGCCCAGCACCCCATCCCTGTCACCCAACCCACTCGAGCCCCCAACACCCCTGTCTCCCATCTAAGTCCCCCCAGCACTCAGCACCCTCTCCTACCTGACCCCCCCCAATCCAGAACCCCTGTCCCACCTGAGCACCCCCAACTCAGCACCCTTGTTCCTGTCACCCCCCAACCCAGCACCCCTGTCCCGCCTAAGCCCCCCCCAGCCCAGCATCCCTGTCACCCCCCCAACCCAGCACTCCTGCCCCACCTGAGCCTCCGTCCCCCGAACCCACCTGACCCCCCCAGCCCAGCGCCCCTGTCAGTGTCACCCCCCAACCCAGCACCCCCGACCCCCCAGCCCATCATCCCTCCCCTGTCGTTTTCCCCGCGGACACCAGGTGGTGCCACCAGCCCAGCCACAACCCTGCAAGGGACAGAGGGGTGGGGTCCCGGGGGCCGCCCACCTGAGGCTTTGTACAGCTCCTTCAGCGTCCCCTGCGGCTTCTCGATCTGGTGCACGGTCAGGTCCACGGTGCCCCCCCCGCAGTCCGCCACGATGTACCGGTCACCTGCGGCGGGGACGGCGGCCACTGGGGTCCCGCGTGTGTCCCCGCCGCGGGGCGTCCCCAGGCTGAGCCCGGGACACCCGCCCGCGGGCTGGGGGACGCGGGGACACGGGGACGCGGCCCCTGGGCTGCGCTCCCCCGGGGGAAACCAGCCTGAACCCATCTTTAATCGTGTCCGTACCTGCCTGCATCTCGGCCCAGAGCTCCCCCACTCCCGCCTCCACCAGGAACGTCCGGCTGTGCCGGGACCGCCGGAGCTGCTCCCGCGCTGGGGACAGAGCGGGGGACAGTGTCAGGCTGCGGGGGGGGCAGGAGCATCCCTGGGACCCCCCGCCAGTGGGAACCGCACTGGGAGCGCTGGTTTCCTGCTCGCCTCCAACTGGGACACCCAGCCCTGCCCCCCAGCTCCAGTGCGGAGGAGGAACTGGTCCAGCCCCCCCGAACACCCCCCCATCCAGCGGCCCCGGGCGATGCCACCGCTTCCCCTGTTGTCCCCAGCCCGGGTGGGGTTTCCTCTGCTCCCCGCCCCGTCCCGTCCCGGGCCAGGGGACATCAAAGCAGCCCGGAAGGGTGGGGAGTTGTTTGTGGAGGCGGGGGGGGTCACCCCGGCCTATTTTTGCCACACCAGGACGGACATGGCACACTAATTAGCCTCATTAGTGAGCCCCGGGGTGCAGCTCAAGGTAGGGGAGGGCAAAGGGGGGAGCAGGGCCCCCCAGGGCTGCCAGAGAGGGGAGCCGCCACAGCCCCCCCTCGGTACGGTGCCCCACTCGTCCCTGCCTCAGTTTCCCCCATCACCAGATGATGTGACGGGCTGGGGGTCCCTGTCACAGTGGAGCCAGCCCTGCCATGTCCTCATGGGGGGCGAGGGATCGCTGCACCCCCTTTACAACGGGGGGCACCCTCCAGGGACTCTCCCCAGCACACCCCAGAAACCCAAGCAGCTTTTACCAGAACTAGTCTGGGGGCTGCTCCCAGAGCCCCCCACCCCGGGCAGGGCCCAATCCCCGGGGTGGGTGTCCCCGAGCACCGCGGTGGGTGCACCGCATCTGCACCCCAGCACCGGCTTACGGGATGCTCAGCCCAGGACCCCCCGCTGCACCCCAGGGCTGCCCCGGCCCCCTCCCCAGCCGCCAGAGCCCCGCTTGCTGCGCCCCGGCCCGCAGCCACCTTGCCGAAAGCTGGAGTCGATGGCGCGCTCGGGCGCCGGCCCGCCCGCCGGGGCTCTGCAGCTCAGCTCCAGCAGCTGGTGCAGACGCAGCTTCCTGCAGTAGATGGAGGCGGCTTCGGGCTCCAGCGCGATCAGCAGCTGCTCGGGGTTCTCGGGGGACACCAGCCCAGCCTGCAGGGGGACAGGGGGGTCACACAGGGGAGGGGACGCGGCACCGGGGGGTCCCCATGTGCTGTGACAGTGCCACGGGACGGGTCCCCCACCCCCGGCCTTGGCATATCCATGCGAACAGAGCCATAAAACCATTCCATGGTTGGACTCGGCGATCCTAAGGGTCTCTTCCAACCAAAACGATTCTTTGGTTGGAAAAGACCTTTAAGACCATTGAGCCCAACCATTAACAATCTCTACATGCAGCGGCTAGAAGGGTGATGCCCGATCTAAACAGCAAACAGTGGCTTTTGTCTGGAAATCTTTTAACAATGTCCCCCACAAATTTAACTTCAGCGCTAGTATGAAATTTTAGAGCCCCTATTATGCAGAATATTTAAATCGCTTTTAATTTCATGATGCTGAGGATGTTCAGAATCAAGTATGTTAATTAATATGAACTTCAGCAGAGGTGAAACTGCTGCATTTATCCATGTTGGGATTAAAGAAATTCTTAAGAGACACTAATAGGGACTTGGCACTAATGGTACAATACTGATCCACACACCCAGCCGGGGTTTGTGGGGCTACCGGGACACGCTCGGTTACGCAGGGCAAGGGGGCAGGTGCAGGGGGCCGCGCAGGAATGTCCCCCCCGTGTCCCCTCACCTCATACGCAGCCTCCCGCATGAACTGCTTGGCCGGCTGTTTCCAGATGGCCGGGACGGTGATGACCCAGCGGATGGCACCGCGCTCGGGCAGCGCCGGGCACTGCTCCCGCAGCTCCTGCGGCGACAGGCGGCGCTGACCCCCAGCCCCGGCACCGCGGCTCCGGGGGGACGCGGGAGCGCGACGGGCACGGCCCGCGCTCCGTTCGGGGAGGAATCACAGAGTCACAGTGTCAGGGGTTGGAGGGCCCTGGAAAGCTCATCCAGTGCAATCCCCCCATGGAGCAGGAACACCCAGCTGAGGTTACACAGGAAGGTGTCCAGGCGGGTTGGAATGTCTGCACAGAAGGAGACTCCACAACCCCCCTGGGCAGCCTGGGCCAGGCTCTGCCACCCTCACCCCCAACAAGTTGCTTCTCAAATTCAAGTGGAACCTCCTGTGTTCCAGTTTGCACCCATTGCCCCTTGTCCTGTCCCTGGTTGTCACCAGAAGAGCCTGGCTCCATCCTCCTGACACTGCCCCTTTCCATCTTGATCCCCAGGAATGAGTCCCCCCTCAGTGTCCTCTTGTCCAGCTCCAGAGCCCCAGCTCCCTCAGCCTTTCCTCACACGGGAGATGCTCCACTCCCTGCAGCATCTTGGTGGCTGCGCTGGACTCTCTCCAGCAGTTCCCTGTCCTGCTGGAACTGAGGGGCCACAACTGGACACAAGATTCCAGGTGTGGTCTCCCCAGGGCAGAGCAGAGGGGCAGGAGAACCTCTCTGACCTACTGACCACCCCCTTCTAACCCACCCCAGGTCCCACTGGCTTCCTGGCCACAAGGGCCAGTGCTGGCCGGTGGCCCCGTTGGGGGGTGCAGTGGGCGTCCCACCTGCACCGCGTGCTGCTTGAAGAAGCGCAGCGCGTGGGCGAACACCTCCAGCGCCGGCATCTTCCTCCCGTTGACGGCTTCCAGCTCCGTCTTCATGGTGAGGTCCTGCGGGAAGAGCGGGGGCAGCGGGTGGGTCGCGTGGGGAACAATGCTGGTGTTCAAACGGCGCAAGGGTGAGCCTGCAGCGCCTTCGAGAAATGAGCCTTTGAGCAAAGCTTATATGGGTGAGGGACACAAACAGTGATATTTTATATGTAAATTTTATATATGCGTGCTACTGCTGATTTGGAGATTTGTTTATGCTAACAGGATTAGTATTTTGGTCCTGTATAATAGGCAATGTACTAGATAACTGCCTGATCTTACTGATGTCGTCCCAGGTGTTAATTTCTGAGATGATTCTCAGTTCTGTGTTGAATCCCACGTTTTCTCACGCACACTGCGTGTCTCCAAGCACACTTTGTTTCCTTGGGCGCTGGATGATCAACAGCTATAAAATTGATCTTGTTTCATTCTTTTGGCAGGGAAAACAGAACAAGCTGCCGAGGAGCCCCAGGGCCCTTTGGGAAGTGCTCAGTGTCTGCTGTCCTGGGGACGCTGCCCCGGCTGCCTCTGCAGGGCTGGGGGGACGGTGCTGACACGCGGGTGGCTGGGACGCCGCTGGTGTCACATCGCGCCCCGGCCCACGTTCCCGGGGCAGGGTGCTCGTCCCCCGTGCCAAATCACGGCACCCTTTGGGTGGGAGGAGACCCTCGAGATCATCAAATCCAACCATAAATGCTGTGGCACAGGGGCTTGAAATGCTGCTTCTGCAGCCACAGCCACCTGGGATGGGGGAACCAAAAGTTCACCCCCCTGGGCTGAAATGTTGCAAAGTGTAAAGCAAATGGGGAGATGGGTGCTGGTGATGGGATCTGCAGCCCTCCCAGATTCCTGTCCCCCCGGGACCCGCTTTCCCTGCAAAGCCCAGCCCAGCTGGTGTCCCCACAGGTCCCCGGGGAGGTGGGGACGTGCCCAAGGACTCACGCTGGTGCTGTGAATCTTCATCTTAAACTTCTCGAAGTAGAGCCAGTCGCGGGCGTCCTCGGGGTCCAGGTCGTGGTAGTAGTCGCGGGCGGTGTAGCCGAAGCTGTGGAACGTCCCCTCGGGCGTCAGCAGGAGGCTGGTGGGGGTCTTCTGGTTGGCCACCCCCGGGTCCCCTCCTTCCCATTTCCTGCAAACAGGAGCCCGTGAACCTCAGGGCCGGAGAGCTGGTCCCATCCAGTCTATTAGTTTAGGTGGGCACAACCTCCAGAGGGACAAAGATGGGACCGACATCCCCGAGCATCCTCACCCATCGTGGTGAGGTGTTACCGCTCCATCCCATCTCCCAGCAAGTCCAATTCCAGCCCGTCTGGGCCCAGAAAGAGCCCTTTGGCAGCCGCGGCTCCTCACCTCATCATGTGGATGGCCTCGGGGTCGCTGGCGAAGCTGAAGGCGTAGCCGCTGGACGTGGTGCCAAAGTCGATGGCAACCACCACGGCGAAGGGCTGGCTGGGCGGGCTCCGCGCCTCGCTGCGCTGGAACCAAGGGCAGCGTTAGGGGCTGCGGCCGGGGGGCAGCGGGTGGCGCTGCCAGACACGCCGAACCAGCCCGCCAGAGGGTGAACTTCTCCCGGATTTGGCCCGCGGGTGCTGCGGTTTCTGCCGGGGCAAGGGATGCGGCGATGCTGCGGTTCCTCCCCCCACACAGCTCCCAATCAACCCCAACTACTCTGTGATTCTATGAGAGGGGCTGCACCAGGGGCTGGGGGGCCCTGTGGCTGTCCCCAAAACCAGGCTCAGGGACACGCGGACCTGGGCAGCCCCAAGGGACGGACATGGTGGCCTCTGGTTCCTGTTTCTCCACAGCTGGGTGGTGTTGAGCCCTCCACACATAAACCCCGGTACATTGTAGCTGGGGTTCCCCAAAACCTTCCCTGCTCCCCAGCTCGCTCCAAGGGACCCTGTCCCAGGTGTCCCCAGGGGTCACCCAACCATAAACCTTCCTGGCCGAGGTGCTTCATACAACAGTTTGGGTTGGAGGGACCTTACAGCCCCCCAGACCCCTGCCATGACAGGGACATCTGCACCAGCTCAGGGTGCTCAGACCCCGTCCAGCCTGGCCTGGGATGTCTCAGGGATGGTTCATCCACCACCTCTCTGGGAACCTGCCCAGGCTCTCACCACCCTCAGGGACAACAATTCCTTCCTCGTTTCTGGCTTCTGGGGGTCCCCATGGCTGGTGCTTTTCTGGTCCTGCCTTCATGCCCACCCCTCGTCCCCGCGGTGGCAGAGGGAGGTGACAGGGACCGGTGGTGCCGAAGCAGCCGCAGACACTCAGCGAGCCCCGTCCCGTGTCACCGCGCGCGGCAGCCCCCCCGGCGGGGGGCAGACACGGAAAGCTAAAAGCCTCATTAACTTTTAACGCACCCAGATTAAATACAGACATCAGGGAGCTGCGCAAAAAGCCGGGAATTAGCACGGACGAGGGGGTTGTCTCAGAAATGTGCATGTTCAGGAGCTGCGGGGACAGCGAGCACGGGGGGACACTCCCCGCCTGCGTCCCCCCACACTGGGATGTCCCCTGGGGTGGCTGGGTTGGGGCAAACTGGGAGCAGGAGCTTTGCAAAGGGTTAAACTGGTGCTGGTGCTTCCTCCAGCTCCTCCCCTGTGCTGGGAAAGACCCTCAGCCCCACGGACCCCAGAGCTAAGGGGGGTTTGGTCCCAGTGACAACCTGACCCATCCTGACCCTGATACTGGGGTGTGCGGTGACAACCAGACCTGGGGGGGGAGAGCACTGACCAGGGAAGGACCAGAGGGGACAATCCTGTGGGGACGGACCCCGGCACCCCCAGGGGATCCCCCAACTCCCTTACCGGTGACTGGGACGGTGTCAACGGGGCGATGCTGCAGCTGTCACGCGGCGTCCCCGGGGAGCCGGGAGGGGACGGTGTGGGACACCGCTCACCGCTGGCACCTGGGGACACAGGGGAGAGGCTGGGAGGGGGACAGGCCCCTGTCCCTCCCAAAGACCCTCCCCAGGGCAAGGACAGCGTGTGGCTTCCCAATGCAGATGCAGCCGGTGCAGGTTTGGGTCTGAGCCGCTGCGGGGGCTCCGCACAGCAATTTGGGGCTCTGTGCGGCAATGTGGGGCTCTGTGTGGCAATTTGGGGCTCTGTGCGGCAATTCAGGGCTCTGCAGGCCTCCCACAGTTTTCAACCATGTGTAAGGAAGGGTCTAATCAGCACCAATTAAATTAGCAAATGAGGAGCCACTCGCAGGTGTTGTGAGGAGCTGGTTGCAGCTGGTGTTGGCTCTGGGGCTCGGGCAGGGGACGGGGACAGTGGCCAAAGCCCTGGGGCTGAGGGGCCCTCTCCTGGGACATGGGCTCTTGCTCGGCAGGGAGATGGGTTGGAGCATCATTTGGGGTGTTCCGGGGGGTCCAGCTGGCTGGCACGGGCGGTTTTGGTGCTGAGACCCCAGCCTGGCGTCTGCTCCGTCACAGGGACGAACCGGTGCACGGGCAGAGCCGTCTCACCCCGCAGCCGCTGCCTGAGGGCGGCTGAACCAGCACACCCAGCTCCTCCCAGCTCCGTCCTCAGGGACCCTTGGTGGCGGCTGCAGATGGGGACAGTTCTGTAAATGACCCGGCCGAGGGGGGACATTGTGGCACATTGATCAGCAAAACAGCAGAACGGGAACTGGACGCTGGTGGGTTGTGGGCACAGGGGTCTCGTGCAGACTTTTCCTACTGTGTGCAATCTGAGTCAACCGCTTCACTCCGTAAATACAACAGCCTGGATGAGCCACTTGGAGCTCTCCCTGCTACACAGGTGAGCGTATGGCAATGGTTTTACTACCCAGAGGTCAGTGGATGAGCCCAGTTCAAGTTCAATATTCATCATTTAGCTTGAGTAGATGCACACCAAATGGGATGGATTATTTAGAGATAGACGTTTGTATGATTTTTAGTGTACTCTTTGATTCATGTTACTTGGTAGACTAGATTTGCTATAATTTTAAGCTGTAAGGTCCTGCTTGTATTTACCACAAGCAACCGCAGGCTCTGCTAAACGCCTGCAAGATGAAGTCCAGCTTGCACTTTGCTGGGAAAATGGAACCGAGTGGGAAAACAGCGATCCAAGGCTAACACAGAGACATTACAGGGATCTGCATAGGGGGGTCTATTTTGTACTTCACTGAGGAGAAAGGATTTATCCAGACAAAACGGCACCTCCAGGGATATGCACCAAACCCAATGTCTGCAGCTGAACCAAACAAAGGCCACGTGGAGTCAGGGAAAGGGGCCAACGGGGAGCAGAGGACCTGCTGGGGAAGTTCTGCTATGGGACTGGACCTTGGTGTGAATGGTCTGCAAAGACAGAGAAGTTTGTGGTTGCCTATGCTCGGTTGGAGCTCTGCTCGGGTAGCTGGAGCCAGCGCTGCTGCCGCTCTGTTCCACTGAACGCTTCATTTTCGGAGCGCCCTGTCTCCCGACAGCCTGCTCTGCACAGGGGCGAGCGGCCTCGCCTGGGGTTTGCTGCTGGACTCCTAAAATACAGACTGTGGAGCCAACGGTTATCGGGAAAGAGGAATAGTTTGCACCGCGACAGATCCGGGCGCCTGGAGAGAGGGTGAGCACACACCGGCGTATTCCCCGTGCGGCAAACACCAGTGAACCCGCCACCAGACTCCTCTAAGTCCCACTTGGCTTTAAGAAATCTAAACGCTGTTCTGCAGCAGCAGAACCATAAATCACCCCCCGCGACAACCACAGAAGAGTCAGGACCGAGCGCCCGTGCCGCGTTTGCAGCACCGCGGGACGCGGTGGCTCCTGGTTTTCAATCGGAAAGCCACCGTCACATAAACACGCTCGATCAGCTTAGTGGGGTGATGGTGAGGGGTGCCCGAGGCTGCTCCAGGCCGGTGCCTGGGATGCTGTATCCAGTGGGAATGGGGGGAAAACTTGGGAAACTGAGGCACGAGGGCATGGAGAGCCGGCTGCTCGGCACGGGGAGATGTACCAGGCTCAGCGCCGCGGCCACCTGCGGGACGGCCGGCTCGGGGGACCTGGTGACACCTGTGGTGACGCTGGGACACGGAGGCTCAGCCTGTGCCAGGAGCTCAGGGGGGTCGTGCTGTCGGCACCGCGGTGACCCCCGGACACACGTGGGCATGGGCACCGTGGTCACACACGTGGGGACCCACAGACACGTGTGGGCATGGGCACTGCAGTGACCCCCAGACACACGTGGGCATGGGCACCGTGGTGACACATGTGGGGACCCACAGACACGTGTGGGCATGGGCACCGCAGTGACCCCTGACACACGTGGGCATGGGCACCGTGGTGACCCCCAGACACACGTGGGCATGGGCACCGTGGTGACACGCGTGGGGACCCACAGACACGCGTGGGGTCAGCACCAGCGCGGTCCATGTGTGGGGCCAGCACTGCGGTGCGGTGGCTGCACACTCGCCCTTGCTCTGCGGTGCTTCCTCCTCCTCCTCCTCGGGACACCCCTCAGCTCTGTGTCTCCTCGGGTACCCCCCAGCATCCCCCCCGTACTGGGGACCCACATTAACCCCACTGTGCCAGCCCAGGCTGGGGGGGCTGCAGGAGCCCCCACGGGACCCCCAGCCCTGCTGCCTGCGCTCCTGCGGCCACATGGCTCCAATTAGCGCAGGGGATTAATCACCGCCCTGTGAAAGCACGAGCCGACCGAGGGGCTCCGGCTGCTGGCGGGGGCGGCTGATGGAGGGGGGGTCACTGTCCCCAGGGAGCTCGCCAGCTCTGGCTGTGCTGGGACATGGGCTCCAGTCCCCTGCGCCCATGTCTGTCCCCTGGCGAATCCCCCCAGCTCCCAGTTTGGCACCAGTTTGCACCAGGACGCCCAAGGGGCTGCTCCCCAAGCCCCTCCGCAGCCCCCGAGCCTGCACTGGGGGTGCTCAGGGACCCCTGCACCAGCAGCCGTGGGGTGGGGGCCGGGCTGGGCTGCATGAACCCCCGTCCTACAAGGCGGGTCTCTGACCCCCGCGGCTTTATGTCCTGGGCCGGGAGGCGAGTTGTGGCACATGGTGGTGTTGGGGGGACAGCGCTGTCCCATGTCCCCACGGGAGGGGTGGTGGGGGCTCAGCTGCTCCCCCCCCGCCACAGCCCCGGTCCCTTCACACCTGCTCCGTAAGTGCCTTTCGCTGTACCCCGCGTCTGCGCATGAATATTTGATCCCCGACAACGGGAACGTCCCCCCGGGTGCGTGGGCAGAGCCCCGCGGTGGGGGGGGCCGGTCCCCACCGCGGGGGGAGCATCGCCCAGGCTGGCGGGGAGCGGGGGCTCCGGGGACCCCACCCTGAAGCCCCTTTCCCGTGGGGGCAGAGCCAGACCAGGCACCCACCAGTGCGGGGGCACTGGGCTCCCAGTGACGCTGGGGGGGACCGCGGGGGGTTCATTTGTGCAGCTGCCACTTTGCTGTGGCTGCTGGGGGCTGTTTTAGGGTGGGGTTTGCTCCCCCAGCTGGGGCTGGTTACCCCAGGGTGGGGGGGCTGCTCCGTGCCCCTGGTGGGACAATGACTGCAAGGGGACCGGGGAGCGGAGGGGACACCGGGGTGTATGGGGAGGCGAAGGGAGAGGGGCCGTGGTGTCACACAGCTCTGCTGATGGGGGGGACGCAGGGGACCCCCCACCCATCCCCGCGGCCCCCCGGGCGCATCCTTACCCACGCGCAGACTCTGCATCCCGGGCTCCAGCAGCATCGCCATGGCCGCGCCGTCCCGCTGCGGAGAGGAGGGGGGACGGTGGGACAGCGTCCCTGCGTCCCCTGGGCAGGGGGTGCATGGCGGTGGTCCCCATGCCCCCCTGAGCATTACTGGGGAGCCCAGCCTCCAGGCCCCCTTGAAGCCCCCCCGGGATGGTGGGAGAGCCCAAAGCCTGGGGGCTCGGGGCGCAGGGGTGCAGGGGTGGGGGGCTGTCCTGCTTCAGAGCCTCTGTGGGAGGGGGCTCCCGGTTCGTTTCATTAAGCAGCTCAGACAGATGTGCACGATCCAGATGTGTGTGAAGTGATGTTCTGCCAGCGAGGGGTCAGATTTTTAGGCTCAACTCAAGAAGGAAACTGAGGATGGGTGATGCTTTAAAGTGATTTTCTCCATGGAAGCTGCCACCCGGCTGATGGGCCCGATGCCAGAGCTCCCATCGCCTCCCGGGCTGCCTGTCCCACCAGCGCTGGGCCCAGGACCAGGCTCAGGACAAGGCTGGGCTCAGCGGGGACAGCTCCAAAGCCACCCCTGTGCAGCCGATCCTGCTCCCAGCAGCCTCCAGAGGAAAAACTGGGTGCTAAAAATGGCAGGTGGGGAGTTTTTCCTCAAAACAAGGGGATTTCTGCTCCAGGCACCCTGGCACAGGGGCCGAGCGAGGAGGAGCGGTGGGTGGTGAAGGCTGCGGGTCAAACCGCAGCGGGGCAGGTGCTGCTGGTGGTCTGGGGGGGTGCAGGGGGTTATATCTATCGGGCTGGGCTGTGTCGGTGCCCTGCGAGGACGTGCACAGGGGACTGTCCCCCTGCCGCAGGAGTTTGTCTTTCCTCCGGCGAAACCTCTGCTCGGGTCAGCTGGCATTTGGCGTCCGTTTGTCCCGGCTGCGGGTCGGACACCCCCCGTGCTGCTGGGGGACTGGCTGGGGTAACCCGGGGTCTGTCACCCTGGGTCCCAGCCTGATGGGGCTGTGCAGGGACATTCTCTGTGTCCCCATTCCCTGAGCACGAGGGAGCAGTAAGGCCCTGGGCTCCCGTGACCCAATATTTCGCCCCTTTCACCGTGGCTGTGGGATTTCGAGAGCCTGTGCATCCCCTCGGGCTCAGGGGGGCTGGAACCCCCTCTCAGCAAACCAAACCCACTGCGGGGTCCCCAAGCTGCCAGACCCCTGCTGGGGTCCCGGTGAGGCCAATGAGGGTGCTCAGCCCGCCCTGGCAGCTGGTGGCAGAGACCCAAGGGCTCAGAGCGTCCCCCGGCCCCCGAGGGGTTTCTCCTCATAGACACCTGGCCTCTGCACCCCGTTGGGGAGGTTTTGGGGTACGTGGTGAGGATTTAGGTACCTGGTGAGGTTTTGGGGTACCCTGTGAGCCCTGCACCCCACAATCCCAGCTGGGGGACAAAAGGGGATCCCCCTTCCCGTGCACACGTGTGTGAGTGGGACACACCCCACGCAGAGCCCTTGTGTCCTCCAGCAGATCCTGGGCAGTGGTTGTGCTGCCTGCGTGGGCAGCTGCCTGCACCCAAACCTGCCTGTACCCACAGCTGCCTGTACCCAAACCTGTCTGCACCCAAACCTGCTCCCACCCAAACCTGCCTGCACCCACAGCTGCCTGCACCCACAGCTGCCCCCACCCACAGCCGCCTGCACCCAAACCTGTCTGCGCTCACAGCTGCCCGCACCCATGGCTCCCCCAGGGACACGGGCCGAATGCCCCGGTTTTGGGGGGCCCTGCCGCCCCTCTCCCCGCAGCTCCCGGCTCTCTCTCCAGCAGCTGGTGCGGGAGCCGCGGTTTTGAGGACTCTGCAGCGGTTTTGAGGACTTTTCCACCATTTCCGCCTCCACAGGGACTCACGGAAACAGGGAAAGGAAACAAGTTTGGGAGGGTTCGGGGCAGCGGGGTCTGGGCACGGCATCGCCCGGGCCGAGGGGACACCGGCGCGGTGGGGACACGACTGGGCCGGGCAGGGTGTCCCCGGGGGCCTCAGGGCAGATGTGGGGCTGGGATCCAGATGTGCGGGGAGGGGGAGGAGACGTTCTCCCCGTGAGCGAGCACGGCTGCGGGGCTGCAGAGCCCCCGAATCCGCGTTTCTATGGCCGCTTGTGGGAATCGCCCCCTTCCCGTGGCCACGGCTGGGCCACGGGAGCCAGTGGCATGTCCCCAGCATGGCCCGTCCCCAGCACGGCAGGTCCCCAGTGCGGGCTGCGGTGGCACTTGCAGCCTCTGCACGGTGCTGGCCCGTCACAGCACTGTCCCCGTGGTTCTCGTGGTGTCCCCACCAGTCACACCAGTATCCCAGGGTGGGGTGTGCTGGGACGGTGCCCACGGCGGCGCGGGGGGGCTCAAGGCACAGCCCCCACTCCCACCCCAGCCCGCAGCCCGTGTCCCCACTGGGGACAGGCCCCGGGGCCCTGACACCCCCAGACCCCCAGTGCCCTCAAACTGGGGAGCGACCCAGTGGTGACGCCCCCGCCCCACCTCGCACCTCGGGGGGTCCCCGGCTCCCACGGAGCCCCACGGCCGCTTACCTCTGGGGTGTGGGGACAGGTTGGGGACCGCTCGGTCCGGCCGTGCCGCCCGGTGCCCCCGGCGCTGCCCCCGGCCCCGCCGCGCAGCCCCCGGCGCTCCGGCTTCCTCCGCCCCCCAGCGCCTTCCTCCCGCCCGGCCCCGCCAGCGCCTCAAATTGCAATTCCAGCTGCAGCTGTGGGACGGGAGGAGGAGGAGGCAGGGCCAGCGCTGCCGGGACCGAGACCTCGGCTCCCCGAAACTCCCCGGGCTCGGCACAGCCCCCGAGCCGGGGACCCACAGCTGCCCAGGGGGGACGGACCCCCGTGGGGGACAAGTGTCCCTAAACGGCCGGGGACGGGGGTGCTGGGGGGAGAGGGGAGAGACACCCGCGATCCCCCGCCAGCGCTGTCACATCGGTAATTTGTCATTTCTCCGGCCCCACGCACGTTCCTCTCCCAGTTTTGTCACTCTCTGTGTCCCAACTGACACAAGGGACGCAGCCCCAGGGCTCTGCCCATCTGTCTGTCCTGCCTGTCTGTCTGTCTGTCCAGACACCTCCCGACTCCAGAGCCCCGTTTCTCCCACTCGCACAGTCCCCCGAGCCGCGCTGCTCCCGGAATGGGGGTCCTGCCTGTGCCGGGGTGTCCCCAGAACCGGGGACAGGGGAGGGGGACAGTGAGCGGGATGGGCACAGGTGAGGGGACAGGGACAGGTGAGGGACAGGTGAGGGCTCATCCTGGGCTGTACTGGTCCGTACTGCTCTGTACTGGTCTGTACTGGGCTGCACTGGGCTTTACAGGTCTGTACTGGTCTGTACAGGTCTGTACTGGTCTGCACTGGTCTGTACTGGTCTATACAGGTCTGTACTGGGCTGTGCTGGGGCTGTACTGGTCCGTACTGGTCTGTATTGGTCTGCACTGGTCCGTACTGGTCTGTACTGGTCCGTACTGGTCTGTACTGGTCTGTGCAGGTCTGTATTGGTCTGTACTGGGCTGTACTGGTCTGTGCAGGCCTGTACTGGTCCGTACTGGGCTGCACTGGGGCGGAGGTGCGGGCGGGGTGGCCGCAGCAGGGGGTCTGAGCCCCGAGCCGGGAAGGGCCCGGAGGCCGCGGGGCAGCGCGGGTGCGGCGGCTCCGCCCGTTCGCGGCCCTGGCGGCCGGACAGGGGATGAGGTAGCGCTTTCCGGTAATTGAGGCAAACCCGTGGAAATGCCTCGCCGGACAGGAAACGGCGGGAGGAGAACGGGAACCGGGGCTGGGAAGGGAGCAGCGGAGCCGGTGCCAGGCTGCTGCGTCCCGACACTGTCACCCTGCGCGGCTGCGGGGGCTGGCGCCGGCGGCCCCTCCCTGGGAGCCCGGGCGGGCACAGCCCCCTGCCCAGTTCACCCAGTTTGCTCCAGCACAGGCAGGCGGCACCTCCCGGGGGAGCAAAGCTGCGAGCTGGTGCTGCAGTGAGGAGGGCAATCTGCATCATCATCATCATCAATCACGAAGGGGGGATGGAAAGTGCTGGGGCGCGGGGGCATTTGCGGGCGTTGCGCTCGGGGTTTGGCTGTCAGCAAACAGCCCGTGCCTCAGTTTCCCCATAGTTCTTGTGCTGGAGGTGTTGGGGGGGCTGTACTGGTTCGGGGTGCAGAGACCTGGCCCTCACCTGTGGAGCCCCCCCAGACCCCCCTCCATGCCTGGTGGGGCTGGGGGTGCAGGGGGCGACCAGCCGGTTCGTGGCCCCGATTTTTTCTTGGGCGCAATCCCAGTGCCTGGGTCTGGTCCCCAAGTGGTGACGTCCCCTCTGCCCCCCGAGGATGCCAGGAGCCCCAGGCCTCCAGGAAATGATGGGGGCCCGTGATGCCCCCAGCCAACATCCCTGTGGTCCAGCCGTGACCCCCCCAGCTCTGTCCCACCTGGCACGGTGGGGACTCGGTGCTCACAGGACCTTTTGTCACCGTGTCCCCCAGCCCGTGGCCCCCACCCATGGCCTCTCCCCGTCCCCTGCCCGGGGGGTCCCGCCTGCCCCCCTGGCCGGGCCCCCGCGCCCCCATCCCAGGCTGAGCCCCCGTGCGGGTCTGGAAACCATTAACCAGCCGGGCTGGTGTGTGGCGGACGTGGACGCTGCTCGAGCGCTGCGCTCCCCCCGCCCCCCCACCCAGCCAGTGCTTCCGGAACTGGGTCAGCTGCAGTTCTCTGGAAAAGGAAAATAAACCCGGCCAGAGGGTCCGATCGGGGGCGCGGGGCTGGGGGAACCCTGTGTGGCAGCTCTGCCTTGGGAACCTCCGCACTGTCCCAGCGGGGGCGTCAGGGCTGCTGGTCCCCTCCCGCTGCCAGCTGTGCCCAGCTGTGCCCTTGTCTGTGCCACCATCGCTCTCTAGTGACAGTCCCCATGGAGGTGGCACTAAATCATAGACCATGTGTTCCCCCTGCTTGTCCCCTGGGACCACCACTCGAGCCCCCCTGGGCACCGGCAGCCAAAGGGGGACACACAAAGGAGCCGGGATGGCCGCTGGGCGGGGGGCTGCAGCAGGCCCCTGTTGTTTCCCTGCCATTTTTGCCCCTCTGGGGGGCTCTGGGGATTTAAATCCCATCACACAGTCGCGGGGGGGGGGGGGGTTGGACATGTCCTTCCCTGTTTTGGGGACTGGCGCAGAGACCCCTCACTGCATCACCCCGCTATGGCATCACCCCCAGCACCCCGCGTATCCCTGCTGGTTGGCCCCAGCTGCTCCCGCACAGAAAATGGAGGATTTCAAACCAAAGCGGCCCCTCCTGTGTCCTGGGGCCCCCTGTCCTGGGCCCGCAGCAGTGGGAAGGGGGGTCCAGCTCCAGCCCCCGCAACTGACGTTTCAGGTCCTGATAACCGTGAGCGGCGCAGGAAAGATGAGCAAAATGCAAAACGATGTAGCAAAGCGGCTTTAGCCGAGAACAAGGATCCGTAGCCTCTTCCCGCCGTCTCGCTGGCGCTCGGTAACGCGACGCAGGCGAGAGCCGTGTTGGGGACATTGTCTTGACAGCCCCTGTCCCTGAGCGCTTTGAAACATTGTCCTTGGCCCCGGGCTGCGCGTCCTCCCCGTGTGCGGGGTGCGAGCGTCTCAAGGAAATGATGGGGGGCCGTGACGCCCTGGGGGGCGGCCCCGCTTCAGGATTGGGGGAAAAGGTGCCTGGATGGGGGGTCCCCATTGCCCAGGTGGTGACAACCCCGGGGTGTCCCAGCCTGGTCCCCCGCGTCCTTGGGGACCCATTGAGGAAAAGCTGCATCGTGGGAGGACGCCTCAAAAACTCCAAATTCCCCGTGAAGCTGCTTTCCCTGAACCCCCCCCAAGCGCTGGGATTTCCAAGCCGACGTTCTCCCGCCAGCAGTTTTGGCAGAAGCAGCTTTGTCTCTGCCAGAAAGCCGAAGAGAACCCCCAAATCTGAGCATTCGCACCCAGAGCCGCCGTTGCTGTTCTGCACAGAGCCTCTCGGGGACGGGGAGGCTGCTTTGTGGCTCTCAGCAGGCACCGCTCTGTCACTTTGCTGCTGGCATCGCCCAGGGGCTCGTCCCACCAGCCCCAGCAGCTCCGCGGGTCTGGGTGGGCGCTGAGGGGACAGGAGGGAGGGACACGGCCACGTCCCCGGGGTGACAGGTCCCTCTTGCTCCCCGGACAGCCGTGGCAGGGCCAGCTCATTGTGGGGTGGCTCCTGGACGGCGATGGCTGATACTGACAGCCTGTCCCAGCACTGGCTCGGGTCGGGGCAAAGGGACGTTTTGTCCATGCCCAGGGTGTGAGAAGGATGTCCCCAACCCACGGGAGCAGCTGGGGACCGAGGGTTTCATCCCTGTCCTCACAGCTGGCTCTGCCCGGTGGCAGCAAATGACACAGAGCTGGCCTGTCCCTGTGTCTGGGGAGCAAAACCACCCTCAGGCTCCTGGCTGCGATGGGGTGAGGGTGGCCCGACACCTGCGTGACTTCGCACTGTGCTGGGGGACATGCGAGCACCCCTGTGCTCCCGTCTCACCGTGCTCCAGCACCCCCTGCATCCCGAGGGATGTCTGAGCATCCCTGTGCTTGTGTCTCCCGGTGCTCCAGCACCCCCTGCATCCCGAGGGATGTCTGAGCATCCCTGTGCTTGTGTCTCCCGGTGCTCCAGCACCCCCTGCATCCCGAGGGATGTCTGAGCATCCCTGTGCTTGTGTCTCCCGGTGCTCCAGCATCCCCTGCATCCCGAGGGATGTCCGAGCATCCCTGTGCTTGTGTCTCATGGTGCTCCAGCATCCCCTGCATCCTGAGGGATGTTTGAGCATCCCTGTGCCTGCATTTCCCTCATTGGGCTTGTCAGAACCTCAGGAGCCAGAGCTGGGTGGGGGTAGAAGCACCCCTGGGTCCCATCCAGCACCCCCCAAGCTCAGGGCAGCCGGGTCCTGCCCGTGGGGACACAGCGAGGCCACATCTGTCCCCAACCCTTGGGCACGAAGCTCCTGAGTCCCTTTGCCGTGCAGGACAGGACCTGGGGGATGTTTAGAGGCTCCTCGATGCCGGGGCTGGGGGACCCTGTGTGTCCCTGAGAGTGGTGCTGGGACCGGGATGCACTCAGGACATCAGGATGGCTTCAGACGGCTCCAGACCTGGGGCTCTTTGGTCCCTGCAGGTGAGGGGGGACAAGTAGAATCATTGAATGTCCTGAGCTGCAAGGACCCACAGGACCATGGACCCCAACTCCTGTCCCTGCACAGGACACCCCACGGGTCACCCCGTGTGTCCGAGGGGGTTGTGCAAACAGTGCAGGAAGAGTGAACCCCGGGGTTTAGGCTGAGCTGGGCTTTAGGTCGGGTTTTGTCAGGACCGCTGGTGGCCCCTCTTGGGCTGCGCTGGCCCCAGCGCCGCGCTGGCAGGGACGAGCGGCGCTGCCACCGTGGCCGTGTCATATCACATCGCATTGTACCTTATTGCTCATCATGTCCCAGGAATAATTTAAGCCGCTTTTCTCATCTGGGACGGCAGAAAACCCTGCCGCGCTCTCGAACTAATGAAGCGTCTGGGATCAGTGACTTGAAATGCTTAAAACACTTCGGTCCAGCATCTCCTAAATTTACAAGTCAGATTTGTGCATTCAGAATTGATTTTTCACTTGAAAGCTCGCTTTGCTTCTACATATGTGAATCTGAAAAGCTCCTGGAGATGTTGAATCCAACCCAAAACATTTCCTTCAAGTCAAGCAACAGCTCAGCCCGAAACTTCTGCTCTCGTGAGCACAGAAACCAGGCAGGCCTGCCAGGGCCACCCGAGCCGGGGTTTGGACTGCAGCTGGAGCACATCTGGGTGAACAGGGGCTGGGAGGACGATGCTCTGCAAAGGTTCGAGCCTGTGGCACAGCCCCGGTCCCAGCCCTGCAGGGTCCCCTGCCCGGTCAGCCCCTCCAGCTGCTGCCGCCACCCTTGGCGCCAGCTCTGCGCCCCCCAGCAGCCCCCATGATGCACCATCCTATCCCCATCCCATCCCATCCCAACCCATCCCATCCCATCCCACCCCACCCATCCTATCCCACCCCACTCCACCCCACCCATCCCCATCCCATCCCCTCCCACCTCACCCATCCCCATCCCATCCCCACCCCATCCCACCCCATCCTATCCCATCCCACCCCGTCCAACCCATCCCACCCCATCCCATCCCATCCCACCCCATCCCATCCCATCCCATCCCATCCCATTCCACCCCATCCCCACCCCATCCCATCCCATCCCATTCCACCCCATCCCATCCCATCCCACCCCATCCACCCCCATCCCATTCCATCCCACCCCATCCATCCCCATCCCACCCCCCCACCCCATCCTCATCCCATCCCAATCCCACCCCATCCCATCCCATCCCATCCCACCCCACCCCACCCATCCCCATCCCATCCCATCCCATCCCATCCCATCCCATCCCATCCCATCCCATCCCATCCTCTAGGTGGGGTTTTCCCCCCCCACCCCGTGCTCCCCCCTCTCTCCCACTGTTGGGGTCAGCACAAGCCACCCTGGATACCTGGGGACACACACGCCCCCGGGACAGGCCGCCATAGCTCAGCCCCCCGCACCGGCCCCACGTCCCCGCCTGCAGCCCCTCCACCTCTCCCAGCCCTGCGGAGCGGGGGGGCCGGGGCCTCCCCCTCCCCTGCCAAAGGCAATATTTACCCAGCGCGGGAGCTGGGCCGCTGCCCGGGCTGCTGACCCCTGGCGTCCCGCCGGCGCTGCGACGGGGGGACATGGGGGGGGCGGCTCCGCCTGCAAACCGGCTCCGTGGGGCTGGGGGGACAGTTAAATCCCTGCCAGCCCCCCGAACATTCCGGAGCGAGGGGATCCCTGTGTGTGTTACTGCGGGGGTGTGCTCTGTGCAATGGGGGGGCTTGCAGAGGTGCACCCAGAGCATCACACAGGGGATCCTCAACATCTGTCTGGCCCTGAACAGGGGGGACAGTGTCCCCGGGGGGTGTCCCACCGTCCCCAACCAGCACGCAGACCCCGGAGCCCCCCGGACCTGGCCCCCACACTTCCCAGTGCCCCCCCGGCCAAACCGTGTGTGTTGGCGCAGGTGCGGCTGGGCGCGGTGCGGCCGGGCCGGGCGGCGGTTTGCAGCCCCGCTCCCACCGGAGCCCTTTAGTTATCTCATTTGTCCTTTTCTTGCAGCTTTTCACCCCAGGAAGGTTAAAGCGAGGGGGCTTTTGGGGAGGGGGCTGCAGGGAGATTCGCCCCCACCCTCCAGCGTCGCCTCCTCTCCCTCCCGCTCCCCCCCATGTCCCGCTGTTGCAAAGCCATTAAGCCATTTTTTGGGGGGGAAGCAGCTTTTGCGCCCCTTTCTGCTGCAGGGGGGGGGGTCCGGAGGGTGAGGGAGCAGCCCCCCCCCCCCCAGCGGGGCTGATTTACACTCCCTTTGCCATGGATCTCCTCCCCGCCTCCCTCCCGCCAGCCCACACCCCGAATTCCTGGGATGCCCCGTTATCTGTCGATATTATCAGCCCGCATTCCTCCTGGGGAGGGAGCGAATGCCTTTCTCGCCCTCCGCGCGCCCTGGGGTCCTGTCCCTCCTCCAGCCCACGGAGTCGCGGCCGGACACGCGTGTCCCCGAGCCCCGCGGTGCCCGTCCCCGCTCCCCGGGCACAGGGCGCGGGTTCCGCGGGCGCATTGCGCACTTTCACTGATTTCCCCGATTTTCGTCCTTTGTTTCGGCTTCCCCAGCAGGTTCCCCTTTGCAGATGCCACCACCCTGGGGGGGGACGTGTCTCGGGACCTGGAAAGAGGAACTGGGGGGGGACAGGCAGGCGATGGGGCAGAGGGCCATGGGGACAGGCGGGCTCTGCGTGCCCCGCGCCCCGCGAGCGGCTGATCTGGGGGGCAACAAGCTCTGCTGCTGGTCCTGTCACCCGCTTGGGGAAGGCCATGGGTCCCTGCGGCTTGGCTGGCTGGGGGGCAAGAGGGGGTGCAAGCTGTGAGCTGGGGGGGATGCGGAACGGGACCCCCCGCCAGCCCCTCGCTCCTGAGCTTCTGCAGGGCTTGGGGACAAGGTGGGGGGGGTCGGGGACAAGGTTGGGGGCTGGGGGGAAGGTGTGGGGCTTGGGGACTTGGGGACAAGAAGCAAGTGAGACCAAGGACATCCTTTTCCTGGGAATGGAGAGCAAGGCCAGTTCCATCTGGATTTGTAAAATTCAGGCTTTTTTTTTTAAGTTCTTGAATCTTGGGGCAGAGTTTTGTCTGTGCTCTTTCATAGCATTTAACACATATCACAATGTCCTTGAGGTTCTCTGGCATTCATCTCTGTAAGCTTGGTGAGTAATTTCCAGCCTTTCTTGACAGTCTGTGGCTGAGATTTAGAGCAAAATGGGTGTGACGGCTCGCTCAGACATATTTTGGAATGGAGCTTTTCTTTGGGGACCGAGTTATTAATTATTTCACTTGGCTTTCGTTTGCAAGAGTTATGGTGCACAGCAGGGTGTTCATCCCTTGGGATCCACCCGATGAGTTGGGAGTTCCACCCAATAATTGTATTGGAGTAGCTGACATCCCGCTTTATCCTTGGGAGAACATCCCGTGGGATTATGGGCTGGGAAAGGCTGAGCAGCTACAGACACCTATGATGGAGTTATTGGAGCTGGGCTCGATGATCCTCATGGGTCCCTTCCAACCCAGGACACTGGATGGCTCTGCGGAGGGACCCAAAGGGACGTGGTGGCTCGGGAAGCCGATGCAGAACCAGGGTTGGAACTGGCCGAGCTGCCTCGGCTGTTCTGCCGTGGGGCCGATGGTCACCCTGGCTCTTTGTGCAAGCTCTGGCATCAGCCAGATGCCACATGGCTGTTTGTGCTGGTCAGGGTTTTCTTTGGCGCTGTGTCAGAGCAGGGGAGGGGATGGAGCTGGCGAGGGGCTGGAGCACAAGGGAGCGGCTGAGGGACCTGATCTTGGGGGGCCTTTCTAAACAAAATGATTCTGAGTCTATGAGACACCGCTCAGCTCCCTCCCAAACCGAGCTGCTCTGCACGGCGTCCCCGGTGTCCCCAGGCTCGGCGCTGTGTCCCCACCCCAGCATCCCAGCTCGCAGGGGGTCTGGATGGGTTTTCCATCAGCGGCACAGCCCCAGCGTTCACCGCGGCAGCTGCCGCCCCGTCCTGCTGACTCAGCACTGACCCTGGCTGGAGCGGCTGGGGAGGGGACGATGTGACACAGCGACACGCGGTCCCGCGGGGCAGGTTCCCACACTCCCAGTCCATGTTCGCGAGGTCGAACGTTGACCCTGAGCCACCAAAACCCCACTTTACCGGGGCAGTGATGGGTGTTTCAGGGGTGTTTCAGAAGATGGACGCCATTTGAAACCACTGAGTATCTCTGAATACTCAGATATCTCTGCAACAACGAACCTCCCATGAGTGAAACTCTCCCGGTCCCCACAGCAGGCGGAGGGAACATAGAGCATGTAGAAAAATGTTGCTAAAACTTGATAACTCATTATACCCTTTGTAAATGTTTGTGTAATTGTAACACTGAGGGTGGTGAGAGCCTGGGCAGGTTCCCAGAGAGGTGGTGGATGAACCATCCCTGAGACATCCCAGGCCAGGCTGGACGGGGCTCTGAGCAACCTGAGCTGGTGCAGATGTCCCTGTCACGGCAGGGGGGGCACTGGGGGGCTGGGGAGGGCCCTCCAACCCAAACCAGCTGTGATTCTATGATTCATGTCGAGTCCATCTTTTTGAAACACCCTGTACTTTAGATATAGGCACCCACAGCAGAGCCCAGGTCTGGATCCTGCCCCAAACCAGCCCCAAACCAGGCCTGGGACCGGCACTGGGCATAAAAACCCCCAGCATAACCCCCTGGGTGACCAGTTGCCCCAGGGAGGACTCGGGCAGGTGACACATCAGCTGCAGCGTCCTCATCCCCCTGTGCCACCAGTGCGGGGTCTCCCCTCTAAACCAGAACCCCCCACTGAACCCAGAGCCCCACCGGGGGTGCTGGGGGTGGGTGGGTGTCCCGGGGCCGGGGTGTCACCCTGCCCTGGCTCGGGCACAGCATGGGCACCAGGATGCTCCGAGGGGCTCTGGGGGCACAGGGAGGGTGATGCTCTTGGTCTGCGGTGACGCAAAGAAAATGCAGCTTCTGTGTCCCTGGGGCGCTGCCAAACCCTCCTGTGGGGACCCCCCCGGCCCCAAAACAGCCCCAAACTGGTAAAAGGCAAGAAACAGCTGACGATGGTGACCGGCACTTCCCAAAAGCGGCGGCAAGGACAAATCCCCGCACAGGGAAGTGATGCGGTTTTGTGCTCCTCACCCCCCCAGCAGATAAATACCCATCCCTGTGCGGCAAGGGGCAGCACCCGCTGGGGACATCGCGGATCGGGCCCCCCCCGCACGGGCACCCCCAGGTAACGTCACCGCTCGCAGGGGGTGCCGGGATGGGGACACCGGGGCAGGGACTGAGCCGTGGGGCTGGGACCAGGTGTCTGCACCTCAATGGTTGTGGGAGCACAGGGGGGGCGGACACGGGGGGACACGTCGCCCCTCGCCCTGGGGACACTGCCCAGCCACCCCGTGGGCCCCATCTCCGTCATTCCTCGCGCTGGGACACGGTGGGGGGTGAGGGACCAACCCCGCGGGTTTCCCCTCTTCATCCTCAGCCCCAGTTGCCACATTTTGACACCAAAAAGGCATTTCTTTCTAAATCTTGGACAAGTTTGACGCCTCCGTGCATGCACAGGAGCCCTTGCCGGCATTTTGCCAGCTGTCCCGGTGACAGCTCGGGCTGAGCGTGACCGTGGGTGCCGGGGGGACCAGCTGATCACCCTGTCATTGCCTTTCCCCCCCGTTTTGCAGCGTATGAGGTTCACATGTTCTTTCCCGTGGGTTATGAGCTGATAGCGCACCCCACGCTCCGCTGGGCGCCGGCAGCCTGGCTGACCAAACCGCACACACGGGCCGGTACACACGGTGTTCTCATTAAACCTGGACAAACGCTCTCATTTGGCGGAACTAACGAGCTGCCGCGCTCCCCAGCCCAGCACGGGGCGGGGGGGACATGGGGTCCCCCCACCCCGAGGGTCCCCCCGGGCTGCGCTCCCCGAAACCGAAACTGGGAGACAAGCCGGAGAAGAAACGAAACTGAGTGCTGGTGCGGGGGGGCTGGGGACCCCGGCGCTTCCTTCCTCCTCCCCCCCGCCGTTATTTGTGGCCCTGTGCGCGGGGGCACCGGGGCGGTGGGACCCCCATGTCACCCAGGGGCCGTTCCATTTGCTGCAGGTCGGCCGGGAAACCCCCCCCCCGGCAAAACTCAAGCTCTCAGGGGCGGTTTGGAGCTTAAAACACCTTCCCGGAGCCAAATTAGCAGCAGGGAAATTCAAAGCATGTGTTGGGAAAATAATGTGTCAGCAAAGCAGCGAATGGGCGCTGCAGGGAGGACGGGGCGGGCCGGGGTAAAGAGCTGCCTGCTTTGTAGGGAAATGTTGCGGAGCTGTTTGGTAAATACCCACCTTGAAATCGACCCCTTAATTGATTGCCAGTACAGTGCAAAAAATAATCGGAAGAAAAACCTGATTTATGGCAAATTATTTAAAAAAAAAATTCAAAATAATTTAATCATTTTGGTGCAGAGCTGCAAAAAGCCGTTAAGCCTACTGAAAATGGAGAAATCCGCAGCTGTAACATGAAGCCCACCGTGTCCCTCTGTCCTCTGTCCCCGTGTCTGTCCCTCACCCCCAGCCCCTCTGGGTCTCAGCCGTGGGCAGCTCCCTGGGGGTTCTGCCTTAGTGGAGATTTCCACAGAGTGCTTTTTCCTTTAGAAACAGCTTTCCTCTCCATTCCAGGCACCCCCTTGCTTCCCTGTGCCCCCGTTTCTATTTGCCCCACCCCATACACATACACGCATTTTCCATGCCTGTGTTATTCTGATTTGCCCCATGTGGATCAGTAACGTGTTTGCTGGTGGTAACTGGTGCCATGGGGCTGGGACTGAGCCGGACTGAGGATTTCAAGGGTTTTGGCCACCTCTTCTTGTCCCCAGGGTCCTGAGCGCCGAGGCTCGGCCACCCCCGTGCCGCTGACCCCAGGGTCCTGAGCGCCGAGGCTCGGCCACCCCCGTGCCGCTGTCCCCAGGGTCCCCAGCGTCACCCGCGTGCCGCCATGCGCCCGGCCCCATGGCTCGTCCTCCTGGCCAGCCTCGTCCCGCCAGGTACGGTGTGACCATGGGCGCTGTCACCCTGCAGTCCCCAAGCCCCTGGACAGACGTTTGGTGAAAGCGCGAAAGCAGGAAGTGAAATACAGGGTGTTTCACAATGATGGACCCCAGTTCCAACTGAAATAGCTTTGAAATCAGGTCCATCTTTTTGAAACGCCTGGTATTCCACCTTCTGTTCTTGGTCAGACACTCACAAAAAGTCACCCCTGTCCTGCTGCCTGGTTCCTGGTCTGTGCAGACCCCTCTCCTCAAAGTAACCGCAAAACTTGGAATTATTTAATACAGATTTTGTTCCACGAGCTGCCAGGGAGGGTTCTCAGGACTCAGTGCACTCGGGTGGTGGTTGGACTCGATGATCCTGAGCATCTCTTCCAACCAAAATGATTCTGTGCTTCTAAGCCCCCGCTCCTTTGCCGCAGCAACCCGCTAGTTCTTACACCCACTTCAGCCCCAGTTTCTCTGTGGTTGTGACATCCCCTCCGCTGGTCCCCCTGTCCTGCCTGGCTGGAGCTGCTGGTGGCAAACACCCCCCGAGATGAGTCCAAACCCCCATCGCAGCCTCAGGCTCCATCACCGCAGTTCTTGAGCCACCCCTTTCCGGTTTCTCTTGGGGAGGCTTCGGGAGATGAGTTTTCTAAGAGACGAGAGCGGCGATGTCGCACTCACACACACAATCACGGGATCATTTTGGTTGGAAGAGACCCTCAAGATCATCAAATGCAACCGTTAACCCCCTCCCGGGGGGCCAGGACAGTGCTGGGGTCTGACACCTGCTGGAATCAGCCAGAAACCCCGCCAGCAGTGACACGTGCTCTGCTGACACCGCTCCGTCCGTAACGTGGCCCCACGGAGACGGTTGGTTCATGGCGAGCGAAGCCAAAAGGTGCCGGTGCATCCTCTGGTGTTGTCTTACCTGATTCACTGCGTCGTGTCCCCGGTTGTGTTTGGGGACACGGTGTCTCACTGGGACCTCTCCCAGTGTCACGGGCAGGTCCCTTGTCACCTGGATGTGCACGGGGTGGGCGCAGGAGCCGCGGGTGGTGCTTGGGGACAGGCAGGATGGCTCTGGGGACCTGCTCCTGGCTCTGCCATGGGCCACGCCGTGGCAGGTGATGCTCTGGGGACACCTGATGGCATCCCGTGGTGCTCCTGCAGGCAGCGCTGCCCATGTCCCTGTGTCCCCTGGTCCCGATGGGGAGGGACGGGGTGGCAGGGGACAGCCAGGGCAGGAGAGAAAGGACAAGGAGCCAGATGGGGGTGGAGGAGGGGAGAAAACAAGCTTTTGGATTGCCAGGAGGGCAAATTGTCCTTTTTTACTGCTTATTTAGGGCTTTTCTTCCCAAACGCAGGCGGTGCCATGTGCTGTCTGGAAGCAGCACCCACCAATCTGACCTTCCCCACCATTTCCCCCTTTACTACTGCAAAGTTTTCTGCTGGGGGGTTTAACGTCCTTCCTGCCCGCTCTTCTCTCCCCCCTCTCCCCCCAGCCCCTCCCTGCCTGTTTGGCAGCTCAGGGGGTTTCGCAGCCCCGCTGGGTCCCCAGGGGACAGGGGGCTGCACTCTGACCCCCCTTCCCTCTGCCCCCCTCCAACACAGCCCTCGGCTCCTGGGGGGTCACCTACCCCGAGTCCCTGCGGGGCATCGGGGGGTCCTGCCTGGTGGTTCCCTGCACCCTGAGCTACCCCGAGGAGGTGACGGCGGCCGATGGCATCGTGGCCATCTGGTACAAGGACTACGAGAGCCAGAAGACGCTGGTGTACCACTCGGGGGGGCAGGAGGTGGACCCCCACTTCAGGGGCCGCGCGCGGCTCCTCGGGGACCCCGGCGCCGGGAACTGCACCCTGCAGCTGCGGGGGGTGACGCCGGGGGACAGCGGCTCCTACCGGTTCCGCTTCGAGATCGTCAACGGGGACCGGTGGTCGGCGGCGCGGGACGTGATGCTGAGCGTCTCGGGTGGGTACGGGGTGTCACCCCCGCAGCCCCCTGCCTGCCCACCCCACCTAGACACCCCCCGCTCTCTGTCCCCAGATGACCTCGAGCGCCCAAGTGTCGCTGCCAGCGAGGAGCAAACTGAGGGACAAACATCCACCCTGGAGTGCTCCACTCCCTACGTCTGCCCGCCGGGACACGTCACCCTGCGCTGGGGGGGCTTCGACCCCCAGGTGTCGGCGGTGTCCAGCCGCGTGCAGCTGGACACCAGCGGGGTCGGCCACCACGTCACCCTCACCAGCTCCTTCTCCTGGAAGGACCACGGCAAAAAGTTGCTCTGCGAAGTTTCTTACGACTCGAGGAAGGCGAGCGAGGAGCTCGTCCTGCGGGTGAGACGTACGTGGGGCAGCTCGGCGGGGGGCAGGGGGACGGGGACACCTGCCACAGCCGGGACCCCCAGGTTCCCTCCTGCCGCTCATCGCATCTCCCCCTTTGCTGCCTTCCCAGCCCCGTGCGAAAGCTCAGGGCAGAGCTTCATAGAATCACCGCAGAACCATTTTGGTTGGGAAAGCCCCTCAAGATCATGGAGTCCAACCATAACCCACCCTGTCCCTGCCCCATGTCCTGAGAACCTCCTGTCCATCTGTCCAACCCTTCAGGGATGGTGACTCCAGCACTGCCCTGGGCAGCCTGTTCAATGCCCCACAGCCCTTTGGGGAAGAAATTGTTCCCACATCCAACCTCAACCTCCCCTGGCGCAACTTGAGGCTGTTTCATCTTATTGTGTCCTCCCTGCAGACGCCCCCAAGGGCACCCAGGTGTCACTCAGCCCCTTGGGGCAGAACATCCGGGTGGGTGACACGGTGTCCCTGGCCTGCGAGGTGACCAGCAGCTACCCCCCCATCTCGGGGTACCGCTGGTACAAGGACGGGGTGGCCGTGGGCAGCGAGCGGGCCCTGACCCTGCGGGGCGTTCGCCGGGAGGACCACGGGCTGTACCGCTGCGATGCTGAGAACGCCGTCGGGGTTGGCGCCGCGCCTGCCGTCATGCTCTACGTCTTCTGTAAGTGCCGGGGGGTGCTCAGCGCTGGGGCTTTGCTGGGGGGGCAGCGGGAGGGAGTGTTCCCAGTGAGTCCGGACTGGGATGGGCACAGGCTGGTACTGGCCAGGAGTCGGGACTTGGTGACGGAGGTGATGCCACCGTTGTGCCGCACCTGCATCCTTCACGGTGCAGCCCCAAAGACAGGGCCGGTTTCTGTCCCCACAGACCTCCCGGGAGAGGTGACGGGTGCTGCTGCACCCATGCTGAGTTTTGTCCCCAGGGCTTTGTGTTAAAGCAAAGTCTGGAACAAACCCAAACGCCTCTCACCGCCATCGTCATCCCTGGGGGGACAGAGGGGACCCCACCTGTCCCCAGACTCTGTCCCACGCTGGGATGGGGGGCTCTGTGGGGGGGTGGGGGTCCTGTCCTGCCCCCGATCCCATCCTGAACCCGCTCCCGTGTCCGTCAGCCGCAGAGATCTCGGTGAGCCCCGCGGCCGAGGTGCAGGAGGGGACGGCCACCACCTTGTCCTGCGACGTCCCCGGCAGGGAGGGCCAGGACCTGAACTACACCTGGTACAAGAACGGCGCCTGGCTGAAGGAGGGCTCGGCGCACACCCTCCTCTTCCTCCACGCAGCCGCCAGTGACGCTGGCTACTACTCCTGCAAGGTGACAAATGACCGGGGCAGTGACACCTCCCAGGCCATCAGACTGAGCGTGACATGTGAGTGCCAGGGGACGGGGGGTCCCCACCAGGCAAGGGTCCAGGGGCTGTGCAAACCCCCCAAGTCAATACAAAGTTTCTGCCCCAAACGTGTCAGGTGCAGCTGAAAGGGGGTTCAGCCCTGCTGGGCAGAATTTGCTGAAAATGCAACAATTTCTGGTCACGAGCTGCATTTGAAGGTGCAGTTACATGGTATTTGTGGTTCCAGGGTCCCGTCCGGTCACAGCAGCATCTCCCACTCCCCCGCTCTCCTAATAAACCGCGGGGGGGTCACTAACGGGGGCGCCAGCTGCGAAAATAACAGCTCGGCAGCTTTTGCGAGTCAGGGGAAAAATCCAGCAGCCGCGGGTTTGGCTTTGACATTTCTGGGAGGGACTGAACAGACCCCGCGGCGGCCAGGGGACAAGCAGCTCGGGGGGGCGGCCGCGGGCCGGGGGGACACGTCCCCTGTGCCGTGCCTCTGGGACCCCCAGCCGCAGCGCCCCCTCCCGTCCCGCAGACCCGCCCCGCACCCCCAGCCTGGCGCTGCTGCAGGAGCCGGCGGGCGGGCGGCTGGTCGCCGTCCGCTGCGCCGTGGACAGCCGCCCCCCGGCCGCGCTGGCCATCCACCGCGGCCACACGCTGCTGGCGGCCAGCGGCGCACAGGCCGCCCCGCGCCAGCGCCTCGGGGTCACCGCCACCCGCAACGCCCTGCGGCTGGAGATCGCGGACGCGGGGCCGGGGGACAGCGGGGAGTACCGCTGCACGGCCACCAACGCCCACGGCAGCGCCAGCGCCACCAAGAGCTTCCGCGCCCGCGGTGAGTCCCGGTGACAAGCTCCTGGATCTCGGGCTCCGAGGAGTCCCTGTGGCTGTTTGTGCAGGGGTGAGGGGGGCCCCTGTGGGGACCATGTGGCACCGGGGGACATCGGTGTCTTGGGGACTGTGTGGTGGCCGTGTCCCCTGCAGCCCTTCCCCACCACGGGGGTCACAGGTGTCACAGGGCTGATGGCATCCCCGAGGTTTGTTTTCAGAATGCCACAAAATCTGTAGCAAAGTTTGTCCGAACTTTGTTGTGTCCCCAGCGGTGCACGACACCGGGGGACACAGAGGGGACCGGCTCCCCCTGCTGTCCCCACACCCTCTGCACTCGGTGGCTCCCCCAGAAGTGATTGTTTGGGGTGACAGAGGAGGGAAGGGAAGGGAAGGGAAGGGAAGGGAAGGGAAGGGAAGGGAAGGGAAGGGAAGGGAAGGGAAGGGAAGGGAAGGGAAGGGAAGGGAAGGGAAGGGAAGGGAAGGGAAGGGAAGGGAAGGGAAGGGAAGGGAAGGGAAGGGAAGGGAAGGGAAGGGAAGGGAAGGGAAGGGAAGGGAAGGGAAGGGAAGGGAAGGGAAGGGAAGGGAAGGGAAGGGAAGGGAGCCCCTCAAGCCATGTCCGAGAGGAGCCTTCTTTAGGATGTCAAAAGAAACTTTGATGGATCTTGGGGTCCAACTCCAGAGAAAATAAACCCAAGTTTGGGTACCTGGGCTCCATTTCCAGCTGGCCAAGGTGCCCCCAGCCCAGCCGGATGGAACTGGGGGGCCAAGGTTTCCCCTCCCTCGCTGACATCCCTCTCATCCATGCCGCAGGTGCCCAGGTGCTGGTGCAGCCCTCGGCGGAGGTGCGGGAGGGGACAGCGGTCACCCTGACCTGCCTGGGCGCTGGGGACACGGCGGGGGACACCCTGTACGACTGGTACCGGAACGGCAGGCGGCTGCCGGGGGGCTCGGCCCCCACCCTGCGCTTCCCCTCCGTCCGCGGCGAGGACGCGGGGGCGTTCCAGTGCCGGGCCCGGGGCGGCAATGACAGTGACGTGTCGGTGGCCGTCGCCCTCCGTGTGCTCTGTGAGTGCTGGGGGTCAGCGGTGGGGGGGCTGGGTTTGGGGTCCTGCTGGGAACCCCCTGCTGCTCCCAGCCCCTGGTTTCCCCTAAAAACAGCCGAGGGACTTGTGAGCAGAGTTGTGGAAGAGGCGGACATTGCCCTTTGGCGGGTAAATCAGGAGTCAGGAGAGGAGGAATTCAGAGAATCCCCAAACTCCCGAGAACCAAAGACTTTTATAACAACCCATTACATTAAATTCAGCTTCTCAGAGTAATATTAATAAATGATCCCTGTGAAAAATATATTCTGGTAGTTTTCTGCCTTCTGAATATTTTGCCTGCTGTAAAATAAAAACCTTCCCTGATGCCAAAAAATACAATTGAGAAGTTCCACTCTGACCAAACGACGTTTTTCTGTAGCCGTGGTAGGAAATGTGGATCACAGCCGGTCCCCAGGCGCCCAGACCACTGGGGTCTCTGCAGATCTGCTGAAGAGTTTGAGGGACCAGGTGGCAGCGGAGCTGCCACCAGAGGTGCCTGGGACAGGCAGGGCCTTGCAGAGAGGTGGCAGATGTGGGACCTTGGGGTCTGGCTGCTGGAGGGTCATGGGATGCCCAAGAGCTGGAGAGAAGCAAGTGCAGAATCACAGCTGGTTTGGGTTGGAGGGACCTCCCCAGCCCCCTGGTTCCCCCTGCCATGACAGGGACATCTGCACCAGCCCCGTCCAGCCTGGCCTGGGGTGTCTCAGGGATGGTTCATCCACCACCTCTCTGGGTACCTGCCCAGGCTCTCACCACCCTCAGGGTCAGCAATTTCTTCCTCATGCCCAGCCTGAATTTGGAGTTCTCCCAACCTCAGGAACCCATAATATCCTCACCAGTGGTGTTTTGACCCCGCAGTTCCACCGAGGCCACCGGTGATGAGCTCCTTCCTGCAGACCCAGGGTGGACACCTGGGCATCCTCCAGTGCAGCGTCGAGAGCGACCCAGAGGCCAACCTGACCCTATGGAGAGGAGACGAGGCCATCGCCTGCACGGGGGGCTGCCCCGCGTCCACCCGGGTGCAGGCCACCTTCTCCTACAACAGCCTGAGAGTGGAGATCCGGGAGGTGACGGTGGAGGACGAGGGGACCTACGTGTGCTGGGCTGGGAACTCACAGGGCAATGCCAGCGCGGCCGTGGACTTCAGGGCTGAGAGTGAGTGTGGGGAAGGTGCCACGGGCCTCTGGGAAAATCCTGGGAGAGGGGACAGTGGGAGACAATGCCAGGGATGGAGACAAGCTCAGGAGATCCAGGACGATGGTGGCAGAAGGACAGGATGAGCAAAAAGAGGCCACATGTCCATGAAAACTGGTGAGGGGCTGGAGCACAAGTGTGTTGGAGCGGCTGAGGGACCTGGGGGGTTCAGCTGGAGAACAGGAGCTGAGGGGAGACCTTCTGATCTCTGAACTGCCTGAAAGGAGCTTGGAGCCAGGGGGGTCGGGCTCTGCTCCCCAGGAACAAGCGCCAGGAGCAGAGGAAACGGCCTCAAGTTGCGCCAGGGGAGGTTGAGGTTGGATGTGGGAACAATTTCTTCCCCAAAGGGCTGTGGGGCATTGAACAGGCTGCCCAGGGCAGTGCTGGAGTCACCATCCCTGGAGGGCTGGACAGACGGACATGAGGTTCTCAGGACACGGGGCAGGGACAGGGCTGGGTTTTGTGGTTGGCCTCCATCATCTTGAGGGGCTTCTCCAACAAAAATGATTCTATGATGAGCTCACGCCTCTTTGCCCCCTGCCTGCAGCTGCCACCATCACGGTGTCACCGTCCTCCCGTGTCCTGGAAGGCCAGGCTGCCAACCTGACCTGCCACCTGAGCAGCCGCTCCCCGGCGCCACCCAACGTCACCTGGTACCACAACGGGCAGCAGGTGGCCGAGGGCTCGGCCGCGTCGCTGGTGCTGGCGCGGGTGGCCAGCGCGGACGCCGGGCTCTACCAGTGCAGAGCCAGCGCGGCGGGCGGCAGCCGCAGCTCCCCCGCTGTCCCCCTGCATGTGCTGTGTACGTGGGGGGGTCACTGGGGCACAGCCCGCGAGGGCGGCTGGTGGTGGTGGGGACAGCACGGTCTCCCTGGGGATGCTGTGGTCCCCACGGGGCTGGAAGGGTCATGCCTGACAGAGATGCCTTCCCTTCCCCTTCCCCTTCCCCTTCCCCTTCCCCCTTCCCCTTCCCCCTTCCCCTTCCCCTTTCCCTTTCTTTTTCCCTTTCCTTTCCCCTTCCCCTTTCCCTTTCCCCTTCCCCTTTCCCTTTCTTTTTCCCTTTCCCTTTCCCTTCCCCTTCCCCCTTCCCCTTTCCCTTTCCCTTTCCCTTTCCCTTTCCCTTTCCCTTTCCCTTTCCCTTCCCCTTGCCCTTTCCCTTTTCCTTCCCCTTCCCCTTCTCCTTTCCCTTTCCCTTTCCTTTTCCCTTCCCCTTCCCCTTCCCCTTCCCCTTTCCCTTTTTCTTCCCCTTCCCACCTTCCCTTTTCTTCTCCTTCTCCTTCTTCTCCTTCTTCTCCTTCTCCTTCTTCTTCTCCTTCTCCTTCTCCTTCTCCTTCTCCTTCTCCTTCTCCTTCTCCTTCTCCTTCTCCTTCTCCTTCTCCTTCTCCTTCTCCTTCTCCTTCTCCTTCTCCTTCTCCTTCTCCTTCTCCTTCTCCTTCTCCTTCTCCTTCTCCTACTCTTCTCCTTCTCCTTCTCCTCCTTCTCCTTCCCCTTCTCCTTCTCCTTCTCCTTCTCCTCCTTCCCTTCCCCTCTATTTCCTGGAAGTGGCCACTATTTCCCCGGAAATCCCCCCTGGGTGTGCCTGAGAGGCTCCATGTCCCCGCTCTGCCCGCAGACCCCCCGCGGGACCCCCAGCTCTCGGCGTTCCTGGAGACGGAGCGGGGCCGCCTGGCCATCTTCCAGTGCTCGGTGGCCAGCAACCCCCCCGCCCAGCTGGCCCTGAGCCGCGGCCACCAGCTGGTGGCCAGCAGCGCCGGGGGGAGCAGCCCGCGGGTCAGTGTCACGGCCGTCCCCAACGCCATCAGGGTGGAGATGCGGGAGGTGACGCCGGAGGACGAGGGCAGCTACGAGTGCACGGCCATCAACGCGCACGGCACCACGTCCCAACACCTGTACCTGCGCGTGCAGGGTGAGCGTGTGACACTGGGGGTGACACCGGGGGGGCGACGCTGCGGGGTGTTGGGTGGGACACAAAACATGACCGTTTCTGTGTGGTTCCTGCCTGTGTGACACTGATGGGACAGACACATGCTCCAGTGCTGGCCGCAGTGACAGCAAAATGTCACTGAGCATCGCGGGCTCCGGCAGGTGACCCAAAGGGACCGAGCTGCCACGCCGGGTGTCATCCTGTCCCCAGGCCACTGCAGGGACATCCCGTTGTGCTGAACCTCAGCAGGCAGAAGCACCGCAGCTCACGGGGTGGGACGGGGTGTCCCCACCCTGCTGGGGGTCTCTGCACAGGCTGTGACAAGCAGGGACCTGGGTCTGTCCTGGGGGGGCTTTCTGGCTGTGGGGGGCAGGGTGAGCACCCAGCCCCTCCCGCCTCTGCACCCACACCCTGGAGTGAGGCAGCACCCCGGTTATTGGCGCGATTTGCAGAAATCCTGGAGGGAATTAATTTTTGGGGTGGGAATTTGGCATCCAGGCTGGTCATTCCAACCATGTCTCCATGGGAGCTGGTGTCCCCGGTGCCACCAGATGCCACCCAGGCTCCCCCCACCCCAGACCAGGCACTTGTATTCAAACACTTCAGCCCTGGGTGCCCCCAGTGATGGAGCTGGGGGGGGACAGGGAGCAAAATAAATGTCTAGTGCCAGCTGCGGGGTTGCAAAGGTGTGTGACAAGACAGGACAGGAGCACCCGAACCTGCCGCTGCAATGCACGCTGTGGTTTGTCCCCGTCGCTCACCGTGCCGGGTCCGCTTGGGAACTGGCGGTGACGAGCTGGTGGCATCGCCTCCCTGTGCTCCAGCTGCCCGAGTCCTCATCTCGCCATCAGCGGAGGTGCTGGAAGGGGACAACGTGTCCCTGACGTGCCAAACGGCGGGACAGCCGCAGGATGACGCTGTCTACAGCTGGTACAAGGACAGCCAGCGGCTCCAGGACACCCCCGGCCACCTCCTCGCCCTGCCCCGTGTCACCAGCGCTGCCACCGGCTCCTACCACTGCCGGGCCCGTGGCCCCTCGGGGACCAGCGTGTCCCCAGCTGTCACCCTGCATGTGTCCTGTGAGTGGGACAGGATGGGATGGGGTGGGATGGGATGGGGATGGGGATGGAGATGGAGATGGGGATGGGGATGGGGATGGGATGGGATGGGATGGGATGGATGGGGATGGGATGGATGGGGATGGGGATGGGGATGGGATGGGATGGGATGGGATGGGATGGATGGGGATGGGATGGATGGGGATGGGGATGGGGATGGGGATGGGGATGGGGATGGGATGGGATGGGATGGATGGGATGGGGATGAGGATGAGGATGAGGATGAGGATGAGGATGAGGATGGGGATGGGGATGGGGATGGGGATGGGATAGGGATAGGGATAGGGATAAGGATGGGGGTGGGGATGGGATGGGATGGGATGGGATGGGATGGGATGGGATGGGATGGGATGGGGTGGGGTGGGATGGGGTGGGGTGGGGTGGGATGGGATGGGATGAGGTGGGATGGGGTGGGATGGGATGGGGATGGGGTTGGGATGGGCTGGGCTGGGCTGGGCTGGGCTGGGCTGGGGATGGGATGGGATGGGATGGGATGGGATGGGATGGGATGGGATGGGGATGGGATGGGATGGATGGGATGGGGTGGGATGCTGAGCAAGGCCAGCTGGTCACACAGGTCTATGTCCTTGCCCAGCCCTGGCTACTGGCACTGTCCCCAAACACTGTGTGTCCCACACACAGGACTTGAACTAGAGCTCTGCACACTTTGTAACCAGACATTGTCCATCCTTAGGAAATGGCAAAGCATTTAAAGTGACAGGTTATGGGAATATATCTCCCTGATAGCCCCCAGTCTGAACCAAACCCACACTGGGGGTCCCGGCCCCTTTCAGCAGACGGTTCCCTGGGGGGGGTGGCTGCTCCGCTGCCGCCACCTCGCATAGGAAAGGGAAAAAAATGCAATAAGCAGCATTTTGGTGCTGCTAAAACAACATGTTTGAATCGACCTGAAATTAGCCAAATTTTTCCTGACTTTGGTTAGGAGAAATGTCATCTGTCTGGGACAGAGGGGAAAATCCCGGGAAGAGAAACTCTGGCTGATGCTTTTGCTGCAAAATGTGGGCTGGGAGCTGCTGGAGGCCCCTCGGGTTGTCAGGAGCCTGAGGAGGGCAATGCCCCCAGATTTGGGGGAGCCCCCCGGGCTGTCGCTGGGCTCCGGGTGCAGGCTCAGGGTTCTCTGGGCAGATCCCCCGCGGGAGCCGGTGCTGACCCCCCTCCTGGAGCCGCCCGAGGGCCGGCGCGCCGCTCTGCAGTGCGCGGTGGACAGCAGCCCCCCGGCCGAGCTGGCGCTCTTCAAGGACCAGGCGCTGGTGGCCTCCACGGCCATGTCCCAGCCTGCCACCCTGCCGCGGCTCCGCGTCACCTCGGCCGCCAACACGCTGCGGGTCAGCATCCAGCCCGTGCTGCTGGAGGACGAGGGCCAGTACGTCTGCGTGGCCACCAACGCTTACGGCAACGCCAGCACCGCCGGGAACTTCACTGCGGGGAGTGAGTGAGGGGCTGGGGCTGGGGCGGGATGGGATCGATGGGATGGGGTGGGATGGGATGGGGATGGGATGGGATGGGATGGGATGGATGGGGTGGGATGGGATGGATGGGGTGGGATGGGATGGGATGGGGATGAGAATGGGGATGAGGATGGGATGGGATGGGATGGGATGGGATGGGATGGGATGGGATGGGATGGGATGGATGGGGTGAGCTGAAATGGCATGGGATGGGATGGATGGCATGGGGTGGGATGGAGATGGGATAGGATGGGGTGAGACAGGATAGGATGGGATGGGAAGGGGTGGGATGGCATGGGATGGCATGGGATGGAGATGATGGAGATGGAGATGGAGATGGAAATGATGGAGATGGAGATGGAGATGGAGATGGAGATGGAGATGGAGATGGAGATGGAGATGGAGATGGAGATGGAGATGGAGATGGAGATGGACAGGACCAGCTCTCCATCGCACCTGGCCCACCCTGAGCATCACCCCTTCCCCTCTAGACTGAATACTGGGAACAATTTCTTCCCCAAAGGGCTGTGGGGCATTGGAACAGGCTGCCCAGGGCAGTGCTGAAGTCACCATCTCTGGAGGGCTGGACAGACGGACATAAGGTTCTCAGGACATGGAGTAGTGCCCGGGTTGGATTATGGTCATTGTCAATGGTCTTGAGGGGCTTTTCCAACCCAAATGATTCTGTGACTCCCCGCAGCTGCCAGGCTCTGGATCTCCCCGTCCCCAGATGTCCGGGAAGGTGACGCTGCCACCCTGATCTGTGCGGTGCAGAGCGAGGCAGGGGACGCACTGAGCTACACCTGGTACAAGAACAAGGTCTGGTTGAGCAGCGGCTCGTCCCCATCCCTCGCCTTGCCCCGTGTCACTGTCACCGACGCCGCCTCCTACCACTGCACCGTGTGGACCCCATCACGGACCCGCAGCTCGGCCCCCGCCACCCTCAATGTCCTCTGTGAGTCCCCAAGGGCTTTCCACCCCGGGGGGTCCCCAGTGTCCACCCGGGACAGGGACTCAGCCACGCTGCAGGGATGTCACTTGGTGTGTCACTTGTCTCTTGGCCGGTCCCCTGGGCTGGGAGGGGTGGGGGTAGCGGGGTCTGCCTTCATCTTAGGCTCTCAAAAAAAATCAGCTTTCATCCCAGGACTTAACTAAGCCAAGCCTTATGTTCTGGGACTGACCCCCCCAAGCAGACATGGCCAAACACCCCACATTGTCTACAGTGACACTTCTTCGAGCGCCCCAAGTTTGTCCTTGTGCTTTGTACCAAACCGCAGCGGAAAAATCTTTGGCTTTTAGGAAATGTTGCAGGGTTTTTTTTCCCCTTTTCTCAGCTTTAACTTATTAACCTGCTGTGAGGGGTGAGTGGGGACCAGTACTCCTGGAAACGTCCTCTGCAGAGCCTGGGGACAAACCCGTGGCTTCTCTCCCCGCTCCTGATTTGGGGTGGGGAGCACCGGGTGGATATTGATGGGAATCACCTGGCTCCCTGGCCCGGCCGCACCCGCAGCCTGGCCGTTGGGGTCTGCCCGGTGCCCGTGTGCGCAGGATGGGTTGTTGTTGGGTCTGGGGTGTGAGCAGAGTGCTGAACCGCGTGGATCGCACACCAGGACATGGTCCATGTGTGACTGGTGCGGATGGAGCTGCCACAGCCACCTCACTAATGAGCTGTGGGTAGAAATGAGCTCGGGGAATGACCCTGCGTGTTGGTTTGATGTGAGGGGACCGCAGATGCTGAGGAAAGAGGCTGCTGGAGCGGGTTCTGAGCTGCCCGCAGCAGCTCTCATCACCGACCCCAGCACGGCCGGCTGGGGATGCTGCAGCTCCCCGAGAAGCTGCTTCTCCTGCATCCCACCTCTTCCCCCCCATCTCCGTCCCACAGACCCCCCCAGGAACGTGCAGCTGAAAACCTTCGTGGAGAGCGGCGAGGGGACCGCAGTCATCCTCCTCTGCGGTGTGGAGAGCAACCCCCCGGCGCAGCTCACCCTGCTCAGGGGGGGGCAGCCAGTGGCCTCCAGCCCCCCGGCGGGGGGCGCCCACCCCGGGCAGAGCGGCCGCGTCCCCCCCCAGCCCAACGCGCTGCGGCTGGAGCTCCGGGACCCCTCGGAGGAGGATGAGGGGGGGTACGAGTGCCTGGCACGGAGCCCCCTCGGCAGCGCCCGCGCGTCCCTGGCCCTCCAGGTGCAGGGTGAGTCCCACGGGGGGACACGGGACCCTTGGGTGGGGTGAGGTGCGCATGGAGGGGTCCGGCCCCGAATAGTCGCTGCTGCTGGACATCGGGGGGGTCGGGAGCGGTGTGGGGCTGGTGGAAGGGCAGGCACCCCGGGGGGCTCCCACCCCACACCGCGCTGAGGGGGGCGGGGACTCGGGAGCCGGTGACGAGCAGCTCCGCTGTCCCCAGCCGTCAGGGTGCTGGTGCGACCCTCCGCCGAGGTGCCCGAGGGGACCGACGTGACCCTGACGTGCCGGGCCGTGGGGGCCCCCCCGGGCACCCTCTACAGCTGGTACAAGAACGGGCGGTGGGTGGCCGAGGGGCCCGATCCTGCCCTGGTCCTCCCCGCCGCCCGCCCCGCGGACGCCGGTTCCTACTCCTGCCGGGCGGGGGGGGCACAGCGGGGCCGCCGGGCCCCCCCCGCCGCCCTGCGGGTGCTCTGTGAGTGCGGGGGGGCTGCCGTGGGGGTGGGGGGACACCGGTCCCGCCAAAGCGGACAGCCCGGGGGCGATGCCGCCATCGCGGCGCTGGCGTTGGGAGGACGGTTTATGTCGCCACCTGGTGACATCCCGCGACAACCTGTTGCCCGGAGCGGGAGTCACAGGTGCTGCCGGGGCCTTGTATCGCGCCCGTTCCCCCCCCAGCAGCAAACCTGTCACCCCCAAACCACGGGAGGGACAGTCCCCTGTCACCAGAGCTGTTTTGTCGCCACCTGGTGACATCCCGCGACAGCCCGTGGCGCGGAGTGGGGCTCACTAGTGCTGCTGGGTCTTGTATCACCCCTCTCCCCCCCCAGCAGCAAACCTGTCACTCCCAAACCCCACGGGAGGGACAGTCCCCTGCCAGCAGTGCTGTTGCGGGGGGGACACTGTCCTTGTCCCCGCAGATGCCCCCCAGGCGCCATCCTTCACGTCGCTGGTGGAGCCGCGGGGGGGGCGCCAGGCCGTCCTGCTCTGCGCCGTGGACAGCTGCCCCCCCTCCGACATCGTCCTGCACCGGGGGCCCGGCCACCCCGTGGCCTCCACGCGGGGCCCGGCCGACCCCCGTGTCACCGTGCAGGTGACCCCCAACTCGCTGCGGGTGGGGCTGGGGGCGCTGGGGCCGCGGGACGCGGGGCTCTACGTCTGCTCGGCCAACAACAGCTTCGGCACCGCGTCCTCGTCCCTGCGCCTGGACCTGCCAGGTGAGGGTGGCCCCGAGCCACAGTGACACCCGTGCGGGGGTTCTCCCTGTGGGAATGCGGCTTTCGGGAGCATTTTGGGGGGTCCTGGGGTCAGTGTTGTCCTGTGCGACCCCCACCCAGGGCACCCCCGGCCTTGCCGGCCTCCCTCCTCCTCCTCAGGGGTCACCATCGCGGTTGAGCCCTCACCAGAAGTCCTGGAAGGTGCCACAGCCACCGTCACCTGCTCAGGTGTCCCCTGGGTGGGGGACGAGGCCAACTACACCTGGTACAAGAACGGCCGGTGGCTGCAGGAGGGACGGGCCGGTTCCCTCGTCCTCAGCCCTGTCACCAGCACCGACAGCGGCTCCTACCAGTGCCGGGCGAGCGGGACGCGTGGCAGTGTCACCTCAGCCCTGCTCGGCCTCAGTGTCCTCTGTGAGTGTCCCCAGCGCCACAGGGACCTGTCACCGCAGAGCCCCGGCACGGGGGGACATCCAGCCCAGCGTCACTCCTGCCCCATCTGCCTGGTCCTGCTGCAGTCACGGGGCCTTCCTCCTCATCTTCATCCTCATCTTCCTTCTTGATTTCCTTCTTTCCTTCCTCCTCTTCTTCCTCTTTTTCTTTCTCCCCTTCTTCCTTCTCTCCTTCCTCCTTGTCTTTCTCCTTTCACCTCTTCTTCCTCCTCTCCTTCTTCCTCCTCTCCTTCTTCCTCCTCTCCTTCTTCCTCCTCTCCTTCTTCCTCCTCTCCATCTTCCTCCTCTTGTTCCTCCTTTTGTTCCTCCTGTTCTTCCTCCTGTTCTTCCTCTTCTTCTTCCTCCTTATCTTCCTCCTCTTCTTCCTCCTGCCCCTGCCCCACTCCTGTCCCTTTGCACCTGGGGAAGCAGACATCAGGTTTATTAAGCTGCAGACACCCCTCAAAACTCCGATTTGGAGCCGAAGTGCCCTGATGCTCCAGCCTGGGCGGGGGCGGGACACAAAGGGCTGGGAGGTGTGAGACCCCCAGTCCTGAGCTGGGGGGGATGCACTGGTTAGCCCTTGGCAAGCATCCAGAGCAGCGTGGGCGGGGGTCCCACCCCACGGTTCCCCCCGCAGACCCCCCCCGGGATGTGTCCATCAGCACGTTCCTGGAGAACCGCAGCGGGCGGGTGGGCATCGTGCTGTGCTCCGCCGACAGCCACCCCCCGGCCACCATCGCCCTGTACCGCCGCGGCCACCTCCTGGCCACCAGCCTGGCCACCGGCCCGGCCACCGCGCCGGGGGGGCGCGTCACCGCCTCCCACAACAGCCTGCGCCTGGAGCTGGGGGCCGTGGGCGCCCAGGACTCGGGGGATTACACCTGCGTGGCCACCAACGCGCTGGGCAACGCCACGGGCAGCGCCCACTTCGACGTGCACAGTGAGTGGGGTCAGAGCCCCGGGGCCGTGCCAGAGCTGGGGGGCGGGTCTGGGAGTTGGGCTGATTTTGGGGCGGTGGGCTGAGCAGGAGCAGGTTGGGTCAGTCCCGAGTCTTTGGGTGGAAGGGAAGATGTGTTTTTGCTGTGAGAATTGGGTATTTCCATTCAAGGAGCTTTTCCCCCAAGGACCCCGGGTGGGCTTTTATGAAAGGGCTAAAAAAGAAACAGAAAATTGAGTCAAATGCTGCAGATTGGTCAAAAAAGGAGGGAAAGGCGGCTTGGGTTTGGTGAAAGATAAAGCAGGGTGATGCTGCTTGTGGCTGTGCTGGGTGACTCCCGGGGGACAGGGACATGGGCAGGGACAGCCAGTGTCCCCATGGTGTCCCCGTGGGGTCCCAGCCTGGTGCTGTGCCACCCTGTGACCCCCCGTGGTGTGTCCTCAACCCACCGACGGGCTGTCCCCAGCCCTGGGGACCTGGCTGTGGCACCGAGGGGTGTCCCATGTCACCTCCCCCAGTGTCCCCTTCACCGGGGGTCCCACCTGCACCGACCCCACACCAGGGTCACGTTGTGGCTGCAGCCACGGGGACAAGGGACAGGGGGAGGTCACCCCCATGCAGGCTTCCCCAAACCACAGCCCCGGTGCTGGGGGGACACTGTCCCAATGTCAGGGACACCCGTGTGTCCCATCTCCCTGCAGCTCTCACCCAGCTCCTGGTTGTCACCGTGGTGGCTGGACTGCTGACGGCCGTCATCTGCGTGGCTGCCCTGGCCCTTCTGGCTGTGAAGCTGTGGCCCAGGTGACATCCCCAGCTGGGACAGGGTGGGGACAGGGACCCTGTTGGGGTGGCAGTGGTGGCAGCTCCTTGTCGTCCCTTCCAGGATAAGGAAGATTTGGGGCTGCTCGGGGGCTGAGGACACCTTTGAGCTGAGGAGCAAACAGGAGCAGACACAGGTGGGGACATTGTGGGGACAGCTTTGGGGACCCCCACCCCTAGCTCCCCATAGAGTAGCCACCCATGGTGGCCTTGGCTGTCATTGCCAGGGCAGGGGACAGGGCGGGAGGGACAGGCAGAGCCTCGGGAGGACCTGAATTACCCTGGCAGGCTCATCCGGAGGGGCCTCACAGCCACCCGCGGGTGCTGGCCCCTTGGGCGGTGCTCTGGGTGCTCCCCTGGCCCTGCGGCTCCGCCGTGGGGGCCCCAACCAGCCCCAACCTTTTCCAGGTGGACGGAGCCTCCTGAGCCGGTGGTTTTCAGGCCAGGAGCATCTGCAGCAGCTGGTGGGGTGACCCGGCTGGGGGGGTGAGCTGGCTGGTGGGGTGACCCAGCTGGTGGGGTGACCTGGCTGGTGGGGTGACCCGGCTTGGGGGGTGACCCAACGGTGGGGCGACCCGGCTGGTGGGGTGACCCAGCTGGTGGGGTGACCTGGCTGGGGGGGTGACCCAGCTGGTGGGGTGACCCGGCCCCGCTGTGGCAGATCCCGCAGCCCCCGGAACAACCCAGCCCGTCCCCGTCCCTGTCCCTCTCCTGTCCCCCTGTCCCCTCGTGGCTCCCGCCGTGGCTGCTGTTCCCACGCCAGGCCTGGTCTGTGCTCACCGCGGGTGCCGGTGAGCCGGGCTGGCTCCGAGCTGCTCTCCAGCAGTAGAACACCAGAAAACAAACCAACAAAACCTCCTGGTGGCAGTGCCACCTCTCCATCGCCACTGTCCTCCTGTCCCCTCGCCAGAGCCACCCCCCACGGTGCTGTCCCCATGTGCTGGGGCCTCTCTGTCTGGAAATAAACCTGGAGCAAGGTGCCACTGGTGTCTGCGGGGATGCGCTGGGAAGGGGTTTACTGCCTCATTTGGGGAGGCTGGGGAGCAGGGGAGACCAGGCAGCACGGGGCTGGGGACTCCCCTGGGGGCTCCCCCATGTCGTTGTGTCACTCCTGTCCCTCTCCTTTCTCCATGTTATCCCCAAATTCACTTTGTGGCCACCGCAGAGTGATGGCTGGGGCTGGGGACAGGGCTGCGGGGCAGGTGGGACATTGGGGGACATGGTGACAGCCCATGCTCACAGCACCCCATGGTCCCGGCATCTCTCTCGTCAGCCTGTTGGACAGGGGACAGAGGTGTCCCCAGGCCAAACATGTACAGGGAAGAGGCGGGAGACGAGGAAGAGCCCCATAGCCCCATGCTGTCACCTCTGTGCTGCCGGAGGGGCTGGGGACATGGGGCGCTTCGCTTGCCGAGGTGGCAGCCCCAGCGAGGAAGGTGGCTGCTGAGCCGGGTCCCCTCCCGGCCCACTGCCATTAGATGTCACCCTGCGGCCACCTGGCTGCCGGCCATGGCCTCGGCTGCGGGCGTGCAGCCTGACCGCGCTTCCCAGTGTGGAGCATGGCTCACGGTTTGGGGGCTCGGCGTCTGGGGGCTCAGGGCTCTGGGGTTCAGGGCTCTGGGGCTCAGGTGATTGGGGGTTCAGGGATTTGGGGGCTCAGGGGTCTGGGTTCTCAAGGGTTTGAGGCTCAGGTGTTTGGGGGCTCGGGGGTCTGGGGCTCAGGTGTTTGGGGGTTCACAAGTTTGGGGTCTCAGGAGTCTGGGGCTCAGGGGTTTGGGGCTCAGGGATTTGGGGTCTCAGGCGTTTGAGACTCAGGGATTTGGGACTCGGGGGTTTGGGGGCTCAGAGGTTGGAGGCTCAGGGGTTGGGGGTCTCAGGGTGATGCTCTGCTCCTGTGGGTCTTTAATCCCCCCTTTTCTGCCTGTTTTGAGTCTCCTGTTCATGCACTGAAGCAGCTGCTGCTGTCCCCATGGGCACCCAGCACCCGCACCCCAATGCCCTCCTGCTTCTACCTGCATCTCCCGTGCCCCCCAGCTCCCTGTGCTCAAACCTCCTGAGCTTCCAGCCGTACTTGCAGCTCATCTCCCTCTGGCTCGGCTCTCAGAGTTGCACAGACCCTCATCCCCCTGGGATGCATCCTCCCCGTGCCATGTTTCCCGGTGCGGTGCTTCCCGGTGCTGTGTCCCGGGGGCGGTGCAGCCCCCTGCCCTCTGTGAGCAGGGACAGCGGGGCAGGAGGGTCCCAGAGCTGCGGGGCTGGTGGGACAGCAGCGCTGCAGGGAAGGACATTCCCCATCAGATGTGCAACATCCCCTGCGCCTGTGCCACTGACAGCAGGGCCCTGTGCAGCCCGCGGGAGGGCTGTGTGGGGAGAGGCTGTCCCTGTCCCCTTCGCTGGCCCCAGCCCCAGCCCCAAGCCTCATGCCAACCCCATCCCCATTTCATCACCATCCCCAACCCATATCATCCCTATCCGCATCCCAACCCCATCCCCATCCCCATCCCATCCCTATCCCCATCCCAACCCCATCCCCATCCCCATCCCCATCCCCATTCCCATCCCCATCCCCATCCCCATCCCATTCCCATCCCCATCTCTATCCCCATCCCATCCCATTCCACCCCATCCCTATCCCTGTTTCATCCCCATCCCCATCCCCATCCCTATTCCTCCTATCCTGTCCCCATCTGTGTCCCCATCCCCATCCCATCCCCGTCCCTGTCCCCATCCCTCCCAAAGTCCCCAGATGGGGTGGCAGGACCAAGGCTGGTGGCAGCTGGACATGGTGCAGTGGGGAGGGGACCAGAAACCCCCGCCCTGGTCAGCAGCCCATCCCAGCGGGCAGGGACGGGCAGGATGTCAGGCAGGGTGATGGGCAGGATGGCAGGCAGGGTGACAGGCAGGATGGCGGGCAGGGTGATGCCGGGGTGGCAGCACACCCCCCCTCCCAGGCTGCTGCAGCAGCCGCTGCCTCCTGGCCGAGCCCCTCGGTCCAGCCCCTGCTCTGCTGAGCCCCGTGCGCGGGCGGCAGGCGGCTGGAGCTGGGCTGACCCGGGCAGGTCCGGCCCTCCGGCTGGAAATCACCTTTTCACGGTGTCTCCATGGCAGAGCCCCCAACCCCACCACCGAGCCCTCCTCGTCCTCCTCCTCCTCCGCCACCTGCGCCCACGCTGCCACCCCCGAGCCCCCGGGCTCCGCAGGGGTCCCTGTGCGCATCTCCCGCGTCTCCCCAGCCTGACATTCATTAACTCACGCCCAAACCCCCCTGGCCGTCCAGGCCAGTCCAGCTGGCCCCTCCTGCCCGCCGTGCCCCGTTCCCCGCGGGGGGGCCAGGGCAGATGCTGCTGCTGTCGTGCACACGTTGGGCCCCGTGAGCTGCTGCCGGCCAGATGTGCCAGATGTCGGCTGCTCCCAGCTGGTGCAGCCTGGTCCTGGGGACAGAGATGGGGGTGCGGGGAAGGTCCCGGCAGCTGCGGGACCTGGAGCAAGGGCAGGATGGGGCTGGCACCTGCAGCACCGAGGGCCAGCCAAGGGGTTGCGCTGGAACACTCAATCTCTGCACAGCGCCTGCCCTGGCTCTTCCCAGCAGCACAACGGGTGCAGCCTGGTCCTGGGGACACAGAGACGGGGGTGCGGGAAGGTCCCAGCAGCTGCGGCACCTGGATGGGGACAGGCGGTGAGCAGGACGGATGGGCACTGAGGGCGAGCCCAGGATTGCTCCTGGAACGCTAAATCTCTGCAGACCTGACCCGCACGGAGGGGATTTGAGACGTGGGGCGCATCAAGGGCTTGGGAGAGGATGGGGATGCGTGTCCTCCTTCATGCAGCCCCAGGGCTGCAGGAACACCCCTGTGCCGCGGGCAGGGAGCCAGTGATTACCTCCGGACCCTCTGAGCTCCTTCTCCTCCTTTCCTTCTGGAGCGACACACGTTAAGCCAAATCCTCCCGTCACATGGTTTAAAGGCAGAGGAAGGGAATAAGGGCAGGTCAGGAGGTGAACTGGAGGCCACGGATTTGCCACCGGGCAGAGGAACCTTGTAGAAATGTGCTCGGCATTTCTCCTTGGATAAATGAGTGCGTGCTTTGATTTGCTGTTTGCGGTAATCCTGGGGAGGGCTGAAATGCAGCCGTTGCTGGCGGCGGGGGCGACGCGGGGCCGGGCTCGCCGCCCTCGCTCTGCGCTGCCGGAGCCCGGCCGGCCGCGCCGTGACAGCGATGCTGATGGCTCTTGCCATGATCACTGCCGGCCTGCCGGGCTGAAAGGCCCCGTCTGCTCGGGAAACGAGCCCACTCGCTCCATGTGAGCAATGATGCGATGTCCCCGTGCAGATGTGGCTCTCACCGCTGCCCCGGTCCCTGATGGCTCCGTGGTGGGACTGGTGCCAAATAACGCCAGCCCGGTGGTGCGGAATGGGGGGTGTCACCGCCATGCCAAGGTGGGACAACACTGTGCCAACCACCTCGTGAAACCTCTGCGCGTTTCCCAGGATTTCCCCGAGCCCCAAACCCTCGGCAATCGCACCCCCACACCGTCCCCAGCCCGCCCCGGGGTGTCCCCAGCCAGGGCCACCTCTCCTCCATCCCAGTGCTGGTGCTGCTCACGTCCTCCCTCCCCGAGGTTTAGCGCTCTCCGTCACATCTGCTAAGTCCATCCTGCTTCTTCCTCGCCATCGTCACCAATTATCTGTTGGGTGACGGCAAGGCCGGGTGGCTGCGGTTGCGCGGGGGGCTGGGAGCGGCGGGGCGGAGGGGACGGGGCTCACCCAGCCTGGCTGAGCCCCACAGACCCTCTACAGCCCCCTTGACCCCCGCCGAACCCCCACGTGCCGTGGGAATGGGGAGGAAGGGCTGGTCACTGCCCTCCTGGGGCTTGGAGGGTGGGCTGGGCCATCCCCAGGCCCCCTGGAACCCCTTCCCAGCACCTCATCACCCCATAACCCCTGAGGGTCTGGGAGTGTCTGTCCCCCCGTGTTGCCTGCACCCCACTGCTCCTCCTGACAGCAGCGGAGTTTTATTGGGGTCTCTTCGCCCCCCCCCGCCTTGTGTGCTCGAATCATCAGCTCAGCTGGGGACACTGCAAGGCCCCGAACCCCCAGAAGCACCCTGGGGCTCCACGGAGGAGGCGCAACAGGCCCCCAAACACATTAATTGATGGTCATTAATTGGAATTGCCTGTGTGCGGCAGTGATGGGTGCCTGGGGGATGAAATATGGTTTGGAGCTGATTTTCCCCTCCCGGGGCAGGACACGGTGGCTGTGGGACCCCAGGCGACTGTCCGGGGGGACCCACCATGAGTGTCCTTGGGGACGGGGGTGCTGGGGGGAGGGAGGTTTCCAGCAGAGCAAGAGGTGGGGAAAGCGGAAAGGTCAAGGTTATCAAACGTGGCAGCAGGTCCCCGAGGGCTGTGATCACACCCTCATACCTGATGGCACACGGCACGCCATCAGCACCCACACCTTGTCACCCGCGTGTCCCCACAGCCCCGCTCGGCCTCGCTGGGAGCAGCTGCAGGGCAGGACACGAACCAGAAACCACAACAAAACCCCGCACAGCATCCTCTAGTGCGGAATAACCTGCAGCTGCTCCTTGGAGAAGCAGAACCCAGAGGTTTGTTCATCCCCCTCCTCCTCACCCCCCGCTCTGGTACCATCCCAGTGCCCACTTGGTGCTTCCCAGTTTGTGGCTCCATGTCCCATGCTGGTCTGGGCTCTGCTGTGGATGTTTGCCACGAAGACACCGCTCTGTGGACACCCATGTGCCACCAGCCCTTGCTGCAGGGATGTCACCAGCTGCACTAGGCGCCCCAACAGTGGGACACAGACAGAAATGAGGGGTGGGGGCATCTGCAGCTGCACATCCCTCCCCGCGGGTCCTGTGCACACTGGGGAGGGTAAACTGAGGCACCGATAACACAGCCTCTGCGTGTGCTGGAGCTGGGGGACACAACCGGGGTACCGCACCCCTCTCCTCCAAGCCGTGGTCTGGGGGTCCGCCCTGCCCCGTGGGGGCCTGGAGGTTTTTCCTTCCCCCCCGCCTCAATGAGTATTTTGGTTTTAGTTATCCAGGGCAGGGTTCCTGGGGCTCTCCGGGGCCGGGACCACAGCCCCAGGGAGGGAGGAGCGGGGCTGCCCGGAGCAGGGGTGCCAGGAATGGGCATCCCGGGGCAGAGATCCCAGGAGCAGGGTCCCTGGAGCTGGGACCCCTCAAGTGGGCACCCCAAGAACTGGGTTCGCAGAGGGGGAGTGGGAGAGGGGACCCAAGAAAGCAGGATGGTGAGGGAGAGGATGCCGGAGCCAGCTCCCAGGAGGGGGGATGCCAGAGAAGGAGATCCCGGAGCGGGGTGCCAGGGCTGGGGGTACTAAAGGAGGCGATCCCAGGAACGGGGTCCCAGGGGCAGGGAAGGATCCGAGGTCACTGTCCCCGCCGCTCCCCGTGTCGAGGTGGCCCCGCTGCTGCAGACTCGTTTGGGGTGGGGATCCCCGGGTGCTGGTGGCCGGACCGGGGCTCTGGACGGGGACCCGCGGTGCCGTCGGGCTCTGTCGGTGTCGGGGTACGGGAACAGCCGTGCCGGGGGCGCTGCGGCACCGGCCCGCTCAGATTTCGTTTGATTTCGTTTGATTTCGTTTTATCCGAGCGGGTGCAGCGGAGCCGGGCGGGCCGGGCCGGGGACAGCGCACCTACTCATGGGAGAGCCTGGCGGGGCTTAGGGGTGACTGTGGCTTGGGACGGGGGTCCCCTGCTCGGGGACAGGGGTGTCCCGCCCGCCCGCTCCCGAGGCCGCCCCGGCCGCCCGGGCCCGCCGGCCCCGCTAACGAAATCAGCGCTGTGGGGGGAGCCAGGGGGGCTACGTCGGGGCTGGACACCCCCGAGAGGACCCCGGGACGGGGGCGGCGGCGATGGGACCCTCCGAGACCCCAAAGCTCTCCCAATCCTCTGTCCTCGGCAGGGTCCCCGAAGCAGCCACCGCAGCCCGGGACGGGCGGAGCCGCCGACGTCGCCCGGTCCCCGCGTGTTCCGGTCCCCGCGTGTCCCCTGCGGGTAGCCCCGGGCCTGGCGCGGGTGGGTGCGGGTGGCCACGGGGGTGGTTTCGGCCAGTGAGCCGCTCCTGGTCCTGGTAAAATGAACCCGCAGCGCGGGGACCACGCACTGGCCATTACACGTGTCCGTGCACACCCACCCGTGTCCGTGCAAGGTTACACAGTGTCCGTGCAAAGTTACACCGTGTCCATGGCAAGTTACGCTGTGTCCATGCTCACCCACCCCTGTCCGTGCAAGGTTACACCGTGTCCGTGCACACTCACCCGTGTACGTGCACCGTTACGGTGTGTCTATGCTCATCCACCCGTGTCCGTGCACGGTTACACCGTGTCCATGCACACGCACCAGTGTCCATCCTCGGCCATACCGGATAATTGGATACGCTGTATGGGGTGCAGTTTTAGCAACAAAACAACCAACCAAGCAACAACCCGACCCCCAAAGCGCGCACCCCACGGGAAGGGAGCGGGCGCGGTTCCGCTGTGCCCACGCGCGGCTGTCCCGTGTGTCCGTGCAGAGCCGCGCCGTGCGCTTGCAGCCCCGCGGGCCCGGCCGGTCCCCCCGAGTCCCGGTAAAGCGGGGCACGGTCACCCCGGGCACGGTCACTGTGTGTAGTTACACCATGTCCGTGCACATTTCTCCCGTGTCCGTGCACATTTCTCCCGTGTCCGTGCACGGTTCCCCCGTGTCCATCCATGTTCACCCCGTGTTTTCGCACGGCTCCCCAGTGTCCGTGCACATTCACTCATGACCGTACGTATTTTTCCCCGTGTCCATCCACATTTTTCCCTGTCCTTGCACGATTCTCTCGTGTCCGTCCACGCTTACTCATGCCCTTGCACATTTAATTCGTGTCCGTGCACTGTGCCCCCCGCGTCCGTCCACGTTTATCCGTGATAGTGCGTATTTTCCCCGTGTCCATCCACGTTTATCCGTGTCCGTGCACGTTTACCCCGTGTCCCTGCACAGTCCCCCCGTGTCCGTTCACGTTTACCCGTGGTCCTGCACCGTCCCTCCTCGTTTTTGCACAGTTCCCCCGTGTCCCTGCACAGTCCCCCCATGTTTTCGCACGGTTTCCGCGTGTCCCTTCACAGTCCCCCCGTCTCCTTTTACATTTCCCCGTGATCCTGCACAGTCCCCCACTTGTTTTTGCACGGTTCCTCCGTGTCCCTGCACGATCCCCTCGTGATTTCCCACGGTTCCCCCCTATCTGTACAGGGTTCCCCGTTGTCCATGCACAGTCCCCCCCGTGTCCCTTCACGTTTACCCGTGATCCTGCATAGTCCCCCCGTGTTTTTGCACGGCTCCCCTTGTCCGTGCACAGTCCCCCCATGTTCCTGCACAGTCCCCCCATGTTCCTGCACAGTCCCCCCGTGTCCTTTTACATTTCCCCGTGATCCTGCACAGTCCCCCACTTGTTTTCGCACGGTTTCCCCGTGTCCCTGCACAGTCCCCCCGTGTCCGTTCACGTTTACCCGTGATCCTGCATAGTCCCCCCGTGTTTTTGCACGGCTCCCCTTGTCCGTGCACAGTCTCCCCATGTCCCTGCACAGTCCCCCCTGTTCGTGCACAGTCCCCCCGTGTCCCTGCACCGTCCCCGTGTGTCCGTGCCCAGTCCCCCCGTGTTCTCGCCCGGCTCCCCATGCGCACGGACGCCCCGCAGCCGTTACCGTGCTCCGCCGCGCTGGCCCGGCCCGGCTCCCCGGCTGCCCTCGGCCGCGGCCCCGCTGCTCCAGAACCGGGGACCGTCTGGGGCGCCCAGGGGTCCCCGCAGCCCCCAGCCGGGAGCACCGCGCTGGGCCCGCGCTTCTTCCGGGAAACACCGTTCGTTTGCGGGGAGGGGAAGGGAAGGAGGAGGACGAGGGTCCCCCCTGGCCCCGGTGCCCCCTGGCCCGGTAAAGCCGCGCTTGGCGTGAGCCCGGCGGGTCGGGACTCCCCGGGGCGGTGCGTTTGGTGTCCGCGGAAGCTCCGGCTCCGCTCCCGGCGACACGCCGCCCGGAGCCCGAGCCCGGGGCCCGCAGGCCGCCGGTGCGGGCCGTGGACCCGGGGAAACCCGGCCGCACCGAGCCCAGCCCAGCCGAGCCCGGCACAGCCGAGCCGAGCTGAACCGTGCCGAACCGAGCGGGCACCGTGCGTTACCTTCATTTCCAGCGATCCGAGCGTGCCGGGCCCGGGCGGCTCTTGGCGGCAGATCGGGCCCCTTCGCCAGGGTGTAAAACGCGAAAATGAAGGAATATATTTCTTTTTATTCTTCGCCGCCCTCGTAGCGAAGGGGGAGAGCGGGGCGGGCTCGGCGGGGACGGCAACGGCGCCGCTCCGGGAGAACGAGCCCCCCGGGCCGGGCTGCCCCGGGCGGGTTCTGCTCCGATCGGCCCGAGCGAGGCAGAAAAAACAGCGATAACAGTAATACTTGTAATAACAACGATAACAAAACCGGTTATGACAACGATAAAACAAAATCAACAACAATAATAATTCTATAATAGTAACAATCGGCAGCGTGTATTTTTAAAATGATTGTCACTGTCAGTATTGCCGATGCCAAGGCCGGTCAGGCAGAGGCGGCCGCGGCTCCGCTCCACCCTGCGCGGCCCGCGGAGGAGCGCGGATCCTTCGCCTCCGCTTCCCGGGAGCGGCGGCACCGGCTTGTACCGGGTATTTCCCTTTCTCGGTTCCCCCGCAAGCTCAGACCCACCCGCAGCAAATTTCCGATCATTATTATTAACGATAGCAATAGCGAGAACGAGGAAAACAGCATGGAAAGAGCAGGAGCCGGGGGACGCGGGGGGTCTGACCGGGCTCCGGGGCCGCTCCTCGCCCGGTTGTACCGCGGCCCCAGCCGCCGCCCGGTGCCGGGGCTCGGCGGAGCGAGGATATTTCGTTCCAGCAGGTCCGGAACGGCCGCTGCCCTCCGCCTGCCCCGCCAAACCCGGCCTGCAGCCCTGCCCCACGCGTGCCCGCCGGGCATCGCCTCTGCAGGCGGAGGGTGGCTTTGGGCCGGGCTTATTTTTCTTAGTTTTCGTTATGAATCATTTGCCAATTTCCCGATATGAACCATCGTCCGGCAGGGCCCGGCGCGGGGAGAGCGGGGAGCGGCTGCCCGGGCCGGCCTTGCCTCAGCTCCGGGAGCCGGAGCGGAGAACCACGAGCGGGGAACCGGGAGCGGGGAACCGGGAGAGGGGAACCAGGAGCGGGGAACCGATGCCGGCGCCAGCGCCCACCCGGACCCTGGGCTCCCTCCCGGCCCCGCAGAGCCGAGGGTGCGGGCGGGGGACACCGGCCCTTTGCGGACCCCGTTCGGCCCTTGCTCCGCTCCCGCACGGCCGCATCCCTTCTTCTCGCCCTCCTCCTGCTCCGAGTTATTCGTTTGCTTTATTTTATTTTAAATTATTTTAAAAATGTATTTGCTCCGTTTCTTTTATTTCCCCCCCCCCCGCAACCTATTTTTTTTGCTCCACGCTCTCTCGATTATTTGAGGGATGGGCGCAGGCTGCCGCAGACTCGGGGCCCACCCCAGCCCAAGGGCAAATTTGGAGGCCTTGAACTCCCTAACCCCGGCAAAACCCCGTCGGGGACACCCCAGCTCCGGCCGAGCCCGCCGCCGCCCCGGGCGGTGTCGGTATCGGGCTGCGGGAGCGGCGGAGCCCCGGTGGGTGTCGGGGAGCCCCGGTGTGTCCTTCGCCAGGTCTCGGTCGCTGGGGATTGAGCTCTCGGGGATGCTGGGCTCTCGGAAATTGGATTAACAGCTAATTTATTTATTTTTAATCCACCGTTATTACAACCGCTTCGATTTGAGGGGATTCGGGGCGAGATGAAGAGGGGTGCCGCCCGCCCGCGCCCCCGAGGTGAAGCATCGCGGCCGCTTTGCCGCCGGGTTTGCCCCGTTGCAGAGAGCGGCGGAACGGAGCGCACCGGGAGGGGGGAGCTCCTCGGGCTCCCCGGCCTGGGAAACCGCTCCGGAGCAGGAGCCGGTGCCGGTACCGGAGCGGCCCGGGGCGGGGACTGTGCCTGCCGGGAGCGGCCGTGGCGGAGCAGGGGGATTTGGGGCTCTGTCCACCCCGGGGAGGTGTTGGGGTAACCCCGGTAGCAGCGGAGACCCTCGGGCTACCGGGCTGCGGGGCACGGTGGGGAAGAGGGGCCGCAGCCCCCCCGGCCGGCCTGGAGGGGCGCGGGCAGCGCGGTGTGGGGGCGGGCAGAGCCTAGCTGGGGCCGGCTTATTTCTTTATTCCTTTCCACCTCGGCTGGCCCTTCTCCGCCGAGGCGGGGGGCCCATGGGTGACCCCCCCGAGCAGAGGGCACCCCCCGGCCCTGCCTGGCCCTGCCTGGCGCTGCCGCCGCGCTGCCCGCACTCCCGGGGCCGGGCAGCGGCCGCCGAGGGGCTCTTTGTTTACCAATCGGTATCACGGACCGAGAGAGCAGGAAATTGCGTCTGTGCCGGGCCGTTAATTTAAAATCGCTCTTTTTCCTCCCACCGCCTCTCCCCGAGCCGCTCCCCGCCGACCTGGGGGCTCGGCCGCCCGCTCCCGGCTCCGGCAGCGGCCGGGGATGCGCAGAGGAGCGCGGCGGCCGGGGGAGGGCCGGGCCGGAGGAATAAGGGCCCCCATCTTCTTCCCCGGTCCCACCCCCGGCCGCTTCCTCCGCAGCTCCCTCCCCTCGGCCTTCGCTTCCCCTCCGCTCCCTCCCTAAAATCATCATCCCCCCCGCTCCTTTCCCCATCTCCCGGTATTGATTTCCCCGCACGCGAATCCCAGCGCAGCGCGGCGAGCCCGGGCACCGGCGGCTCCTCCGCCCGCTCCCGCCGCTGCCGCCCGCCTCCCCGCCGGGACCGGCTCTCCATGGAAGGGCAGCGGCGGCGGCCGGAGCGCCTGAAGTTTGCCCGGAGCGAGGTGCCGCGGGAGACGGAGCTGGGGAGGGCGCGGAGTGGGGGGGAGAAATGGGGAGGGGGGCGCTCAGCAGCCTGTCAAAGTTTTTAACTCCTTTTTACACCCCCACTTTGTACCCTCTCGGGACGCCCCGACAGGTCCCCCCACCCCCGGTACCACCCCCGGCCGGTGGAGCGCACCGGAGCGGGGTGCGTTTTAAATGCCAAGCCCCCGCTCGGGGGTGGGAGAGGCAGAGGGTGACGGTCCCCGGCGGTCTCCAGCCATGGGGGTGAGCTGGGGCGCGGTGCCCCCGGCTCTGCCAGGGCGCTGAGCCCCGGGGGGGGGGAACCGGGGAGGGGCGGGGAGGGGAAGGGGTCTGGGGAAGGTGGGGGGGGCTCCCCTCCCCCCCCGCCTAGTCTTGCCTCCTCTCTCCCTCTCTCTGTCTCTCTCGCTCCCTCCCGATGTTTGATCCCGCCGCGGCACCCGCAGGGATGAGCGATGGCGGGGCCGAGCCTGGCAGGAGCCCCGTGCTGCTGGCCGAGCCCGCGGCCACCGGGCGGGCCCGGGAGAAGGCACCGACCCGGGCGGAGCTGGAGAGCGCTCTGCGCGGCGGAGGAGGCGGCGGTGGCGGCCGTGGTGGCTTCAAGGACATCCCGGGAACGTCGGCGGTCAGCCCCGGCTCCTCCAAGGAGTGCGCCCCGGACAGCGAGAGCCCGTCGGGAGCTGGCGAGGCGGACTATTGCCGCCGCATCCTGGTGCGAGGTACGGGCAGGGTCCCCGGGCACCCCTTCCCTTTTCCCCACCGGGGCACTTCCCGGTTGCGCTCGCCCCCACCGGCCGGGTCCCCGCTCCTCGCCCCGTGGCCGGGTGGCAGCGGGATGGGGCGCGCTCCCCACCCCCCCCGCCACCGCTTCCAGCGCATCCCCGGCCGCTCCCGGGCTCCGGCCGGCTCTGTGCTCCGGCCTCTCAGCTCCGCCGCTGCGGCGGCTTCCCCCGGCTCCGCTCCGCACAGCGAGCACCGGGCCCGGTTCCCGAGCGCGCTCCGCCGTGCGGCTCCCGGGAGCGGGGCCGGGAGCGCAGCCGGGCTCGCCGTGCGTGCCCGCCCCGGTTTGCGGCCGAGGGCCGAGCGGGGCTCCGGAGAAACAGCCGCGGGGCCACGGACCCCCCGGACCGGCTGGGCACCGCCGGGGGGACGCGCGGGCAGCGGGAGAGGGGTGAAAACATCAGCTTTGCTTTTAAAGCGTTGTCGCAGGAAAAAAGCGTCACGAAGCGGCGGCGAGTTAGGGGCTTCTTTTTGCCCTTTTTTTTCCTTTTTTTTTTTTTTTTTTTTTTTTTTCCCCGGTGTTTACAGTATCTCTCTCTAGGTTGGGGCTGGGGGGACGCGCGGGGTCGGCCCGGGCTCGGCGGGACTCGGAGCCGGCGCATCCCGCCCCGCCGCCCGCGCTCAGCCCACGGCCGGCCCGGGGCTCGCCGGGACCAGCCTGGCTTGTGCTGAACCCCCAAAGTTTTGGGCTGCCTGGCAGGGATGCGGCAGGCGAGCAGGTGCCGAGCGCTCCCCGGTGCCCGGGGCAGCGGTGCGGCTCCATCCCAGGGATGCTCAGTGTCCCCCGCCATCCTCCGCCGCTCCCCAAGCCGCAGCCGGGAGAAGCTCCGCGGCCGCTCGGTGAGCAGGGCCGAGGCCGCCCGGCCTTTGCTCCGGCCCCATAGCCCGAGCGGGGACCGGAGCCGCGGCCCCGGCTCTGCCGTGTCCTCCCTCCCTCGTTGCTGCCCGGTGACGGCGGGGCCTGAGCCGGGCACGGCTGGTTCGCCATGAGCAGGGCCTGGCACAGCACGGCTCGGCTCGGCTCGGGCATCCCGGCCTGCCCGCAGGCTCGGGAGCGGTTGGCGGCCGGGTTGCAAACAGCCCAGCCGCCCATCGAAGCCTCTTTTCCGGCTGTCGCGATAGGTGCCTATCGCCGACAGTCCGGCTGCCGCAGCCCGAGCCCTTCCCGGTCGCCCCGGGCACCTCGGCGGGGGTGCGGGCAGCGCTCGGGAGCCGGGCCGGGGTCTCGCTCGGGGTGTCCCCGTGTCCTCGGTGGTCGCCGAGGCTGAGCCCGGCTGCCGCAGCCCCTGCCGAGGTCAGGCCGGGGTCAGGCCTGTCCTCTGCCCGGCCTTGGCCTGCCCGGGGCTGCCCCGACGGGCCCGGGGCGGCGAGCGGACCGGGGGTCTGTCCCCAACCCCGGGCCAGGGTCCCCGCTGCTCCCGGCCCCGGGGACCATCGCCCCGGAGCGACCGGTCTCACCATCTTGCTGCAGCCGCCACAGCGCGGACAAAATGGTGGCGGGGAGAAACGCCGCAAATCAACGGGAACAGAGCCGAAATGAAGCGGGGGGACATGGCGGGGACACCCGGGCTGCGGGGACACCCGGGCTGCGCGGACAGCCCGGCTGCGGGGACACGGACCCAGCGGCTCCCAGCCCTCCCCCGGCCGGGGTCCTGCTCCCGGGGAAGGGGGTTCGGTGCCAAGCACCGGCCGGCACTAGGGCAGAGCCTCCAGCTTGATTTTTCCGCAAAGTGGGGTTTTACACATTTTTTCTTTATTTTTTAAAATATATTTTCAAATCTTTCCAGTTTCCGCCCAGGCGCGGGGTGAGCGGCAGCGGGGGCCGTACAGGGACCGCTCTCCCCCGCCTCGCTGGCCGCCCCCGACTCGTGTCCCCGTATCTGGGTGGGTATTTCCAGCCGTGCTCCAGCATTTTTGGGTTCTCTCCGCAGCAGGGCACGGGGGGGTTGTGCCTTCCCGGGGCAAGGGCCGCATGAACCCCCAGGTCTTCCCCTTCCAGCCCCCGCCCCGCCGCAGCGCTCCCGCCCGGCCCCGCTGCTCGCCCGCGGTGGCTTTGGTGGGGACGGGGCTCTCGGGGGAGCCTCCCTCGGGGGCGGGAGCCGGTTGGGAAGCGGCGGGGTCCCCCCTGCCCTGGGGCGGCCGGGAGCGGAGCGGGGTTCCCCAGCCCGGTGCTTCCTCTGCCACTTACCGGTACCGGGGACCGGGTGGGACGGAGCCTCCAGCCGCCGCGACGGGCCGGCTTTGCCCGCAGAGGTGGCCCCGGCCGCCCGGCCATCCCCGTCGCGTCGAGGCGGCCGCGCTGGCGGGTGCCCTTGGCCGCGGGCACGGCCGGGGGGTGCAACCCGGCGGCGGATCGGTCCTTAGCGGGGATTAACGGGACAAAGGCTCGCAGCGGCGGCCGGCCGGGCCGGGCCGGGCCGGGCCCGCTGCAGCGGGGGGCTTCGGCCCCAGGGACGGCTGGAATTGGGGCGAGAAAGCAGATCCCAGGGTGCTCACCCCCTCCTCCCGGTCACCTGCCAGGGGCTGTGGCTGGGGGGTGAAGGTGGGATGTGTGGAGCTCTGGAGGGACCTCAGTGCTGTTTGGGGTGCACTGAGAAGGGCTGTGGGTTCCTGTGCCCCCCAAGTGTACCCCGAGGTGCGTGTGCCGCCATGGGCACACCAGTGCCTGGCACGGGGAGGGACGCGTGTATGCGTTTGGGGCTGTCAGAGCGCGTGTGCACCCCAGAAACGGGCTGGCAGCCATGTCGGTGCGGAAACCCTGTACGCACGGCTGCGCGTGGGGTGTCCCTGGGCGTGCGGGGGCATCGCTGTGTGCCGGGCTCTGCTGCCTGTGCTGTTGTGCAGGTTGTGTCTGCTGGGTGCTGTGGGGCTGGAAAAACGCTGTTCACCAGCTCAGGGGGCTGCACGCTGCCTGCTCGCCTTACCTCCCGCTCCCCTTCCCTTCTCCTCCCTGGCCATGTCTGCCTGACCTGCCTTGTCCTATTTAGCTGCTAAAGCAGAAGAGAGATTGACCCCTTTGGCATCAGATCTTTTTTGGGGTGTTTCAGTCCCAGCCCTGGTCCTGGATGAGCTGCCATCAGCTGTAGCCCAGTCCCCACGATCAGAACCTGTCACCAAGGCCCTGATGGGTGCTGGAAAACCCTCGGGCAGGACCTGGTTGGAGTCTGGGGTCCAGCGGCTGATGGGGGAAGCTCTTGGGAGGGGGTTCCTCAGGCAGGATGGTGTTGTGCCCCTTCTGGCATGGGGGGATGGCTTTGGGCCCCCCCAAACTCCCACGGGCGGGCAGCGGGGCAGGTGTGTGCGTGCAATAGGGCTGGGCTGAGGGGCTTTACCCGAGCTGGCACCGCGGGCTTTGCCCCCTTCCCGTCCCTCGGGTGCGGTGCCCAGCCCGCTCCCCCACCCCACGGCCCAGCTGCGGGGGGATGACAATAAATAATGCCGGAGCATGAGGGCGGAGGGGCAGGCGCTGGCAGCTGCGGCCGGGAAGCACCAGCGCCTGTGTTCGCCGCTCCTCGTGGCAGCCCCGCCGCTGTTGAGTGGGGGCACCGCGGCGTGGGCACGGGCGTGCGCACGTGGTGCTGGCATCGTCCCCGCCAACGCTCCTTCCCTCGCAAAACGGTTCCCCGGCCGGCGCCCCCATCCCAGCAGCGATACCCTACCAGAGATTCCTCCAGCCCTGTTCATTTCCCACAGCCCTGTGCCCACCCGTGGAGTTTGGGGGTGTGGATCAGAGCCCACCGGAGCCTCTCCCACCCTGGCCCCCCTGTACCTCCCACAGTGCCGGAACAGGCTGGGATGGCGCCTTTGCCGTGCGCTGTAACGTAGCGCTGGGAAACCAGCTTTGGGAATTGGGGTCCCTCTCCCAGGTCTGTGCTTGCTCCCCACTCCCCCTGTCCCCATGCCAGCTCTGCCGCCCCATGCCAGCTCCATCACCCCTTCCCAGGCTGCTCCTCGCTATTTTCCCCCTTCTTCCTCTGGCAATTTTATTATCCTTTCATGCATAAATCAACCAGAAAGGAGAACAACCTTACCCCAGCCAGGACTGCGGGGAACCTGGGGTTCCTCCGGGCCGGGGGCTGCTCGCCCAGGGTGGCTTCTGTGCTTGGCTTTTATTGAACTTGTGTGGCTGGTTTTTACTGAACTCCTACGGCGGGTTTGTCCCAGGAGCTCTGTGGCCAGGGCTCCCCCAGACTGGGCTCCCACTGGTGTTCCTGGTGCTTCAGGCATCCCACGGTGTGGAAGGGGCAAACGTGGGAGCTAAACCCTCCAGATTTGGTCTCCCCACCTCAAGCCATGGGCAGCGCTAGGCCCGGCTTTGTAAAACCCGCTGGCGCGAGCGGCTCGGGGCGCGCGGCGCCTCCCAAACCTGGCCTTGAATAGGGAACTGCCCCAAAGTGGGAGCTGCTGCTTTCCGAGCTGATGTTCCTGCAGTGACAGTAACTCTGGGAAGAGGGGAGTTGTAACAGCGATAACATTTTCTCAGTATTCCCAAGGAAGGATAGAAACCAAAAATAAGATATATTTTTAATTAAAAATCCGTTTAATTTGAACTCTTCCTCAGTTTAGAACTGCTTTTGCTTCTGGCTTTCGGAGTCTGTTATTTCTGTGGTTAAACACTCTGTTTTTTTTGTTACTATTTATCTCTTTAAAAAGAAAATAATCAATTGTTATGAAGACCTGTTCCCACCTATAAACTTGCAGCATTTATTCCCGCAATGAGCGCAGATGTTTCCATCAGCCGCGGTGGTGCAGCCGCTGTTTAATTCAGCTTCTCCTGCCCAGTGATGTCCCTTTTGCCCCGGTGCCCCCAGCCCGTTCCCTCCCCGGCGCAGCTTTTCCCGCCGTGGAGCTGTTTTTCTGACCCCCCTTCTCCCCGCAGATGCCAAAGGGACGATCCGGGAGATCGTGCTGCCCAAGGGGCTGGACCTGGACCGGCCCAAGCGCACCCGCACGTCCTTCACGGCGGAGCAGCTCTACCGCCTGGAGCTGGAGTTCCAGCGCTGCCAGTACGTGGTGGGCAGGGAGCGCACGGAGCTAGCGCGCCAGCTCAACCTCTCCGAGACGCAGGTAAGGCGCTTGCTGGCCCCTGCGCGATGGGGACGTCCCCGTGACACTGCGGCGTGGCCACGCGCGGCCCCGTGGGGACAAGTGTGACACCCAGGAAGTGGGGCTGGGGGTGGGCGAGAGCGGGCGCTGAGCCGAGCCCATGATCCCAAGCCCAATGTGGGGGTGCTGGCCGGTGTTTTGAGGGGGAGCCGGGGCTGGTGTGGCTGGGGGGAGCGTGTGCGGTGCTGTGGACAGGGGGTTTCCAGCCCCCCTTTCTGTGGAGCTGAAGGAGCTTTAGGGTTTATGTCAGGGTTTAGGGTTAGGTTAGGTTTAGGGTAAGCTTAGGGTTAGAGGGGCTGAGTGGTATCCCTGAGTGGGGTCTGTAGGGACCCCCCAGCCGCTGCGCTGCGCCCCCATGGGCAGCATCCCCGGGAGGGGCCGGCAGAGCGGGGAAAAGAGCAGGAGGGGGGTGTCAGGGGGGACCCCAGGAGGGTGTCAGTGGGGACCCCAGGAAGATCTCAGTGGGGACCCCAGGAGGGTGTCAGTGGAGACCCAAAGAAGGTGTCAGCAGGGACCCCAGGAGGGTGTCAGTGGGGACCCCAAGAGGGTGTCAATGGGGACCCCAGGAAGGTCTCAGCGGGGACCCCAGGAGAGTGTCAGCGGGGACCCAAAGAAGGTGTCAGCGGGGACCCCAGGAGGGTGTCAGCGGGAACCCCAGGAAGGTGTCAGTGGGGACCCCAGGTCCTAACAGCAGCACCCATAGCGCAGGGTGGTCTCGAGGGGCCGGGCGTCGCTGTGGGTGCTGCCGGGATGGGGCTGTGTGTGAGCTGGACCGATCCCGCACCCGCCGCTCCCCCGCTCCGCACCCTCCCTGTGGCGGCAGCGCCCCTGGGGACTGTCCCCGCGGCCCCCGAGCTGTGACGAGGCCCGGGCACCTCCTCTGCGTCCCCCGCACACGGGGCCGTCCCAGCCGGGGCTTTGCGGTCGGGAGGGGTTTGTCCCGGTTCTCTGCGGTGGGGTTTGCGCGGGCCGGGGGAGCGGAGCTGGGAGAGCTGACGTGTTGGTTGGAGCTGGTGTTGGTGTCTGCTGAGCCAAAAGTGCATCTGCTCGGGATGCGATGGTCTCGGCTTGAAAATTTATGCGGAAATAGTATTAATAATAACATTAACGAAGAGCGCCATGCAAAACAGCACAGCTGGGAGCTGCGGGAATGACTCTGCTAGCCCAGGCTGCCCCTTCTCCGGCCGTTTTGGGGACAGCCGCGTGGTTTTATCAAGTCAGATAGGAGATAATTGCAGGTTTTCCCAATGCCTTGCGTAACAAACCTGTCCCGCTGTCCGCAGCCGGGCCCCGGGCTCCCCCACCTGCTCTGGTTTTGGGGAGACCCTGTTGCTCCGTGGGGCTTCGGCAACCGCTGCGTCGGGGAGCAGAGCTACAAAAATAGCGGCTCTTGTTCCTTCTGGTGGCAGAACGGAGTTTTCGGTAAGGAGCAGGTTTCTGGCAGGATACGTGCACGGAGGCGCTGGCACGGCTGTGCCGCAGCAAAGCACCCGGGGGGCTGCACGGGGTCCCCTCCCGGGGTCCCCACCAAAGCCCTGGTGCCGGTGTCACCTCCACGGAGCCGGGAGGGACACGGGTGGGCTGAGCCGGGCTGTGGCGGGCAGAGCTTTGGCACGGGCAGGCCGAGCGGGTACCGGCTGCCGCGGGGACCGTAGGGACCCCTGTCCCCTTATTTACCATCCGCTTGGTGCCTCGGCGCTGCCTTCATCTCTCTGCGAGAAAATTCACACCCTGTAGGCCACGGCTGTCTCTTCTCCTCTTCTCTCCTCCCTCCCGCATCCTCTTTTTCCCATCTCTCTCCTTCGCTTCTGTCTTTTTCAATCCCTTCCTCTGCTTTTCACAGCATTTCCTTCCCTGCAGCGAGCTCCCGGTTGGACCTCCCCGGTTCCCCACACCTCCCGCCCCCCCGGCCGCCGTGCCTGGGGACAGCGGTGCCAGGCCCGTCCCACCCCCCGCTCCGTTCTGGGGTGCAGGTCCCCTTGGGACGCGGCTTCAGGCTCTGCACGCTCCGGCATCACCTCCCGACCCGGTTTCCCTGGTTGTTGCGGGACTGGGGTGAGCGCAGGGTTTTCCCTTCGATGGGGAGGGTGTCACACAGCGCCGTGCAGGGTGTTCCCTGCTGGGGACGTGGCCCAGGGGTGGGACAAGTCACCACCAGCCACCCCTGTCCCATGGGGCTCCGCCACGTCCATCAGTTCAGGGGCAAACCCAACGTTTGCAACAACCAGAGTGTTTTGGGTACTTCTGGGGTTTTCCTCCCGGCATTATCCCAGGATTCAGGGCAGTTCATGGTATAATTGTTCCATTTCATATTTTGTTGCTGTTTCCCCAACCGGCAGCATCTCATGGCTCTTTCTCGGTTGACGTTTGCGCCGTGCTGGTGGTTGGGATGCTGGGGCGGGTCCTTTCTGTCCCCTCATGGAATAATATCCTGGTTTCAGGATTAGAACCGTCCCCCACACCAGCCGCCCCCCACTTTGCTCTCGGCCGGGACCCCTGGGTGCCACAGGACCCGGCACGGGGGGCACGGGCAGAGCGGGGACACGGGGGAAGGGGCCACCGAGGAGGGATTTTTGTGCCTGTGAGTGTTCGGGGGGGGAAGTGATTCATCTGGGCTCCTCCGCGAGGAGCGAGTGGTGCAAACAGCGTGACGAGATAGGAAGAGACACGATGTCACTGCGGCTGGAGAGCTGCAGCCGAGCGGCCCCGCGATGGGGCCGCGGACCAGGCTGCGCCCCGAGAAATCCCGGCGGAGGAGAAGAGAGAAAAAAGCAAAAAAGCGCCTTTTTTAGCCTCTTATTTTACTTCCCTGGCATCCAGTCTGCGTTTTTGGCAGCCGTAAAGACGCGTACCTGTTCTGCCGCACCGGGAGCTGCTCGGCTGCAGCCCAATGCCGTTTGTGCTTTTTATAATTAACCCCTGGGTATGGTTAGTCTTAAGTGAGTTTAATTAGCCCTGTAGAATGTTTCCATTGGCTCGTCAAGCAGCGGCCTGGAGATGTGGGCGCCCCCGCCGCCGCGTCCCAAGGTGAGCTCCATGTCCCTGCGCTGGGCTCCCCGGCAGCGCGGCCCAAGGCTTTGGGGGAAAAGTGCCCCGTTTTGGTGTCATTAAGGGATGGAAAACGGGCTGCGAGGCAGAAGGACCCCGGGGGGATGGCGAAGGGAGGATAATTCCCACAAATCCCGCAACGGGAGGAGATGCGGGATGGGCTGGCCCAGGGGATTTGCTTTCTGGGTCAGGAGTTCAATGCCAGGCTCAGGTTCAAGTGACCCAGGGTCTTTGCCAGCTCTTCCCACCCTCATTAGGGCGAGGACAGAGAGGTGACACTCATGGCGAACAAGGGCTCCCTTTGAGGAGGTCAGGACAGGGCTGGTTGCTTCAGACCATAGAATCACAGAATCATTTTGGTTGGAAAAGCCCCTCAAGATCATGGAGTCCAACCATAACCCACCCCTGTCCCTGCCCCATGTCCTGAGAACCTCATGTCCGTCTGTCCAGCCCTCCAGGGCTGGTGACTCCAGCACTGCCCTGGGCAGCCTGTTCAATGCCCCACAGCCCTTTGGGGAAGAAATTGTTCCCAGATCCAACCTCAGCCTCCCCTGGCGCAACTTGAGGCCGTTTCCTCTGCTCCTGGCGCTTGTTCCTGGGGAGCAGAGCCCGACCCCCCTGGCTCCAAGCTCCTTTCAGGCAGTTCAGAGATCAGAAGGTCTCCCCTCAGCTCCTGTTCTCCAGCTGAACCCCCCAGGTCCCTCAGCCGCTCCATCACACTTGTGCTCCAGCCCCTCACCAGCTCTGGTCCCTTCTCTCCACTCACTAAAAAGAGCTTTTTTCCAAAAAGCCTGTGTTGGAAATTGCTTTTCCAGACCATGCAGAAAATCTAGATGTCATATCCAAGTAGTTTCTTTTCTGAGGAGGCATCCACCCACCTGCCCCTCCATCTGCCCATCCATCCATCTGTGCATCCATCCATCCATCTATGTGTCTATCCATGCATCCATGTGTCCATCCATCCATGTGTCCATCCATCCTTCCATCCGTGCATCCATCATGCTTTGCTGTGCTTAGGAAAATAGTCTCTCAGACGTTCGGTGGTCCCTGTTGCCTCCACGCAGCTGCTCTGGAGCCATTGCCAGTTTGTTCCATGGGTGACCCCCTTCCCACCTCCCATGGGTGGTGCCCAGCAGGGAATGTTTTCTCGCTTCTGCTCGGGGAAGCTGCAGCTCCACATGCTCAGTGTTCCATTGGGGTCCCCCATCCCCATGCAGCCCAGTTTGAGGGGTGCTGCTCCCAACAGGTGCCCCTGTCCATCCCCGGGGCCACTTCTGGTGGAGCTTTAACTTTAACCTGTTTGGTTCCTGCTGAACCAACCTGGCAGAATTAGGTTTTCCTGGGGTACTGGGTCTGATCCATCTCCTCAAGGGACCTGGGGAGCTCCGGGGACATGGGGACAGCAGGACATGGGGACAGGCACGTAGCTGGGGAAGGACATCTTGTCCAACCATGGTCGCTTGCTCCTGCTGCTCAAAACTTGGGTGGCAGCGAGGGACCTGCTGCTACGTTCAGGGTCTTCCCACGTCATCCCGCGTGATCCCGTATTTAATGGCCCCAGACTGGACCCAGATGCTGAAGGTATCCATAGGATAGTTAGAACCGTGGAACAGTTTGGACCAGAAGGGACCTTCAAGGGTCACCCTTGGCCTGGAAGGCTGGGGGTCCCAGGCCCCGTGGCAGGAGGTGGCCAACTGGAGATGCCCAAGGTGGCCTTGGAAGGAACTGAGCATCTCCGGTGGCTTCTGGGTCCCCTTCCCACATGCCACCCTGTGTCAGAACACACTTATGGAGTAAACCTGCTCACATGGACAAGCTAATCCTGTCCCTCCCCGCGGCGGGGGCACGTGGTGGGGTTTACCCGGCGGCCGGGGGGGCCCCGGGCTGGTGGCAATAAATCTGTGTGAGAAGCAGGTACCGGCGGCGGCAGGACCAGGCTGGCACCGCCCGCCCCGGCCCTCGCCCGCCCCCAAAACTCACTTCTTTAGGGCACCCCCACAGCTCCCCAGGCTCAGGTTGGCACTGGGGCAAAATGGCGACTGTAAGTAAACGTGGAATAATTAATGGAGGTTTTTCTCGTGACGCGTTTTCCGTGGAAAACAGCCCCGCAGCGAGAACCATTTCGGAATTTGCAATGGAATATTTCCGTTCTAAGCGTGATGGGAAGGCCGGGTGTTTCCAGAGCGCCCTCCGGGGCTGGCTCCACACGCTCCAGGGATGTCTCTTCAGAGAAGTTGTTTCCTAAAAATGGCAGTTTCTGGTGGAAATCGGTGTTGGTGATGGTTTTGGTGACAGTTTTGGAGAAGTGTGTGGAAAATGGGAGGAAGCACCATGTCTGTGTGGTGCATCCCCGCAGCATCCCGGAGCTGCGGGAGGGGACGTGACCATGGGGACACCGCTGTCCCCCCAGCGCCCAAACCAGGTGCCAATGGCTCTGCCGTAGGTGACACCGCCTGGGTGCCGGGGCTGTGTGAGAACGTCCCTGTTGGGGATGTCCTATGGCAGCATTGCTGGCACCCCAATGAACGGGGGGATCACCCGTCAGCCTTTGCCGCGGCTCCCAGCAGACAGGGGTTTGTCTCTGCCCGATTTCGGGGTGCTGGAGGGTGGTCCCTCCGGGACATCTGGCTCTGGACCCACCAGGCTGGATGGTGGAGGACATGCCACCCCACCAGCCCCATCTCTCCCGGCTCCTTCGTCTCCCTTCCATTGGCAAAGGGAGGTTCCCGTGCCATGGAGCCGCCAATATCCCGAATTCTGAGCAAAGGCGGAGGGTGCGCTTCTTTGGGTCAGCGGTGGGGCCGGGGCTGCCTGCGGCCGGGCTCCTGGCCCAGGACACAGTCCCAGCGGGTCGGGGACACCTTGTCTGTCCTGGGCTGGAAGGATGTCCCCAAGGGTGTCTGTGCTGGGCCGTGGCGCAGGATTTGGGGCGGGTGGCCCAGCCGGGGTGGCCCCAGGCGCTGTCGGGGTGCGGAGGGGCTGGAGGAGACCCCAAGGGATGAGTCCGTCCCCCTCAGCACCGTCTCCCCGTTCCTGCCATGGCCGGGAAAAGCCAGATGGGCCGTGCAGCCGCCATCGCGCCGTTACGAAACCTCCGGCCGAGGCAGCTTTGGGCAGCGAGCCCGCCGGCTTACACAACACCGGGGAGCGGGCCTGCGCCGAGCCCCCGCCTGCCCGGCCTCGGCGGCTCCGCGGCCCGCGGGACGGCGGGAGGAGGAGGAGGACGAAGGCTGTCAGGGTGCGCTGGGGAGATGGCGGAGCAGCCGGTCGGCTCCCACCGTCCCCCGTGCCGTGGCGGGTGCTCGCTGATGGCGGCGGGAGCTAATCCTGGTGAGGAAAATGGCCTCAGCTGCCGGCTATGAATAGTCCGGCATGGCCGGCGTGCCGGGGGTGCGCACAGCGTGGGACGTGTGACCATGTGGGACGTGTGACCGTGTGGGACGTGTGACAGCACCAGGTCAGCCCTGGGGCACGGCTGCCGAATCATAAACACCATTAAAAACCAGTATCATACCCCCAGCCCTGCCCGGGTGGTGCTGGGAGCCAGGGCTCCCGCCTGGCGATGCCCATGGGTGTCCCTGGGGACAATGGGGACCCTCCTGGCCAGGGATGTCGAGACACTTGGGCGTTTTCGGGGGCCATGGGGGACACTGGTGTGATGGAGCGTGTGTGCTGGTGCAGTCGGGGTGTAAATGAGCAGACGTGCTGGGCTGGGTAGAGATGGGGCGTTCGGGCTCCTGGGGGCAAACCGCGGTCACTCAGGAGTGACATCCCACCGCTGCTCAGCCGCAAGCCGGCAAAACGCTTTGGGTGGGTGCCAGGTGGTATAAAAATGAGCCAAGGAGAGGGAGGGCAGTGCCCGCTCCCCAGCTGGCCAGCGTGGCCGTGTCCTGCCCTGGAGGGGACGGCTCAGGGCAGCGTGCGGGGCCGGAGGAGCTGAGCAGGGCACAGCCAGGCGGTTATGGGACCGAAACCCTCGGCCAGCCCCCCGTGTCACCCAGTGTTGTGGGGCGCTGGGCTGTCCCTCCCCGGGGAGCTCGGCCTGCCGGTGCCAGGGCTCCGATGGGATTAACCGCCTGGAAATAATGAGTGTTGTGGCCGGAGGTGTCGGAGGGCAGCGGCCGGAGCGGCCGCCGGGAAGGGGCTGGGGAGGAGAAGCCCGGGCTGAGGCACATCCCAGGTCCATGGGGACCGAACCCCCGGTGTGCTCGGTCCCGGTGCCGCCGCGGTGCCGATCGCTGTGGAGAAACCAGGGGTGGAGCTGGCTGTCCCTGCTGCTGCCACGGGCTGTGGCAGCGGTGACGCCGTGTCCCCGCCGCCCTGTTTGTTCCCTTCCCCGCAGCACTGGGGGGGTCGGCAGGTCCCTGTTCAGGGGGACGTGACCCCGCGGGGATGCTGAGGGGTGGGGGGTCTGTTTGAGCACACGCGTGTGCACAGAACCTGTGACATTTGCAACCCGGGATATGGTTTAAAGCGCTCGGCATAGGACGGGGAGAGCAGGCAGAGGGAGGGGGCGGCTCGGTGTCTGCATGTCCGTCCTGATGCTTGGACAGACAGACGGACGGCGCCTCTGCAGAACACCCCCGCAGCGGCGTTCCGAGCCGCCGGCATGCTCGGTGACATTTGGAGTGGGTGTCCCTTTGCGACGTGACACCGAAGCTCTCCGTCTCTCCTCCCAGGCGCGGAGCGGTGACGGTGCTCGTGGTGTGTGGGGAGGGATGGGGCTGCAGGGCGGGGGTGCCGGGGGCCCTGCGGGTGGATCCTCCCCCCGTGGAGGGAATTTCCACCGGCGGGTGGAGGAACCTGTGGGTATGTGTCTGTGACCCTCCGCAGCTCATTCAGTTGCATAGGAGGCACGGGGGGCGGGCGGGTGTGTGCATTTAAAATAAAATAAAGCAATATAAAACGAGATAATAAAATAAAAATAATAGAATAGATAAAATGAAATATAAATATATTAAAATTATAGAGTAGGAATAGAACAAACTAAAATTGAAATAAAAAATAATAAAAATAAAAATAAAAATAAAATAAAATAAAATAAAATAAAATAAAATAAAATAAAATAAAATAAAATAAAATAAAATAAAATAAAATAAAATAAAATAAAATAAAATAAAATAAAATAAAACAAAAGGAGGTGGGCTGGCCGGGGCCGCGGGGCCGTCCGAGGGTCCGTGGTTTCCGTGGCCCTGTGGACACCCCCCGCAGTAAAAGGCGCTTGGGGGCAGAGGGAATTTCAATATCACCTTCCCGGTGGCCATCGGGGCTGTTTCTGTGCTCGCTGCTCTCCTTGGAGAGCTCGTTAGGTGATAGGGCATCGTTAGTTTGGTGCTTTTGTGCAGGCAGGGGGATGGACCAGGGGAGAGCTTCTTTGGGGAAAACAGAGAAATATAAATATTTATGTAATAATGTATAAATTTATAACACATATATACAATATATAAAAATATATTCAACCTTCACGTCCCCACTGAGGTGCTCTCCCGGCAGTTTGGGATTTGTTTGTTGGGATTTTTTCCCCTTTACTCCCTGTGCCCGGGAATGTGACGGGAGTCACGTAGAGTCACATAGAGTCACGTAGAGCCACGTAGAGTCATGTAGAGTCATATAGAATCATGTAGAGTCACGTAGAGTCACGTAGAGTCACGCAGCCTGTGATGGACGAACTTGCCACCCGCGCTCCGTGGGCGGTCGAGCCCTCTCCTGTGCTGCCGGGTGACAGAAGGGGACAGGGGGACAGGGTGAGAGGCTCTGAAGGGCCATGGGGAAGGTGATTTGGGCCGGACACTGGCTGGTTCTCACACCACACACTGGGAAGCATCTCCTGAGATGACCAGGCAGCAAATTTTAACCTTCCAAGCTGCTTTTTCACCCAATATGCACTTGAGGCTTCATACTCTTGGTCACTGCTCGTTGGACACCACGTCCAGCCTCTCCAAGGACTGATTTTGCTCCAAGGAGGAGGGAGATTCATCTTCTGATGTGATGAAACGTCTTTTCCAGCCAAAATGATTCTGTGATTCTGTGAAAAGAGTGATGGAAAGATAATTTTGCGTAGAGGGCGGGAAAAGGGACCTGCAGCCGTGGGTGGGCTGGTGAGGTGTTGGTGGCGTTTCATTGTATGCTGAGAACTGTTGTAATGAGTCCTGAAGGCTTTGGGTGACTCTGCCGGTCTGACAGACCTGTCAGGGCACTGGGGTTGTCTCCTTCCCTTTCTGCTGGTTGTTATTGTGGGTTATGCCATGGTAGCACCCATAGGTTCTAGAGGAGGTGGGGACCCCCCACGCTGCAGCTCCCCTGTCCCTGGTGGGTGCACACGTGGCTGTTCTGGTGCACAGATCTGAGATCTCTGCCCTCAGTTTTTTATGGAAACATCCAGCCCAGGACAGAGCAGATTTTCGTGCCCAATTTTCACGCTGCAGGGCCTGGAGAAGTCATCAGCTGCTGAGCTCCGACGGACTCCAGAGGCAGATGGTCCTGTCTGATCAGCTCGTAGGACTTTCCTCCGTAGTCTGGTTCACCCAGGTCGTTTCTCACATTAAAACTTCTCGCGCTCACTGTGATGATGAGCACACTCCTGCCCCAGGAACAGTCCTCCAGGAGCCGTTCTCTACCTAGAATCACAGATGGTTTGTGTTGGAGGGACCTTCCCACCCCCCGGTGCCCCCCCTGCCATGACAGGGACATCTTCACCAGCTCAGGGTGCTCAGAGCCCCGTCCAGCCTGGCCTGGGATGTCTCAGGGATGGTTCAGCCACCACCTCTCTGGGTACCTGCCCAGGCTCTCACCACCCTCAGGGCAACAATTCCTTCCTCATGTCCCGCCTGAATCTCCCTCCTTTAGTTCAAACCATCACCCCTTGTCCTGTCACAACAGGCCCTGCTCAAAAGCCTGTCCCCATCTTTCTTACCCTGAGGTCCCTGCAGCCGGTCGCTCACCTCGTGGCGAAGGGGCCTGCAGACCTGGTCACAACGACTGGTTGAACATCCAGCACCAGGTTCCTTCTCCAAACACGTAGATTTATAAATCTGCAGGTCGTGCTTCTCCTCATACCTTCAGCATCGTGCTGTTTCTCACACAGTCTCTCCTCGGGCTTTCAGAGTCATCTCCATACGACTTGTCTCCTCCCCGTCCTCGGAGAGTCACCGTCCTTTGCTGCTGAACGCATGACCTCCCACGTCCTGCTTTTCAGTCACATCCACATCCACGTCCTTGTCTATGTGGCTGCATCCAGGCTTGGCCTGGTCGCTCTGGCACGTGTGGTCCCAGGTCCCACAGCCCCCGGCACGGGACTGGTTGTCACCGGGAACCGGGGGCTCCTCCTGGGACCTCTCCAGAGCAGAGTGGGGCTTGTCCTGCCACCCCTGTCCTCCCCAGCCAGCTGTCCTGGCTGTCCCCAGGGTGACACAGCTGGGGATCACAGAGTCATAGAGCCATCCAGTGTCCTGGGCTGGAAGGGACCCACGAGGATCATCAAGCCCAGCTCCAATAACTCCATCATAGGTGTCTGTAGCTGCTCAGCCTTTCCCAGCCCATAATCCCACGGGATGTTCTCCCAAGGATAAAGCGGGATGTCAGCTACTCCAATACAATTATTGGGTGGAGCTCCCAACTCATCGGGTGGATCCCAAGGGATAAACACCCTTCTGTGCACCACAACTCTTGCAAACAAAAGCCAAGTGAAATAATTAATAACTCGGTCCCCAAAGAAAAGCTCTATTCCAAAATATGTCTGAGCGAGCCGTCACACCCATTTTGCTCTAAATCTCAGCCACAGACTGTCAAGAAAGGCTGGAAATTACTCACCAAGCTTACAGAGATTAATCCCAGAAAATTTCAAAGACACTCTGATATATTTTCCTGTTCATCACCACATCACGGGCATGCAGCAGTGCAGCCAGGAGCCTGGAGGAAGAAGAAAGCTGCTCTTTTAGAGAAGGAAATGAAGCCAATCTCGTCAACCCTGGCAAAGCCCTCGCTGTGGTGGCGGGTGGGAGTTGTGATGGAAACCAGAGGAAAAGCCAACTCGAGAACTTGGAGCATGGAGGAGAAACTGTGATCGAGGGGAGATGGTGGAGCTTGTAGGATGGAGGGTGTTGGTCTCTGCTCCCCAGGAACAAGCGCCAGGAGCAGAGGAAACGGCCTCAAGTTGCCCAGGGGAGGTTGAGGTTGGATGTGGGAACAATTTCTCCCCCAAAGGGCTGTGGGGCATTGAACAGGCTGCCCAGGGCAGTGCTGGAGTCACCATCCCTGGAGGGCTGGACAGACGGACATGAGGTTCTCAGGACATGGGGCAGGGACAGGGTGGGTTATGGTTGGACTCCATGATCTCGAGGGTCTCTTCCAACTAAAATGATTTCATGACTCTATGATATTGCTGAAAGACGAAGGATCGGGGCTGGAGGGAAATTACTCATGGCCTTGTCAAGGACTGCGTCTGGCTGAGCTTATTTACATCTCCAGTGTATGCAACTCAGGGCTTGATTGTAATGGGGGATGAAAAGGACGTGGATCTCCTAATTAATGACAAGCTGTAGATGAACTTTAGCCATGACGGCAAACGTGATCCTGCTCATCTGATTTGTCACCGGTGCGGGCGGGGAAGAGCTCATGTCAGTCTATGAGATGTAAGGGAACCGGATTTAGCAAAGCACATCCAGCCTGGGCCGCGGTGGTTGGGCAACGGGCACAGAGAGGGACCGTGAGGGGGTCAGTGGTGGGAGAACCTCCTGCAAGGGGGTCGGGCACAGCAGGACAGCAGGCAGGGCTTCTGTCTGCACCAGTGAATGGAGATGCCATCATTGCTGGTGGCATCAGGGAGCAGAGGGCGTCCAGGCGCTGGGATGATGTCCCAGCAGGAGCGCTGGGAAGGAGGAACCCAACAGCTCCTCCCCAAGGACCGCATTGCCACCTTCCCCAGCCGAACCCCACGTCGGCAGGTTTGAGACCGGCGTCACCTCAACTCTTTCTCCCTCTTGTCCTCTAGCATTTCCCCTCGTGTCCCCCGTGGTGCGGAATGGGGTGTCAGCACCAGAGTTCATGCACATCAGTGTCCGCTTCAGTTTTTATTGATCTGTTTATTGGATTTGCCCATCCGTTTTGCTATTAATTGTTGGTGTTCAGCGTCACGACTGGTGCCCCTGGAAAGTTCCTCCCCAGCTGCCCATGAGCTCCCAGGAGAAGCAGCAGCACAGATCCAGCGTGGAAAAAAAGCCAGAACACCCAGGAAAAACAAGGTCCCGCGGGAATCGAACAGACCTCTGGAGACCCCGACAAGGGCCCTTGGCTCTTACTGACCTGTGGTTGTTCTTCACAACCTGGAGAAGACAACCAGAACGTGAGAGCTGACCTCAGGGTACACCAGGGCTGAGGAGCTTCTCTCTAATGGTTGGACTCGGTGATCTTGATGGTCTCTTCCAACTAAAATGATTCTATGATTCTACTGGTGGCCAGCGGTGGAGGAGAAATCAGTAGTCAGGATATCAGGCCGTCCCCTACTTGCCATGTCTTTCCAGCCACCAGCATCTTTGGACTAGATGATCTCCAGAGGCCCCTTCCAACCCCAACCATTCTGTGGTCTTTGGGAGCGCTCACCACCAGGAGGTAACCAGGTCATCACCTTAAACCATTGAATGTCCTGAGTTGGAAGGGACTCAAAAGGGTCATGGAGTCCAACTCCTGCCCCTGCACAGGCCACCCCACAGTTCACCCCGTGTGTCCGAGGGTATTGGCCAATTGCCTCTTGAATATCATCAGGCTTGGGGCCGTTCTCCTGCATTTTTTGAGCCTCTTCCTCAGCCCACTTGCACTTTGCCTTCCCGGGCACCCCGCAGCAGGGACCGACACGCTCTGTGCTGCCCAAACCTCTTCCCTTGCTCGGGCTTCCAAGCTGGTGACCACACCTGCTGCCTCCAGGCGCGGGTGTCAGGAGAACCCCGGACTCCTGGGGCCATTCCCGCACCGGCTGAGGCGCAGGGTGGTGACACTGACCCAGCTGGCAGATGAACCATCCCTGGAGACATCCCAGGCCAGGCTGGACGGGGCTCTGAGCAACCTGAGCTGGTGGAGATGTCCCTGCTCATGGCAGGGGGAACTGGGGGGCTGGGAAGGTCCCTCCAACCCAAACCATTCTCTGTCCTGCAGCCTCCTCCTGCTGCAATAGGAGCTGTGCAGGGGCCGTCTGTGCCTCAGTTTCCCTTTGCACTGAAATTCTTGCGCAGCTGGGGAGGGTCTCTCAGACCCACCAGCATCTCCATGTACCTGAGGTGATACCGTCAAACTGGGAGGGTGCAGACACTGGGGGGAGGGGGTGAGGAGAGCTGGTGGTGGGTTCCCAGTCCTGGAGCCTCGACAGTGGGTTGAGATGGACACTGGGCTGAAAGAACAGGGTTTGGGCTGGGTTTGGGTTGGGTTGGGATTAGGATTAGGGTTAGATGGATGCTGGACTGAAGGAAGCAGAGTTTAGGCTGGGTTAGGATTAGGGCTATGGTTAGAGAAATGCCGGCCTGAAGGAAGCAGGGTTTGGGTTGGGTTGGTTTTAGGGTTAGGTTTAGGATTACAGTTAGGGTCAGATGGACGCTGGTCTGAAGGAAGCAGGGTTTGGGTTGGGTTGGTTTTAGGGTTAGGGTTACAGTTAGGGTCAGATGGATGCTGGTCTGAAGGAAGCAGAGTTTGGGTTGGGCTAGGACTAAGATTAGGTGTAGAATTAGGATTAGGGTTAGACAGATGCCAGGTTGAAAGAAGAACGTTTTGGTTGCGTTAGGATTAATATTAAGGTTAGGGTTAGGATTAGGGTTAGATGGATACCGGGCTGAGGAAAGCAGGTTTGGGTCAGGATTAGGGTCAGATGGCCACCGGGCTGAAGGGCCCGTGCCCCGGGCACCTCTCCCCCATCCCCAAGGACAGAATGGTGCTGGTGGGGTGTTTGGAGGCTCCGTGCTGCCCGCGTTGGCTGCGGAGGGATGCTCGGGGCGCCGGGGTGTGCGTTTCGCTCTGCAGTCCCACCAGACCTTCGTTAAGAGGTGGATAATGGTGCGGGATTGTGGGCTGTCCCCTTCGGCCCCCATGTGGGGGGGGGTTCTGTGCTCCCCAGAATTCAGCAACTCGAGGAGGTTCCCACCAGAAAAACTGGGGTTTGCTGATTCCCCGGGACGTGGGACAACCCAGCCCTGCCCAAACCCGTCCCACCTGCTGTGGAGGGACCAGTGGGGACACTGGGGAGGGGACATCATCCCTGGGCTGTGACGTGGGCTCAATGGTTCTGGTGACAACGAGGGATCCAGGGTGCAGGGGCAAGGCAGGGAACGTCCTCGAGAGCTCCCCGCGGGCGGGGGGGTCGGACCGGGGCTGGCGGTGGCCCGTGGTCCCAGGAGGTTTCAGCTGTGGGACATTAGCTCATCCCTGGTCCTGGTGTCCCCTTGTCACTGGGGAGCTCGTCCCCGAGCATCCCCAGCTTCGCCCAGACGTTGGCTCTGCTGTGGTGTCCCCAACACCTCCTCCATCCCCACGCGCCATTAGCTCTGCACTGTGGGTCTGTTTTACCGGGGGATGCGCAGGGAGCGTGTCACGGGGACCTGTCCTGCCTCGGGGACTTCCCGGTGACTGGGGTGGGTCCGAGACCCGCTGGCTCCGGAGCAGACAGGGACGAAGCCTCTGCCGATGCGCTGGGATTTATTCCTGGACGGTGTTCGATTTGTCCCCCCGATCCGCAACGCTCTAATCCGAGTGTCTTCCCATCCGTCTCCTTCCCTCACCTCCGTCTCTGTCCGTCTGTCTGTCCCTCATGCCTCTCTCTGTCTGTCTCTCTGCCTCTCCTACCCCTCTGCTCTGCCAGGGAGGGATGGAAACGGGGCTGCGGTTGGGGGTGCGGGGGCAGCCGCAGGGGGACGGGAGCCGCGGGTTGGGGGCTGGGGACCACGTCCCAGCCGGGTGAATCGGGTGCAGTTTTGGGGCTGGGGGTCCCACAGGGCCCCAGCTGTTCACTGTGGGCATGTCCCCAGCTGGGTTTGGGCACAGGAACGGCTCTGTGCCCAGAGGTCCAGGGCCACCAGGAGCCACCCTGTCCCCTGCCCGTAGCAAGGCCAGGGACCCCCCGCCCTGCCCCGTGGCTTGGCCTGGCCAGGGAGGGGTTGGAGGTGGGGACACAAACTTGGGTTTGGTGACCGTCACAGAGAACCCAGCATGTCCCACAGCTCAGTGTGCCAGGAGCACAGGGCAGAGCAGTGACAGGCTGGATCAGACCCGGGCTCCTGGATCTGGGGTCATACCCTGGGCTCCCACCCCAGGGTCCTGCCCAAGGATCCCATTCCTGGGTTCCCATCCTCGGAATCCCACCCCCAGGCTCTTGTCCCTGGGATCTCATCCCTGGAATCCCGGCTACAGAATCCTATCCCTGGAATCCCATCCCCAGGATCCCATCCCCAGGTTCCCATCCCCAGAATCCCATCCCTGGGATCCATCCCTGGAGTCCCATCCCCAGGATCGCGTCCCCGGGATCTCATCCCCGGGTTCCCATCCCCAGGATCCCATCCCTGGGATCCATCCCCGGGTTCCCATTCCCAGGACCCCATCCCTGGGCTCTGGTCCCGCTCCCTGCGGTACCCGCAGGACTCGGCCGTTTCCCTGGCAGCGTGGTGGGGACGGATCTCGCTTGGGTGTTTATTTTAATACGTCTCTCTCCTGTCTCTCACTCTCTCCTGGCTCTCGCCTCTCTTTCCCTGCCCCCCCTGTGCTCTCGCCATCCGTGCCTCTCTGTCCCCCCACCCCGTCCCCCTGCTCCCCCCAGGTCAAGGTCTGGTTCCAGAACCGGCGCACCAAGCAGAAGAAGGACCAGAGCAGGGACTCTGAGAAACGTTCCACCGCCACCTCCGAGTCCTTCGCCACCTGCAACATCCTCCGGCTGCTGGAGCAGGGCCGGCTCCTCTCCGTCCCGGCCCCCCCCAGCCTCCTGTCCCCCTCGTCCAACCCCATCGCCAGCCCCACGGGACACGGCTCCGGCTTGGCCACCCCAGGCAGCACCTCCCCGGGGCTGGCCGGGGGGAGCAGCCCCCCAGCGCCGGGAGCCTTCAGCCTGCAGGTCCCGTCTCTCGCTTCCTCCTCCTCCTCGTCCTCCTCGCCCCGGCTGCCGGCGCCCCCGCTGTGTTTCGGGGGGCCGCTCCTGGGCAGCCTGCATGACCTCCCGGGCACCTACGGACTGGGCACTTCTGCTTTTGAGCCTTACACGCGGCTGGAAAGGAAAGACAATTCTCTACCCAGCAAGAAGCCGAGCCCTTAAATCGAAATCAGTGTCAAAAGGTCTCCCCCGCCCCAGCCCCACCTTCCATCCCCTGCACCCCCACGCACCCCACACCCCGCACCGGGGTTGGATTTGGCAGGTGGGATGTGGAAGATGATTTACCGTCCATCTGGGTGTGGGTGCAAGTGTGTACGCCTGGTCACCCACCCTGATACCCCAATACGGCCGTGGTGACACCCCCATACAGCCATGGATGATGCCTTGATATGGCCATGGATGACACCCTAATACAGCCATGGATGACACCCCTATACAGCCGTGGATGACACCCCAATATGGCCATGGTGACACCCTGATACAGCTGTGGATGACACCTTGATATGGCTGTGATGACACCCTGATACAGCCATGGATGGCACCCCAATACAGACCTGGATGACACCTTGATATGGCTATGGTGACACCCCGATACATCCCTGGGTGACACCCCGATACAGCTGTGATGATGCTCCAATACGGCCATGGATGACACGCCGATACAGCCATGATGACACTCCACACCTCCCAGCCCCAGGTCACACCTGGGGGGGGTCTCTGGGTGTCCCATGTCACCAACGCTGTCCCATTCCTCGCCGTCACCGCTGGATCTTCCAGGGCCACGTCCCCCCAGGTATCGCGGTTCAGGGTCTGGCAGATGGTGCCGTGGTCTCGCTGGGAGAGGAGCAGCTCTGGGGGGATGTCGGACTGTCACCCCAGGGCTCGTGGTGGTGTCACCACCGAAGCCCCGGGGAGCAGGAGGCCTCCCCAGAAGGGAGAGCGCAGGGCAGCACTGGGCTCAGTCTCTGCCCAGCCCTGGTGTCCTTGGCGAAGTGTCGTGCCTCAGTTTCCCCACCTGCCAAGGGCTTTGTGTTCTGATGGAGGTTGTCTCAGAGCATCCCGGTGGCTGTGGGGTCCGGGTCCCCTCTGCTGGGGGGTGGGAGGTCTGGGGGGACGCATGGTGCTGCTGATGTCCCCAGCCCCCCATACCAGTGGTCCCTGCACTCAGGAGTCATCCCCAGGCTCCTCCTGCAGAACCAAACCACTCTCCCACACCCCAATTTGGTGCTGTCTCCCCTCAGCAAACCTCGGGGACACTGGAGGAGCCTCTGACCTGGCCCCCAAGGGTGACAATGGCTTCCTGGGGGACAGGATTCAGGCGTGGGTGTGCGGTGCTTTTCGGGCAGGGCATGGCGTGGGGACAGCGTCAGGGAGACCAGTGGGTGGCAAAAAAGAGAGGGACATTGCATGGGGTGGCTCTTCAGGAAAGGGACAGCGTGGTCACCCTGGCATCTGCTGACAGGGCGCTGCACTGGGCCAGAGTTGGGCCCTTCTGTGGTGTGAACGTCACCTTGGCAGGATGCTGGTGGCATCACTGTGGCAGGGTACCCTGTGGTGGCATCACTTTAGGAGGACGCCCTGATGGCATCGCCTTGGCAGGTTGCTCTGGTGGCATCACCATAGCAGGGTACCCTGTGGTGACATCGCCTTAGCAGGATGCCTGTGGCACCACCTTGGCAGGACGCTGGTGGCATCACCGTGGCAGGACATCCTGTGGTGGCATCAGCATAGCATGATGCTCTGTGGTGCCATCACCTTGGCAGGATGCTGGTGGCATCACCATAACATGATGCTCTGTGGTGGCATCACCATGGCAGGATGCTGGTGGCATCACCATAACATGATGCTCTGTGGTGGCATCACCATGGCAGGATGCTGGTGGCATCACCATAGCATGATGCTCTGTGGTGGCATCACCATGGCAGGATTCTGGTGGCATCACCATAACATGATGCTCTGTGGTGGCATCACCATGGCATGATGTTCTGTGGTGGCATCACCATGGCATGATGTTCTGTGGTGGCATCACCATGGCAGGATTCTGGTGGCATCACCACAGCATGATGCTCTGTGGTGGCATCACCATGGCGGGACGCTGGTGGCCCAGCCCTGGCAGGCCACCCTGCAGGGCCATCACTGTGGCAGGGTTGGGGTGATGCCCTGAGCCCCCTCCCAGCCCCCAGGAGCTGCCATGGGGCTCACCCCCCAAACGCCCCCCAAACCGAGGGGGTCCTGCGTCCTCCCGCTGCCCTTCAATGTGTCATAGTGATAATTAGCACCGAGCACCCCCTGTGGGGACACAGCCGCTGGCCTGCACGCTCCCAGGGCTTTTGCAGGGAAATATTTAAAATAAATGATTTTATGAAGAGGTCTGGGTGGTTTTTTATTTTACCTTGAAATCAAGCATTTCTATGAAATAGTATTTATTGATCACCTCACGTCTGGAGCACTTTACGGGAGCGAGCCCTCAGGTCTGCGGAGCTGGGGACGGATCGGCAGCCCCACGGCCGCAGGTGGGGAAACTGAGGCAGGACACGGGCTGGCCTGGGGACGCAGAGCGCAGGGCCAGGGCTCGGTGCCGGTGCCGAGCTCCCCTCTCCCGGCCCGGCTCACACCACACGCGCTGCCAACACCTCTCCCGACACGTGGGATTTGCCGGATCCCGCAGGTGCCCTGGGCTGCCCAGACCCCGACACCCCGTGACGTGTTTGACTGAGACTGCGGGATTTCGACAGGACAGAGCCCTTCTCCCTTCCCTCCGTCACTTAATTTATATTTATATCGCCGTTCTTCGTCCTTCCCTGGTCTGCAAACGTGGTATTGAAAGGCAGCAAGCGGAGGCGAGCGCAGCGGGGATGCTGTTCCCCCCAGCCCCACCGGACGGGGGTCCTGCCTGGAAACCCCCCCTGGGACTGGTTCTGCTTCGGTTTTCCCTCTTTTCCCCGGGAGCAGCTGAATCACGGGAGTTTCTTGAGGTCACCGGACCCCAGTTCCTCCCAGCTTGTGCTCACTGGGAGGAACCCTGGCCCAGTGCGGTGGAGCAGTGAGACCCTTGCGCCTCCCCAGGCGGAGCAGCTTTGGGGGCATTTCAGAGAAAACAAGGCCCGGTTTTATTTTTGAAGGAGCCCCAAAAGCCTGGGATCTTTGGGGGGTCCCTGGTGTGTTCTCCCAGGCCGGGGCATCCTTGTGGGTCTCCTGCATCCTCCTCCCGTCGCTCAGCAGCCGGAGGGGTGGAAATGGAGGCAGGGGAGCCACAAGCTGCCCTTTCTGCAAATTTAAACCAAAATGCTGCGTTCACAAAGACCCCAAAAGTGACCCAAAGCTGCTTGTCCAGAGTCTCCCCTCCCAAAGCGAGCAGCCACAGCGAAGCTGTCCCGGGGGCGCGGGAGGTGGCGCGGAGGCTGCTCACCCCCGCTCCGCTCGCCTCCAGCAGCTGCTCCTGGCTTGTACGTTGGAAAAAAGGATAAAGAAAAGTACTGGATGTAAAACTTTAACAAATACTGTGGTTTCTTATGGTTTCTAATGGTAAATAAAAGTTATGTCCTGCCTCCTGCCTCCTCCATCGCCTTCGGCAGCTGCGGCTGAGCCGCTCTCCAGCCCGGCTCTACTGGTACCAGTAACCTCGTGTGGTGGCTTTGCTGGGCTGGGTGGGATTTAGGAGCACAATGTCGCCTGCTCTGCCTGAGCTCGGAGCCCCCCAAGCATGTACACGCAGAGATATGTCCAGTACAGCCCCCGCAGCACCGCACACCCCATCTGGCACCCACCCGTCCCCAATGCTGGTGACCAACTGTCACCCCCGACATGACCCCCCATCCCCAGCCCTGTGGGGTGTGGGGGATGCAGACCCCTGTACCCATAACCCCACTGTACCCCAAACTATTCCCACCCTCTGCTGTCCCTAACCACAGCATCACAGGATCATTTTGGTTGGAAAAGCCCCTCAAGCTCATCGAGTCCAACCGTAACCCACCCCTGTCCCTGCCCCATGTCCTGAGAACCTCATGTCCGTCTGTCCAGCCCTCCAGGGATGGTGACTCCAGCACTGCCCTGGGCAGCCTGTTCAATGCCCCACAGCCCTTTGGGGAAGAAATTGTTCCCACATCCAACCTCAGCCTCCCCTGGCGCAACTTGAGGCCGTTTCCTCTGCTCCTGGCGCTTGTTCCTGGGGAGCAGAGCCCGACCCCCCTGGCTCCAAGCTCCTTTCAGGCAGTTCAGAGATCAGAAGGTCTCCCCTCAGCTCCTGTTCTCCAGCTGAACCCCCCAGGTCCCTCAGCCGCTCCATCACACTTGTGCTCCAGCCCCTCACCAGCTCCGTGCCCTTCTCTGAATGCTGCCCCTAAATCCACCGTTACCCCACCCCAACCCCACCCCAACCTTTTTCCCATCCCCACCGTCACCTTCAGGTTCCCTGTCCCATTCCCCGCCCGGATGGGGTGGGTTGGGGGCCGGTCCCGCCGCTCCCTCCCGCTGTTTACAGCCAACACGACCTGCGGCCGCTGCCGGAGCCGCCGGGGCTGCGGGCGGGGCGGCCCCGACGGGCCGGGACCGGCTCCGGCCGGCGCGGGGGGATAAAGCCCGTGGCGCTGCCCCCCGCCCCCGCCCGGCTGCAGCCTCGGTCCTGCTCCCGTTCCCAGCCCCGCTCCCAGCCCCGGTGCCGCTCCAGCCCCGGTGCCGCTCCAGCCCCGGTGCCGCTCCAGCCCCGGTGCCGGTCCCGCCATGGCCGCCGCGCAGGTGCAGGCAGCGCGGGCAGCCCTGCCCGCAGCCCGGGAACACGCTCTGGCCGTCACCCGCGACTACAACAGCAACCCCAGGCTGAGTGAGTGTGGGGGGACACGGCGGAAACACGGCACCTCTCTGCCCCAAAGCCGGAGAGTCGCCATGGGTGCCCCAGGGTGGCAGGGACAGGGGTCACCCTGGGGCAGGCAGGGGTGGCAAGGTTGGGGGGGTGTCACTGGGGCAGGCAGGGGTGGCAGGGTTGGGGGGTGTCACTGGGGCAGGCAGGGGTGGCAGGGTTGGGGGGGTGTCACTGGGGCAGGCAGGGGTGGCAGGGTTGGGGGGTGTCACTGGGGCAGGCAGGGGTGGCAGGGTTGGGGGGGTGTCACTGGGGCAGGCAGGGGTGGCAGGGTTGGGGGGTGTCACTGGGGCAGGCAGGGGTGGCAGGGTTGGGGGGTGTCACTGGGGCAGGCAGGGGTGGCAGGGTTGGGGGGTGACACTGGCACAGGCAGGGCTGGCAGGGACGGGGTGTGACCCTGAGGCAGGCAGACAGGTGGGTGACACTGGGGTGGTGACAGGGATGGGGGGGTGGCACTGAGGTAGGCAGGGATGGGAAGGTGACACTGGGGCAAGCAAAGATGGCAGGGCCGGGGGGTGACAGTGGGGCGGGCAGGGGTCTGGGCTCTGCGGACCCTCCGTGTCCCCTGCCTGTGGGCAGCGGTTCTGCCTTCGCTGCCGAGACCCTGGGAGGGAGCACAGGGGCTGTGCGGGTCACTCGGGAGGGGACAGGGACTGTCATGGGGCCGGGGGTCTGTCACCCCTCCTGGTGTCTGCAGGGGCTGGGGAGGTGTCCCAGCCGCTGAGGGTGGCGGGGGTTGTGTTGGGTGCGGCGGATCCCGTAGCGGTACTGGGGTGCGCTGGGTGCCCTCCAGGTGATGGACCCCACCCTGACCCACCGCAGGGGGGGACAAGGTGGAGTCGGCAGCTTGAGACACGGCAGGGAGGGGCCGCTTGTGTGCCGGAGCCTGTGAGGACGGTGGTGGCTGTTGGGGGGACGTCTGTGTGTCTGTACCGCCAGGGCTGTCTGTGGGTCCATACCGCCTGTGACCACAAAACACCCCGTCCCCGAGCACCACAGGCTCGGAGGCATCAAGGACATTTGCTGTGACCTTTGTGCCTTTGCTGGCGGGTCGGGGTGGCTGGAGGGAGCTTTCCTGTCACCTCCCTCGTCCCCAGCCGGGTGGCTCCAGGCTGGCACGGCCCCGGCTGCACCGTCCTGGCGCGGCTGAGCGCAGCCAGCTCTGCCCGGCCACCCGCCCCTGTTTGCTGTCAACAGGGAGCCGGGAGCAGCCACCCATGGGTGACCTGTCCCCAGTTCACACGGGTGACAGCCAGCCCTTGGCCCCAGGAGGGTCACCGGCTGGGCAGGAGGTGGCTGCAGGGAGCCGAGGCTGTTTCTTGTGACATTGGTGGCAGGTCCTACCCTCCCGCTGGCTCCCGGCCGCATCCCGCAGGCTCAGGCTCTCGCTGCTGCGGCTGCTCCTTCCTGCATCCATGGGAGATGCTGGGAGAGCAGCTGGACTGGCTCTGCAAAGCCACGTCCAGGCTGGGACTAAGTCCTGCCCCGGGTGTCCTGTCCCCACCGTATGTTAGAGAGGGGTGTGTGAGGGCACAGGACAGTGACAAACCGGTGCTCTGCAGCCCTGTGTGCCGGGGGGGTCCTGGCATGGGAGGGAGCACTTGGGACTGCTCCAAAAATGTGCTACAGGGTGATGGTGGGAGCCAGGAGGAGGGACCTCGGTGACATGGGAGAGCTGGGGGTGCATCTGGGGTGACATTCAGAGGGGTCAGGGGGAGGTAAATGGGGTGTCCCCCCCATCAGCTGGGCTGGATGGTGCCCTGTGGGTACAGCGGAGCAGGTTGGGGGGACAGGTGTCTGCCCACCATGGGTATTGCTGGGAACACCTGCTGAGCTGGGCACTGTCCCTGCCCCAGGGGTGTCCCTGTGTGTGCCACCACCCCAGGTGTGTGCCACCTGCCCCACGGGGATGCCAGAGCCCCTCCCCAGCCCCACGGCTGGGAGCCCAGGGTCCCAGTGTGGGGTCCCAGAGCCTGGTGGGGCTGCAGGAGCTCTGTGGATCACCAGCCACACCTGCTCACGCAGGGTCCCAGAGCAGATCACGCAGGGTCCCAGAGCAGATCACGCAGGGTCACAGAGTAGATCATGCAGGATCCCAGGGGGTTTGAATGTCTCAGAGCAGGAGACTCCACACCCGCTCTGGGCAGCCTGGGCCAGGCTCTGGCACCTCCCAGCAAACAAGTTTCTGCTCATGTTCACATGGAGCCTCCTGTGTTTCAGTCTGTGCCCGTTGCCCCTCACCCTGGCGTTGGGCACCACTGAACAGAGTCTGGTCCATCCTCTGACACCCACCCTGAGCTATTGATCCATTGATCCCATCCCTCTCAGCTTCTCTTCTCCACTCAACAGCCCCAGCTCTCTGTGTCTCCTCATCACAAAGATGCTCCAGACCCCTCAGCATCTCTGTGTCCCTCCCTGGACTGTCTCCAGTGATTCCTTGTCCTCCTTAAACTGGGGGGCCCACCATGGGATCCAGTACCCCCAGTATGGGGTCCCAGCAGTGTGTGGTCCCAGCGTGGCACCGTGCACAGGAGCAGCTACATGATCCCCAAATACACCCCACCACTGGGGGGGACCTCGGGGGCTGAGCAGGGCTGCAGGCAGGAGCAGGCAGGAGCAGGCAGAGCTGCCTGTGCCGCCCTGCTGGGGCCGGCTCTCCTGAGAGGCGGGAGAGGTATTAGCAGCTGCTTCCCCGCACCGCAAATCCATTAGCACAAGCAAGTGGAAGAGGCACTTCTCACCTCCTGCCCTTTGGCTTGACCCATCTTTACGAAAAACAACCCAGTGAACGATGCCGCTGCCTGCACATGGGCTTGGGCTGCTCAGGCAGAGGGGCTGTCCCACAATGTGTCCCCACGGTCCCCAGGGCACAGGCACAGCCTGGGAGCAGCTGCAGGGCTGGGCTGGGAGGGGATGGATGGAGCGGCTGGAGCACACGTGTGATGGAGCGGCTGAGGGACCTGGGGGGTTCAGCTGGAGAACAGGAGCTGAGGGGAGACCTTCTGATCTCTGAACTGCCTGAAAGGAGCTTGGAGCCAGGGGGGGTCGGGCTCTGCTCCCCAGGAACAAGCGCCAGGAGCAGAGGAAACGGCCTCAAGTTGCGCCAGGGGAGGTTGAGGTTGGATGTGGGAACAATTTCTCCCCCAAAGGGCTGTGGGGCATTGAACAGGCTGCCCAGGGCAGTGCTGGAGTCACCATCCCTGGAGGGCTGGACAGACGGACATGAGGTTCTCAGGACATGGGGCAGGGACAGGGGTGGGTTACGGTTGGACTCGATGAGCTTGAGGGGCTTTTCCATCCAAAATGGTTCTGTGATTCCATGAGCCCGGCCCAGGTACCCAGAGGGGTGGTGGATGAACCATCCCTGAGACATCCCAGGCCAGGCTGGACGGGGCTCTGAGCACCCTGAGCTGGTGAAGATGTCCCCGTCATGGCAGGGGGGGCACTGGGGAAGCTTTAAGTTCTCTCAGCTCTGTGCACCCCAAACTGTGGTGCTGGGGACAGGGGGTGTCCTGGGGGGCTGCAGCCACCGTGTCCTGCCTTTATTCGTCCCCCATGTCTCCAGCCACGCTGCCGGAGCCGTCCTTCCTCCCACCCCCGCACCCCACGGTCCGTCCCGCCGGGGTGGGACCCCCAGCCCCACAGCTTCGCTCTCCATCACTTCCTCCCTCCTCCCGCCCAGCTGGTCGGGGTCCGCAGCCCCGCTCCTCACCGCCCACCCCCAGCTCTGTTTTGTCTGATAGAAAATGCAACAGCAAGACCAGCATTTTTTCTGCTCAGGGCTGGCTTGTTTGGTTCACGCTCGGCTGGTTCCTGCCATTCTTTGCCGCTCCTCACATGACGTGCAGGTGTGTATGGGAACCCTCGGCCGGCGGGTCCTAATTAGTGGCATAGAGTGTGACCCCCCGCCGGGCTTTTCACCGGCTCCGCCGGGCTGGGACAGGCCGGTGGGTTTGACAGCGCGGCACAAAGTGACACATGGCACAATGGGCAGGTTGCGGAGGGGGGAGAGCTGGTCACTTAGGGACTGTCGGAAAAGTCCCAGGATGGCCGCGGGATGGGGCCGGCGGGCGATGGTGGCTCCTGGGGAGGCGCATCCCGGGGACGCTGCTGTCCCCGCGGGATGTGTCACCGCCATGGGGACAGGGACGGGCTGAGCGGGATTTTGAGCTCAAAGTCGCCATCGGGGCTGGATTCGTGCCCCCGCCCGAGAGCAGTGTTTTGGTTAAAAACTAAGCTTGTGGATGATGGGACAGCGAGCAGCACTGGGGATGTGGGATCCATCCAGCCCGGTCCGGAGCAGCCCACGGTCACCCTGCGCTCAGCACACCCACCCTGCCCCACGGGGCGCCCACCCGTTGCTGGGGGGTGCCAGGCGTGGGGCAGTGCAGTGGGATCCCCACCCCGTGATCTGGGGACACCAGAGACCCTTCCTGGCTCGGGACCGGCTGGGGACCCCTGAGACACCTCGTCACTCCGTCCTTGCTCTGGGCTGGGGGGAGAGGGATTTGGGGATTTTGGGGCAGTTTCCAGTCTTTGCTCCGCCGTCCCGTGCCTCCGCCTGCGCGGGGCTGAAGCGGGAGAGGGTGTCGGGGGGGGCTCCACCATGCGAACCCCGGGGGCTGTAATTTGGGGTCGAGGGAACTGCGAAGCCCCTAAGCAGGGGTGAGCATCACTCGCCGCACATCCCAACCTGGAGGCCAAGGTCACCGTCACGGGACAGGTGACAAATTTGTCCCAAATCAACTTCTGCGGAGAGGGCGATACCCTGGGTGGGGTTTTATTCCAGCCCCCCCGCCACGGCCTGGGCTGGAGGAGGATGGAGCTGGGGCTGCATCCGTCCCCTCGCCGTGGCAGATGGCAGGTCCTGGGACCCCCAGCCGGCCCTGAGACCCCCGGTCCCACCCTGGGACCCGCCGGCCGCTCCCGAACGAGCCCCCCGGCGCACTTTGGCGCAGAGCCCTAAGGCCGGTGTGGGGCTGGGGATGCCCGGGCAGGGGGCTGGGGAGGGCGAGCGGGAGCAATTAGCGGCGGGTGTAGTTGGGTCGGGTCCTCTTTGTCCCCCGGGGGCCCTTTGTGCCCCCCCTCGGTGGCCAGCAGTGCGTGAGTGTCAGGGCTAACGGAGATTGCATCTGACAGGAGCTGTGAATTTGGGGCTGGGGGTGTGGAAAGGCCAGGTTGAAAGCCTTTTTCTTTTCTTTCGGCCCCTCTCCCCCCGCCTGCCGCCCCCCGAGGCCCGGCCGTGCCCCCCGGCAGCCGCCCGGCCGCAGCCCACCCACCCTGCTCCCCCCCCGGCTTGTTCATAACAGCTCAACGTCTTAATTATCGGAATTAGTGCTTTCCGGTGGCAGGGGCTGCCCCTCCTCTCCTGCCCCGTCCAGCTCCCATTCGCTGCGCTGTCACTTGGCGTCACTGTCGTGATGTCCTTCTCTGTCGCGATAGAGCCCTTTGGGATGGGCACGGGCTGGGGGCTGGAGCGATGCAACAAGTGGGGGCCGGGCCGGGGCTTTGCCCCCATTGCGAGGCCGGGAGCTGTGGGTTCCTTTGTACAAAATGAGACAGTTTTGCAGAAAAATCTCTTATGTGAGTTTAATTTTCTCATGATATTGGCCGGGCCTGGGCCAAAGGGCCCCCGGGGGGGCTGGTGAGGTGAAGGGTTTTGTAACGGGCTTTTCAGTGGAAATGGTGAAGGACAGAGAACCGTGGAGCAACGTTTTTATCATCCCCCATGTTCATTTCTCCATGACCAAGTCCGGTTGTCCATCCCTCCATCCATCTGCTCAGCCATCCAGCTCTCCATCCTCTCCAGCCCCACCACCATCCTCTCCATCCGTCTGCACTTCCATCTTCTCCATCCCTCCGTCCATCCCTCCATCCCTCCGTCCATCCCTCCGTCCATCCCTCCATCCATCCCTCCATCCATCCATCCTCTGGGGGCTCTGTCCCCCAAACCACCCTTCCTCGCTGGCCCAGGCTGCTGGGCTGTGGACTCCCCATCTCTGGAGACCTTGGACCAGCCCCAGGTGACCCTGCTTGCACCAGGAGAGCTCGGGAGGTCCCTGCCCGTGTCCGCCGTGCCGTGACTCCGAGAGCAAGGCCAAATCAGTGTCCCTGGAGCCCAGACCCTTGGGTTACGTTGAGTCACCATCCCTGGAGGTGTTTAAAAGACATGGAGATAAGGTTCTCAGGGACATGGTTTAATGGTGAACTTGGCAGTGTTGGGTTAATGGTTAGACTCGGTGATCTTAAAGGTCTTTTCTGACCAAAACGACTCTATGATTCTATGATTGCTCCACCCACACTGGGGATGCTGGTGGCGTTGCCACCACCCTACAACCCATCCCTGAAGCAAAGTCACTGTGGGGTAGGAAGGGGACCTGGTGCCAGCTCCTTTATGGACAGACTGATTTGGTCGGAGAGGAGTGCTGGGACAGCCAGCGCTGAGACCCTGCGCTGCCAGGGACCCCCTCCGTGCGTCTGCACCGGGGAACCTTCTCTGCCTCAGTTTCCCTAGGAGGAAACGAGAGAAATGGTGCTGCTCTCCCTGAGTGATGGTTGGAGGGCTAATATATGTATATATAGGTGTTATTTAAAGATGGATGGATGGATGGATGGATGCAGAGCTGGATGGATGGAAGGAAGAATGGAAGGAAGAATGGATGGATGGATGCAGAGCTGGGCGAGTGGGTGGATGGATGGAAGATGGGAGGATGGATGGAAGGAAGAATGGATGAGTACAGAGCTGGATGGATGGATGGATGGATGGATGGATGGATGGATGGATAGATGGACACAGAGCTGGATGCATGGAAGGCTGACTGGATGGATGGGCAGAGAGCTCGGCCAATGATCCCATGTCACAGCCACAGGTCCCCAAGTGGTGCTCTCAGAGGGTCCGATGCCCTCGGTGGGAGAAGATGCTCTGGTGTGTTGGGAGGGCCGCCGGGAGGGTCCCGAGGGCGCTGGCAGCCATTGGGGCTGGGCTGGGGACCACCGTGCTCCCTGTCCCACGTGGGTGGCTCCCCAACAGCTGGGACTGCAGAGGGGACGGGGCGGGGGAGAAGAAAAGAGCCCAACAAAACCTCCCAGGGGAAGGGAAGCGGCGGCGGATATTTGTGAAGGAGCTGGAAGGGGAAATAAAAGGCTGAACGATCCCTTTGGGAAGAAAGGGGACAAAGGCGGGGAGGTTGGTGGCCGAGAGGCGGCTCCGGCGTGCCAGCCCCCCAGGCTGCTGAATGGGCAGCCAGCGGGAACGGGGCGTAATTGGGTAACGGGGAGAAGGCTAATTGTGAAAACAGCGGGGATGACAAAAACGGGGCACAGGCCGGGTGAGGGACGTGGGACATGGGGTGGCCAGGGATGGGTGCTCCCCACCACGGGAGGCAGCTGGCGAGGGGCAAATGGGACAAATCTCCCCAAAATGGATTTTATAGGGCTGGTCTGACTGGGATGCACCCTGGGAGCTGTGCTGGTGCTGGTATCACTGAGAGGTGCTGCCGGAATGCTGGGGCGTGGGGACCCGCATCCTGTGGGGACCCACGTCCTCTGTGGACCCACATCCCATGGGGATCCACATCCCATGGGGACCCGCAGCTCGCGGGCCCTGCATCCTGTGGGGACCCCTATCCTGCAGTGACCCGCATCCCATGGGGACCTGCATCCTGCAGTGACCCGCATCCCGTGGGGACCCACATCCTTCAGGGATCCGCATCCCGTGGGGACCCCTATCCTGCAGGGACCCGCATCCCATGGGGACCTGCATCCTTGCAGTGACCCGCATCCCGTGGGGACCTGCATCCTTGCAGTGACCCGCATCCCGTGGGGACCCACATGCCCTGGGGACCTGCATCTTGCAGTGACCCGCATCCTTGCAGTGACCTGCATCCCATGGGGACCTGCATCCCCTGGGGACCTGCATCCTGGGGGGACCCCTATCCTGCAGGGACCCACATCCCATGGGGACCCGCATCCTGCAGGGACCCGCATCCCATGGGGAAACCCATCCCATGCAAACCCCCATCCCATGGGGACCTGCATCCTGTGGGGACATGAATCCTGCAGGGACCCACATCCCATGGGGACCCACATCCCATGGGGACCCGCATCCCATGGGGACCCACATCCCGCAGCCGCGGCAGGGACCACCCATCCCTGTGGTGATGCCGGCCAGCTGGCCCGGCCTCTCCAATCGGATTAGGATCATGAGGAAATGAGAGAGCCCGGTGTGAGAAGAGAGGGCAGGAGGGCTGAAAGGGCCCGGCGGGGTCAGCGGAGCCAGGCCCCGCCATGGCAGGCGTTTACGGCATTTGACACATCGGAAAAATGATCAAGGAGCGGCTTAGAGCCGGATCAGTTCCCCAGCACCTGCACCCGCCTGGGAAGCTGCTCCCGACCCTGCGCGGGGACCTGCTGCCTCTCGCTGGGCTCCCGCACCCGTTCCTCCCCGTCTGTCACAGAGCCCCAGACCAGTGGGGCTGCAGGAGCTCTCTGGGTCCCCATCCCAGCCCTGCCAACGCAGGGTCACAGAGCAGATCACACAGGGTCCCAGAGCAGATCACACAGGTGGGTCCAGGCGGGTTTGAATGTCCCAGAGCAGGAGACTCCACACCCGCTCTGGGCAGCCTGGGCCAGGCTCTGGCACCTCCCAGCAAACAAGTTTCTGCTCATGTTCACATGGAGCCTCCTGTGTTTCAGTCTGTGCCTGTTGCCCCTCACCCTGGCGCTGGGCACCACTGAACAGAGTCTGGTCCATCCTCTGACACCCACCCTGAGCTATTGATCCATTGATCACATCCCTCTCAGCTTCTCTTCTCCAGCTCAACAGCCCCAGCTCTCTGTGTCTCCTCATCACAAAGATGCTCCAGACCCCTCATTCCCACTACAGACTCACAAGACAAGTGGAAAAGTCAGAGAAAACTAAGAAATCATCTATGATCCGACATCAGACGAGCTGTGCGAACTTGTCACCATTCCCTGCGGCTGGGCGGCAACTCCCATCTTCTCAGTCCTCAAAACGTCCCTAAAGATGAACTTTACTCCCGTAAAGAAGCAAATGTAAATTGCCAGAGCTCCGTGGAAGAATATGGGTTGTGTTTTAGATGTCTCCCTTCTGGAACCTCAGATTATTAGTGTTCTTCACTGTTGTTAATGGCAGGAACGGTGATTGTGAACTGCAGTCAGGCTCACAAGGTCCCACAATCAGTAGCCACGGGGCACGTTCCTCCTGAACCCTCTCGGGGATGTTTTACCTTCCCCAGCTCGAAGGCTCCACATTTTTGAGTGTTTTTAGGTTGGCCGGTTCTCTACCACACCAGATTTCCTCCTGGATTCCTCGTGTTGGAGCTGCTGCTGCTCCGTGCTGGGTTCTCCAGCGGTTCCTTCTGCGACTTGTCATCCTTGTCATCCTCTCCTCATGTCCCCGCTGCCTCCGGTTGTCCCCGGGTTCCGCATTGTCACTTAGGAGAGGTGACATCCCCAGCAGCCTCATTTCCTTGCCTGAACGCGGCACTGAGTCCCTGTCACCCCGATGTCCCCTCCCGAGCTGTGGGGTCCCCGGCAGCACCCGTGGCCACCAGGCAGCGTCACCCTGCGGGCGCTCGGACCTTGTTTGGTGGTGGTGGTGTTGTTTGGGTGTTTTCTGTGTTTGGTTTGGGGGTATTTTGGTGTGCGGGTTGTTCTTTGCTGTGTTGGCTTTGGTTGGGCTGGGTTTGTGTTTCCATTCGTTCATTTTTGTTTGATTTGCTTTCGGAGGACGGGGGTTTGTGTGTGTGCGTGGGGGTTTGTTTGCGTTTGGTTTTGGGTTTGGGGTTTTGTTTCGTTTGTTTCTGTTTGATTTTGTGGGTTTGTTTGTTGATTTTCCATCTGGTTTTTGTTTGGTGTTTGTTTTATTGCTCGGTCGGGGGTTTTTTTAAGCAAAATCCTGGTGTACTGAAGAGCTGGGCTTAGCGAGAGAAGCCATTGACTTGCCGCTGCACCCCGGCTTTCACTGTCCCCCCTTCTGTACCTTCATTCCTATCGAAATGAACCGAAATGGAAGGAATTCGGGAAAAGCCCCGTTCCCCGCAGGATGTAGGTTCCGGGGCTCCGGTTTAGGCCCCGCCAGTCACTGGGGCTGCCACTGGGAGGACTGGGAGGGCGGGAATGGCGCGGGTGGGACCGATCCTGCCTTGGGGGCAGCGTCCCCAGCTTTGGGGACTGACAGTGTGTGTGTCCCCCAGCCTACCAGACGGTGTGTGGTGTCAACGGGCCCCTGGTGGTGCTGGACAATGTGAAGGTAGGACCCTGCGGGTGACGAGGGGACACCTCGGCGGTGTCACTTTGGGATGTGCGGGGACTGCTGTGCAATGGGGGGGTGCAGTGGGGAGTGTGTCCCTGTCCCACATCCCCTGTCCCCTGGGCTGTCCCCTGGGCTGTCCCCTCCTCTCTGGGGTCTGTCAGGTGGCTCCGAGCTCCCTCCTCTGGACACGGCCGGGAGCAGAGCCCCTGTGCTGCTGTCCCCGTCCCTGTGCTGCTGTCCCCTGTGCTGCTGTCCCGTGTCCGACTGTCCCTGTCCCCTGTGCTGCTGTGCCCTGTCCCTGTGCTGCAGTTCTTGTCCCCTGTGCTGCTGTCCCTGTCCCCTGTGCTGCTGTCCGTGTGCTGCTGTCCCTGTCCCTGTGCTGCTGTCCCGTGTCCGACTGTCCCTGTCCCCTGTGCTGCTGTCCGTGTGCTGCTGTCCCTGTCCTCTGTGCTCCTGTCCCCTGTGTTCCTGTCCCTGTGCTGCTGCCCCTTGTGCCCCTGTCCCTTTTGCTCTTGTCCCTGTCCCTTGTGCTGCTGTCCCTGTCCCCTTGTGCTGCTGTCCCTGAGCTCCTGTCCCCTCTGCTCCTGTCCCTGTCCTCTGTGTCCCTGTCCATGTCCTCTGTGTCCCTGTCCATGTCCTCTGTGCCAGCCTGAGCTCCTGTCCCCTGTGCCAGACTGGGCCCTGGTTCCTGTCCCTTGTCCCCTGTGCCCCTCCCCGAGCTCTGGTCCTGTTCCCTGTGTCCCTATCCAAGCTCAGACTCGTGTTTGCTGTCACCTGTGCCCCCGAGCTGAGCTCCAGTTCCTGTCCCTTGTCCCCTGTGCTCCCACCTGAGCTCCAGCTCCTGTCCCTTGTCCCCTGTGCCCCTGCCCAAGCTCCAGCTCCTGTCCCTTGTCCCCTGTGCCCCCAGCTGAGTTCCAGCTCCTGTCCCTTGTCCCCTGTGCCCCCACCTGAGCTCCAGTTCCTGTCCCTTGTCCCCTGTGCCCCCAGCTGAGTTCCAGCTCCTGTCCCTTGTCCCCTGTGCCCCCACCTGAGCTCCAGTTCCTGTCCCTTGTCCCCTGTGCCCCTGCCCAAGCTCCAGCTCCATGCAGGGGCTCTGAGCAAGCTCATGTCCCAAACCCCAGTTCAGCCTGTCCCCACACCGGGTGGCAGCTCGGTGTCACCCTGCCTGTCCCTGCTCCCAGGGCAGGGCTGGGCTCACCTGGGTGGCCACCAGGCCAGCCGGGACCCTCCGAGGGCCTTTGTTGCCCGGTGCCTGGTTTCTGTGGCCCCTTTCATGGCCAGCCCGGCGGGATGGGAATCCAGCAGCTCAGTTAAAGAGCCGGGCCGTGGCGGGGTTTCCTCCGCTTTGTTGTCCTTTATGCAAAGGTCTTTACAGCAGAATTAAAGTACAAAGTTCACAGCGCCGGAGCCAGCGCTGGTGGCTGGGAGCGAGGAGGAGGAGGAGGAGGAAGAGGAGATGGAAGAGAGCAGGGCTGGGCAGATGTGCTCATGGAGCAAAGCCCCTGGGACATTGTCCCCTGAGCAGGACGTGTCCCTCAGCCAAGGGGCTGCAGAAGTGCTGCCTCTACCCCCTGGGGGTCGTGGCTGGGTGGGGGTCCCTGGGGGTGTCACCAGCTCCACAGGGTTTCTCCAGGGCTGCGGATGCGCTTTGGGCAGCTCTCGGAGATGCTGCTCGTACAGGTGATGGGTCTGTCTGCTCCTGGTATCCTGCAGTGCTGGGGAAACCGAGGCACGGAGCAGTGCCACAGCTCTGGGGTGGGGTGAGGACAGGCAGCACCTTCCCCAAGACACCTCCTGCCGGGGCTGGCAGGTCCTGCCTGTTGACATCAGTTGCTGAATGTCCCCCCGGTGTTTGGTGGCTTCAGGGAGCACGAATCCCCAACCACAGGAGGGGAAACTGAGGCAGCACTGGCAGACAGGCCCGTGCAGGCAGGGGCTGCAAGGGGTGGTGTCGGGTCCCCCCGCCCCCATCTCACCTTGTCCCTGTCCCTCCAGTTTGCCCAGTACGCCGAGATCGTGAACTTCATGCTGCCCAACGGCACCAGCCGCAGCGGGCAGGTCCTGGAGGTCATGGGCTCCAAAGCCATCGTCCAGGTGAGCCCAGGCGGGGGACACAGGGACAGGGGCCACGGTGGCACAGGGGACACACGCGTGCTGCATGGCCCGGGGCTCTGTCCCCCTCCAGCGGTGGCTGCCGCAGCCGGGCTCTGGTCGCGGCTGTCCCAGGCTGTGGGACCGGTGTTTGGGGACGGGCGGGGTCTGGGGACAAGGGGTGTCCTGGGACAGGCGGGACGGAGCTGGTGCTGTGACACCGGCGGGGACAAAGCTGTGCCAGCCCTCGCACCCTCAGCTCCGAGCAGGTACCACGTTCCAAACGTCACCGTCTGCGCCACCGCAGCGGGATGGGGGCGACGTGGGCACGACCCTCTGCTGGGTCCCTGTCCTGCTGTCCCCAACCTCCCCTCGCCCCAGCTGCCCACCCAGATCCCCCCATGTCCCCATCTGGGTGACACCGCAGCCTCCTCGGGACCCCTCGTTCTCCCTGGGCTGCCCCCCCGCTCCATCCCAGGACCCCCCGCCGTCCCCCCGTGGCCACCAGCCGGGACCGGGGGTTCGCGGGGTGCCCGCCCCCCTCAAACCGCTGCAGCCAAGTGGGGTTTCACCGGGAGCACCGGGGCCGTTTGGGGCCGTCCTGCCTAATTAGCCCAGGTCCCCTCTAATCAGCTCGGGAGGGGCTGCAGAGCTGCCGGCGAGCGGTCGAACCTCCCCCCCGCTTAATGCCGCCCGGACCTCTGCAGCGCCCTTGTAATCCTATTAGGGAGTCAGCCCGGGAGGCGAGAAAACGGGGGAAAAGGGGAAAAAAAGAGGATCTCTTTGCAGCAGCAGCTTTGGGGGGAACCGAGCTGCACCCACCCCCCCAGGCGGGTGCTGTGGCCGTTACCCCCCAGCCGGGTGCCCCCGGCTTCCCCAAGGCATTGCCCTGCTCCCGGGGGCCACACGGCTCTAATTAAAGCAGCGATCTGGAGGTTAATTAATACAAATGGTGTCAAATATTATACGGATCAAAAATGCCTTCGGTTGCCCTGCCCGAGGCCCTTCTGCTGCTCTCGTTGCATTCAAGAGAGCGTGACCACCCCCCCCCCCCCCCCCCGCCCAGCTCTCCCCCAAGCCAAAGGAGTTTTCTTAACCCCGGGCTGCCCCCCCCGCTTTTATCACCTCTCCGTGACGGGTTTTTCGGGTGAGCGCGGATCACATCACCTCCCCGCAGAGACCGCCCCCCCCGCTAATCCCCGCTAATTGCCCCCCCCGGCTCTGCCCCGGGGTGTCCGCAGGTGTTTGAAGGGACATCTGGGATCGACGCCAAGAAAACCTCCTGCGAGTTCACCGGGGACATCCTGCGCACCCCGGTTTCCGAGGACATGCTGGGTAAGCGCGGCCCCCCCGTGGAGCTCCCGCACCGCTCGGTGTGATGGGGTCACCCGGCAGCAGGGGGGGACACGGGTATTTTGGGGGTGTCGAGGTCCTGAGGTTGTGTCCAGGCGACAAGCATGTCCCCAGTCCTGGGGGTGTCGCGTCCAGCACGGGGTGACGGTCACCTGTCTACGGGGCTAAAACGTCCCGCTGGGTCCCCTCTGCCCAGTTATCCCAGTAGGAAAAGCCTGGCCTGGCCTGGGAGAGGTTGTGCCCTTAACACTTGAACTTGGGAGAGCTGGGGGCTGCCCATCCCCTCTGAGGCCCGAGACGTGGCCACGCGTGAGGCCACCCCTGTCCCCACGGGCACACCTGCCCGGGCAGAGCTGGGTGCTGGCACCCCCCCCAGCACCCCAGTTTAGGCTCAGCCCAAGCCCTTCCTCCCCAGCTCCCAGCCGTGTGAGAGGCTCCGGAGGGTCCCGCAGCCCCCGGGGCTCGCAGGGGTCACCGCTGGTGACAGTGGTGGCTCGGGGTCCCCGCGGAGGGACCTCGGCTGGCACAGGGGATCGCTGCCCGGTCGGGGACCGAGTGTCACCTGCAATCTCTGTCCCCGAAGCGCCGCCCGCCTGCAAAGGGCAGCGGGAAAGGGCAGCGGGGACACGTGTCGAGCGTGGTGACAACCGGACAGGGCCCTGGCGGGGACCACCGGCTCCCTTCCCTGCCAGGGTCCCCCTTGTCCCCACGCGTGAGTCCCCTGGGAGGGGACACGGAGCAGACGGGGTGCGCAGGGTCCATCCTGAGCTGCCCCGCAAAACCTCCCTGCCCCGGTTTTGGGGGGGGTTTCCCCTTCCCCTTCCCCTAACCCCCTAAACCAGGCTGTGGTCCCCCGGTTGCACTGTCCCCCCTCCTGTCCCCCCTCCCTGTTTGCGGCAGACGTGGGTGCCGGTGAAGTTCAAGGTTACTGACCTTTCATGCTCCGCGCTCCCGCATCCCGGCCCCCCCATCACCCTGATCCGCTCTGACAGCGGCGACGCTGCCCGGCCCGGGGGGGGGACCCCGAGAACGTCCCACAGGGACGGCAGCGGCACGGGGGGGGTGCCGGGCGGGGACACGGTGGCACATCGGCTTCACCGCCATCGATCCCGCGGCTCGGAGCGGGTCGATGAGGATGAGGGTGAGCGGTGATGCGGCGGCTCTCTGGGAGCATTGTGCCCCCCCCGCTCCCCCCGGGCGGCATGGGGGGGCTCGGTGTCACCCCACTTACAGGGCACCCCAAGGGGGAGGGGATGGAGGGTGGGTGGCTCGAGTGGCATGAGGGGGACTCTGGGGACCTATGGTGTCCCCCAGCCCTCGGGTGCCGCACTCCCCGCCCCCCCCGCACGGTGACATGGGGACCTTGTCCCCAGGCCTTGAGGGGGCGCTGTGGGACACAGCCCTGGGGGTCCCCACAGCCACCCCGGGTGCAAAGTCCTCTGCCCCTCACCCCCTGCCACCCACCCCCCGCGATGTCCCCTGCCACCCACGGGTGCCGCCCATGTCGCGGGTTTCCCGTGCCCGGGGGTACTCGCAGGGAAAGCCCCGCAGTGACACAGACCTGCCTGTCCCCGCACGGGGACAGGGGCGGGATGGTGGCCCTGCCCGGTGACTCCGCGCCAGGCTGGGGTCCTGCTCCCCGCCGGTGCGTTCCGGGGGGCCGAGCATCCCTCTCTTTGCAGGTCGGGTGTTCAACGGATCCGCCAAACCCATCGACAGCGGCCCCCCCGTGATGGCCGAGGACTTTCTGGACATTAACGGTGACAAACCGGGCACAGCCGCGGGGGGGTTGGGGACGCCCGGGGGTCTGGGGACGACCCCGTGCCCTGATGGCCAGAGCAGCCCCGCGGTGCCGCCCCCACCCCGCTCCCGGGGGGGTCCGTTTGTCCCCATCGGGTACCCTGGGGGCATGCGGGTGCAGGGCGGGGGGTACCTGGTGATCCCCTCCCACGCCAGGGCTGCTGGGGGGGCCTGCCCTGGTCCTTACCTCCAGCAGCTCAGTTTTGGTACCATTGGGGTGAGTCCTGCGCTTTGGGGTGCCCCCCCCGGGTGCCTTATTCACCCCCCAGGCCAGCCCATCAACCCCCACGGCCGCATCTACCCCGAGGAGATGATCCAGACGGGGATCTCGCCCATCGACGTGATGAACAGCATCGCCCGCGGGCAGAAGATCCCCATCTTCTCGGCCGCCGGCCTCCCCCACAACGAGGTGGGGTGTCACAGGGGTTCCTGACCCCCCAGCCCTGTAGGGTGACGGGCTGCTGCATGCAGGAGAAGGGAGGGCCACCTTTCCCCGTGCCTCAGTTTCCCCATCTGCACAAGCAAGGGGGTAGAGCAAACCCCACTGTGTCAAGAGCTGCGTGGGGTGGGGGGGTGATGTGGAGTGCCTGTGGGATGGGGGGGTCACAGACCCACCCCCCCCCAGAACAGCCGGTGGTGCAATGTGGTGGAGAAGCATCCCTGACAGATGGAGGGGAACCACGGTCACAGATGCCATGTCACAACAAGGGGACACGGCTGGTGGGGGGTGGCGCTGGTCCCCCCCGCGGGCTGGGTGACATCTGGGGGTGCTGGTGTCCATCCTGGGTTCCTGGTTGTTCACCCCACCTCCATCCCCAGCACCCCCTGCCCTTTGCTGCCACGGGGGCCAGATCCTGCTCCTGGGGGGGGCTGTGAGCCCTCGGGGGGATTGTCACCCCACGCCACCCCCCGTCCCCCCGCAGATCGCGGCGCAGATCTGCCGCCAGGCCGGCCTGGTGAAGAAGTCCAAGGACGTGGTGGACTATCACGAGGACAACTTCGCCATCGTCTTCGCTGCCATGGGGGTGAGCAGGGATGGGGGTGGACGGTCCCGCTCACCCCGGCACAGCCGCACGGCGGGGAGCCCCAGCCCCACAGGACAGCTTTGCTGCTGCCCCGGCCCCCTGCCTCAGTTTCCCCCAGCATTCCTCTCCTCCGCCCGGCAGGTCAACATGGAGACGGCTCGTTTCTTCAAGTCAGACTTCGAGGAGAACGGCTCCATGGACAACGTCTGCTTGTTCCTCAACCTGGCCAATGACCCCACGTGAGTCAGGCCATGGGTCCAGCACTGGCTGTCCCCCTCCTCCTCCTCCTCCCCCTCCTCCTCCTCCTCTTTTCTCCCTCTCCTTTTCTACTTCATCTCCCCTTCCCCTTCCCCTTCTCCTCCTTCCCCTTCCCCTTCCCCTTCCCCTTCCCCTTCCCCTTCCCCTTCCCCTTCCCTTTCCCCTTCCCCTTCTCCTTCTCTTCTTCTCCTTCTTCTTTCTCCTCCTCCTCCTCTTTCTTAACTTTCTCCTCTTCCTCCTCCTCCTCCATCCTACAGGGTGCTGAGTCCCTTGGGCTCCTCCATGTGCCCCCCCGGCTCCCCCAAACTTGTCCCAGTGCTGGGATGGGGGGTGACCTCCAGTGGGGTTCAGTGAGGGGCACAATGTGGGGGGTGTGTAGCATGGGCTGGGTGACCCCCGTTGTGGATCTAGGGGGACCCTCTGGGAAGGGCTGGGTGACCCCCATTGTCAAGACTCCCTCCCCAGCCATTGCCCAGTCCCAGCTCAAGCACCCCAAGATCTGGGGTCCCTGGGGGTGCCCGACCCCCTGCCCACAGCCAGTGTGGCTCAGCCCCAGGCGGGTGCTGTGTGGGGTGGGGGGACCGGGGGTCCCAGCCTGCACCCCCGGCAGGATCGAGCGGATCATCACCCCCCGGCTGGCGCTCACCACCGCCGAGTTCCTGGCCTACCAGTGCGAGAAGCACGTGCTGGTGATCCTGACCGACATGAGCTCCTACGCCGAGGCGCTGCGGGAGGTCAGCGGCGCCCCCGGTCCCTCCTGGTCCCCTGGGCCCTCCCCGTGGGGCAAGGGGTGCGACTGCCATGGGGGGTCTCAGGAAACCTGAATAATTGGGGTGCCCAGGGTGCTGGAGACACTTGAGGTGCTCAGGGTACTCGGGGCACCCGGGATATTTGAGGTACTTGGGGTGCTGGGGGTTCCCAAGGTACTTGGGGTGCCCAGGGTGCTGGATATGTTTGGGGTACCCAGGATACTGGGGATGCTTGGAGTCCCCACAGTGCTGGGGATGACTGAGGTACCCAGGGCACTGGGAGTACTTGGAGTGTCCAGGATATTTGGGTGCTCAGGGTGCCCTGGATACTTGGGATAATTGGGGTGTCCAGGATACTTTAGATGCTCGGGGTGCCCTGGGTTCTTGAAGTACTCGCGGTGCCCAGGATGCTCAGGAAATTTGGGGTAATTGGGGTGTCCAGGGTGCTGCAGGTGCTTGGGGTGCCTGGGATATTTGGGGTGCCAGGATATTTGGGGTATTTGCAGTGCTGGGGGTGTTTGGGGTGCCCAGGATACTTGGGATGCCCAGGATGCTGGGGGTGCTTGAGGTGCCCAGGATACTTGGGGTGCCTGCGGTACTTGGGGTGCTTGAGCGCCCTCCAGCACCAGGTACTTGGGGTGCTGCTCCCCCCAGCCCCATCCAGCCTGTCCCGCAGGTCTCGGCCGCACGGGAGGAGGTTCCCGGCCGCCGCGGCTTCCCCGGCTACATGTACACGGACTTGGCCACCATCTACGAGCGCGCGGGGCGCGTGGAGGGCAGGAACGGCTCCATCACCCAGATCCCCATCCTCACCATGCCCAACGACGGTCAGTGACGCAGGGGACACAGGGGACCCTGGGAAGCGCGCAGCGCCAGTGCCGTGTCTGCGCCGGGAAATGTGAACTTGGTTTGGTTTGACGCGGTTTTTGGGGGAGCTTCCCTCCCTGGGGCTGTGCTGCTCTGGTCACCCCCGGCTCGGGGCACGGCCACCTCACGGGGGGCCAGACACATCTTTGGGGCTCACGGCACCCGCTTGTCCCCAGACATCACCCACCCCATCCCCGACCTGACGGGTTTCATCACCGAGGGGCAGATCTACGTGGACCGGCAGCTCCACAACAGGCAGGTCGGTCCCCGTGTCCCTTCCCAGCCCCGTGTCACAGTGGTGCGGGGACAGATATGGCCCCAAGGGGTTTGGAAACCCCCTGGGACTGGGTGTATTGAGGGCAGGGGGACCGGGGAGACAGTCCCCTTACCTGTGTGGGTGACCATTTCGGGGGGTCCCCTCTCCCCCCGCAGATCTACCCCCCCATCAACGTGCTGCCCTCGCTGTCCCGTCTGATGAAGTCGGCCATCGGGGAGGGCATGACCAGGAAGGACCATGGGGACGTCTCCAACCAGCTGGTACGGACTGGGTGGCACAGGGGGGACACGGGGAGGGGGATCATTTGTCACTTCAAAGCCCTTCACCCCTGCGTGGGGCTGGGATTTTGCTGCCCATCATGGACTCAAAACACTTAATTTTGGCACCTCCTTCATGGGGGGGGGCAGTTTGGGATGGGGTGGGAGTCCAGGGGGCCCAAAGCCCCAAAACGGGGGGGCAGAGCTGTAGCTTGTCCTGCAGCAGGAATCCCAGCCTGACAGCACACAGCGGTTTTTCCCTGCAGCATATATTATTATACAGAGTATAATATATTGTAAGATACTATATATATTACAATATGTTATATATAAATATTATATATTATATAGAATATAATTATATATTGTTGTGGATGCTGCAGAGACCAGAGGGCTTTGAAAAGGACTGGCAACCTGGCCAAGCCTGGGCACATAGACCCTGCTCAGGGTGTCCCCAAAGCACAGGGTGTCCCCAAGGCACAGGGTGTCCCCAAGACATGAGGAGTCTCCAAAGCTCGGGGTGTCCCCAAGGTGCAGGGTGTCCCCAAGGCACAGGGTGTTCCCAAGGCAGAGGGTGTCCCCAAGACATGAGGAGTCTCCAGAGCTCGGGGTGTCCCCAAGGTGCAGGGTGTCCCCAAGGCACAGGGTATCCTCAAGGTACAGGGTGACCCCAAGACATGAGGAGTCTCCAAAGCTCAGGGTGTCCCCAAGGTGCAGAGTGTCCCCAAGGCACAGGGTGTCCCCAGGACATGAGGAGTCTCCAAAGCTCAGGGTGTCCTCAAGGCACAGGGTGTCCCCAAGACATGAGGAGTCTCCAAAGCTCAGGGTGTCCCCAAGGTGCAGGGTGTCCCCAAGGCACAGGGTGTCCTCAAGGTAGAGGGTGACCCCAAGACATGAGGAGTCTCCAAAGCTCAGGGTGACCTCAAGGCACAGTGTGTCCCCAAGGCACAGGGTATCCTCAAGGTAGAGGGTGACCCCAAGACATGAGGAGTCTCCAAAGCTCGGGGTGTCCCCAAGGTGCAGGGTGTCCCCAGGACATGAGGAGTCTCCAAAGCTCAGGGTGTCCCCAAGGCGCAGGGTGACACAACCAGGCAGCAAACACTGGAGCAAAGGCTGGTGTCACTCCCGAAGCTGGGTGGGGGGTCCCTGCGCTGCTGCGCTGCCCGGCGGGTGTCACCGTGTCCGTCCGTCCTGCTGTCCCGCAGTACGCCTGCTATGCCATCGGGAAGGACGTGCAGGCCATGAAGGCGGTGGTGGGGGAGGAGGCGCTCTCGGCCGACGACCTGCTCTACCTGGAGTTCCTGCACAAGTTCGAGAAGCAATTCATCAGCCAGGGTGAGAGAACAGCCGGACCCCCCTGGAGCCAGGACGGGGGTGTGGGGGTCTGAACCAGCCCCCCACATCTCCCCGCTCCTGCATCTCCCTTCCCTGCGTCTTCTCGCAGGTCCCTACGAGAACCGGAGCATCTTTGAGTCGCTGGACATTGGGTGGCAGCTGCTGCGCATCTTCCCCAAGCAGCTGCTCAAGCGCATCCCCGAGAACATCCTGGCCGAGTTCTACCCGCGGGAGGCCAAGGCGCCCGACCCGGCCCCGGCCAGCACCGCGCTGTGACCCCGGCTCTGCGCAGCCCCCACGCCTCCATGGGCCACCCAAAGGGCCCTGGGGGGCTGGATCCGCCGCCGGGAGGATGTGGGTCCTTGGTGAGACACTCGTCCTCGCTCAATAAACCAGTGTGGTCAGCAAAGCCCCTCCGTGCTCTCGTGTTTCCCACCGCGGCCGTTCCTCTCCCACCCCGGGGCAGCTTTTGAATTTCGAGATGTTCTTGGAGGTGTAAGGGCCGTGTGGGAAGGAGCTGGTGGGCTCTGAGATCTGTGGTTGGACTCAGTGAGCTGAAGGGTGTTTTCCAGACTAAGCCATTTATGAGCTGAGCATCTCCCCCGGGGCAGAGCGAGTTTCGGTTCCCGGCAGCTGTTGCACCGGCACTTCTCCCCTCGCAGCCCTGCGGTAAAGCCAACCTGCTCAGCTAAGTCTGGCTCTGTGTCCCCACCGAGGGCTCAGATAGGTCCAGCTTTGCATTGCCGCTGAGGGCTCAGCAGCTTTGCATGCCCACCAAGGGCTCAGCCAGGTCAGGCTTTGCATGCCCACCAAGAGCTCAGCCAGGTCAGGCTTTGCATCCCCACCAAGGGCTCAGCCAGGTCAGGCTTTGCATCCCCACCAAGAGCTCAGCCAGGTCAGGCTTTGCATGCCCGCCAAAAGCTCAGCCAGGTCAGGCTTTGCGTCCACACCAAGAGCTCAGCCAGGTCAGGCTTTGCATCCCCACCAAGGGCTCAGCCAGGTCAGGCTTTACGTCCACACAAAGGGCTCAGCCAGGTCAGGCTTTACGTCCACACCAAGAGCTCAGCTAGGTCAGGCTTTGCGTCCACACCAAGAGCTCAGCTAGGTCAGGCTTTACGTCCACACCAAGAGCTCAGCTAGGTCAGGCTTTGCGTCCACACCAAGAGCTCAGCTAGGTCAGGCTTTGCATACCCACCAAGAGCTCAGCCAGGTCAGGCTTTACGTCCACACCAAGAGCTCAGCTAGGTCAGGCTTTGCGTCCCCACCAAGGGCTCAGCCAGGTCAGGCTTTGCATGCCCACCAAAAGCTCAGCCAGGTCAGGCTTTGCATGCCCACCAAGGGCTCAGCCAGGTCAGGCTTTGCATCCCCACCAAGGGCTCAGCCAGGTCAGGCTTTGCATCCCCACCAAGGGCTCAGCCAGGTCAGGCTTTGCATCCCCACCAAGGGCTCAGTCACTGCCTGGATTGGGGTGCTGATCCCCCCCCGTAGCTGGTGCTGGGGCTGCAGCCACTGAGCCCGCGCGACACGACAGTTTCACTTCCCCACAGAGGGTGGGGAGGACGGGGACGGGGACGGGGACGAGGACGGGGACAGGGACGGGGACGGGGACGAGGCGAGTGCTGGGGCGGGGACGGGGTCCCTGAGGAGCTCAGGGTGCTGGTGCCATGGACTGGGGTGGGGACAGCGCCGAGCAGCTCACAGGTAAGGTGAAACCAGCCCGCGTCCCCCAAACCAGCCACCCCAGTGCCACGGGGTTGGCTCAACGGGGGACGCTGGTGGTGCCAGGGACTGTCCAGCCCCCCGTGTCACCCCAGTGTCCCCCACACCCAGTGAGGGCACAGCTGGGTGACATTCTGTCATGGTTTTGGCTCCCTGCAGCCATCGTGGAGTCGGGAGGCAGCGAGGAGGAGGAGGATGAAGGTGAAGATGAAGAAGAGGCGGCCGTGGTGCAGGTACCACCCACAGCCTCCTTTTCTCTTTTATTCATCCTCCCCATGCAACTCTGAGGTGACAAAGAGCTGGTCCCCCCATGTCCCCACTCCAGCCAGGGCTGTGCGCAGTGACACCGCGGTGTCGCGGTCACAGTGTCCCCAGCTGGCAGGGCTCACCAGGACAGTGCCACATGTGTCTGTCCCCCAGGAGCCCCTGTCCCTCGGCCGGGAGGTGGGTGACACGGAGCAGTGGCTGCTGGAGCTGGAGCAAGGTGAGCCCTGTCCCATTGTGGTGTCACCCTGTTTGGGGACACTCGGGGCTGGCGCTGGCGGTGACAGGGACAGTGGGATGGTGACGTGCTGTGGTGCAGAGCCAGGTGCTGTCCCCAGCCCGGGGTGGCTCTGCGGTGGCTCGGTGGGGGTGACAGCCAGGACCCCCCATCACCGGGGTCCCTGAGCGTGTCCCCCGGTGCCACCAGCATCCCAGGTACTGCTGGCCGAGCTCTCGGCTCTGGAGACGGAGTTTGAGACGGAGAGGACGTGCCGGCAGCGTGCCGAAGCCTACGCCGCACAGGTACGGGGGCAACGTCCCCAGAGCCCCCAGCCCCTCCCTGCGGGTCCAAGGGAGCCGCTGCATCCCCCCAGCACACCCGCTCGGGGGGTGCAGGGGAAACCCCGGTGCTGGGGGGGTCTCCATCCCACCCCAGGTGAAGCAGGAGAACCAGGAGCTGAAGCGGCTCAGCCTGGCCCCGCTGGCCCCCCCGGCCCTGCCCCAGGAGCAGCCCCCCCAGGAGCAGCCCCCCGAGGGGGACCCCGACCCGCACTACGGGCAGCAGCTCCAGGGTGAGCTGGGCCGGGGGGCTCCAGCTAAAACCAGCAAAGCCAGAGGCAAAGCTCCCGCCCCAGCCCAGCCGCCCGGTCCCGGTGTCCCCTAAGCCCGGCTTAGCCTGGCCCTGCGGCTTTAGGCTGTGCCTGGGTCTTGTTCTGGGTAAACAAGGAGAAAATGATTCTAAAACCGAAAAAGGTGAAATGAAAGTCCCGCTTCTCCCTTTCCCATCCGCTTTTCCCAGTTGTGGTCGCGTTCGCAGCCTGAGGCTCCTGTTGGTACCGGGGGGTCTGGGGGACATACCCTGTGGGGGGTGAACCCCTTGGTGTCCCCAGCCACCCCCGTTCAGGGGACGCTGTCCCTTGCGGGGTGCTGGGGCAGCTTTGGGCAGGGATCAGGGTGCTGAGCAACCTGGGGGTCACTCCCTGATCCCCCCCCCATCGCCACATCCATGTCCCTCTGGGTCACCCACCCTGGAGAACCAGCACCCAACGGGGACCCCAGTGACACGGCCAGGACAGGGATGAGCTGGGTGGGGTGTCCCCAGTGACCAGCTCTGGGGGGGCTGCGCTCCCCATGCCCACCCCCCATCCCCCCATTTTCACCCCGCGCCCCCCGTTGCCCTCAGACCTGCAGCAGCAGCTCTCCGGGCTGCTGGAGCAGCGCGACGGCCTCGCCAGCCAGGTCCAGGAGCTCCGGAAGCAGAACCAGGACCTGCAGGACCAGGTTACCCCCCCGGGACCCCCCAGGGACACCCCAGCTGAACAGGACCCCCCCAGCACAGCACGGGGTCCCCCTTCATCACCCTCCTTCCCCACCACCTGCCCGTCCCCGCAGCCCCTCGCTGAGCTCAGGAGAGGATTTTGGGGGAAACAGCCCCTCGCTGTGTCCCTGACGTCCTGGGGAATGGGGGTGGCACAGTGGGACCCCCCAGCTGAGGGGGCGTCCCATCCATCCGCAGCTGGAGCAGGAGCGGGGGCAGCGGCAGCAGCTGCAGGAAGCCCTGGCCACCAGCCAGCGGCCACTGGGCTCCTCCAGGAGACGTGAGTTGGGTCCCCATGGCCGTGTCCCCACCTCACTGTGTCCCCATGGCCGTGTCCCCACCTCACTGTGTCCCCACGGTCCTGTCCTCACCTGTGTCCCCATGGCCGTGTCCCCACCTCACTGTGTCCCCACAGCTGTGTCCTCACTTCGCTGTGTCCTCATGGCCGTGTCCCCACCTGTGTCCCCATGGCCGTGTCCCCACCTCACTGTGTCCCCACAGCTGTGTCCTCACTTCGCTGTGTCCTCATGGCCGTGTCCCCACCTGTGTCCCCATGGCCATGTCCCCACCTCGCTGTGTCCCCACGGTCCTGTCCCCACCTGTGTCCCCATGGCCATGTCCCCACCTCGCTGTATCCCCACGGTCCTGTCCCCACCTGTGTCCCCATGGCCATGTCCCCACCTCGCTGTATCCCCACAGTCCTGTCCCCACCTGTGTCCCCATGGCCGTGTCCCCCCCTCGCCGTGTCCCCACGGTCCTGTCCCCCCCTCACTGGGTCCCCACAGCCGTGTCCCCATGTCACTGCACCCTGGCAAGCTGCTGGAGGAGCGGCTGGCAGCTCCCCAGTGCCACCAGTGCCCCCGGTGCCACGGCAATGGTGCGGCACTGGGATTGCTGGGATGCAGGTGTCCCCTGTGCCGCGGTCCCCGGGTGACACACCACCCCAGCAATGGCACCAGCCCTCCCCGAGCCCCCACTGTCCCCAGCAGTGTCCCAGGTTGTCATCCAGGATTCCTGGGACACGACGCAGCAGCCAGAGCTGGAGCAGGACCTGCGCCTGCACACCGAAGCCTTCACCCAGCAGGTGCGGGGTCACCCGTGGGTGCCGGGGGGGGACAGACACCCACGGGGGGTGGCAGAGCAGGGGGGCAGTTACTCTGCTGCAAACCCTCATCCCACGCCGACAGGCCCAGGATGCTCCGGGCACCCCTCCTGGTCCCTGGGGTGGGTGTTGGGGCTGCGGGACACCCGGCAGGACCTGTCCCCAAGGGGGGTGACACAGAGAGAGGGGACACAGTGCTGCCGGTGGCTGCCCCTGGGTGCTGCCGGCGGGATCGGGCCCCTCTGTGCCCATCCCATTCGCTTTTCCATGAATTTCCTCTGTCACTGGGGCTACCAAGTCCCCACACTGGGCTAGCACCCCATAGCACCCACTATGGGCTACCCCATCCACACACTGGGCTAGCACCCCATAGCACCCACTATGGGCTACCCAGTTCCCATACTGGGCTAGCACCCCATAGCACCCACTCTGGGCTACCCAGTCCCACACTGGGCTAACACCCCATAGCACCCACTCTGGGCTACCCAGCACCCATGCTGGACTAGCACCCCTCTCAGTCCCCGAATTGGGCTAAGCCCCCACCCTGGGCTGGCACCCCCCAGCCAAATCTCCCCTGAAACCCACTCCAGGTTTGCCGTAAGTGGCCGGTCCATGGGGCTGCGGAGCCGCGGGCCCCTGGCAGTGCCAGCGCTGTCCCTGGGCCGTCCCCAGCCCCTGTCCCCTCCCGCAGCGCCAGGAGCTGGATGTGGCCCGCGCGGCGCTGGCGGCGGCGCAGGAGGAGAAGCTGGAGCTGAGGAAGAGGCTGGAGGAGGCCGAAGGGCGGCTGGGGGCGCTGCGGGAGGAAGGTGGGGCTGTCACCCCCCAGCGGGACACCCCCAGCCCTGGGGACACCTGCCCCTGTCACCGTGTCCCCCTGCAGTGATGCTGCTGTGGAAGAAGGTGGCCAAGGACTCGTCACCGCAGAGCCAGAGCCACGAGGTGGCTGTGCCGGTGCCACCGCCTCCACCGCCACTGCCACCACCCGCTGTCCCCGTGGAGTAAGTGACACCGGTGGACATCCCGGTCACCTTGTCCCTGCCATAGTAAATCGGCTGGGCTTGGGGCAAACCCTTCTGCTCCCAAACCCCGCCCTTGAGCGCTGTGCCAGCCTGTCCCCAGCCACGCCAGCCTGTCCCCAGCCATGCCATGCTGTCCCCAAACCACACCAGGCTGTCCCCAGCCACACTAGGCTGTCCCCAGCCATGCCAGGCTGTCCCCAACCAATTCCAGGCTGTCCCCAGCCACACCAGGCTGTCCCCAGCCATGCCAGACTGTCCCCAACCCATTCCAGGCTGTCCCCAAGAAATGCCAGGCTGTCCCCAAGCCATGCAAATCTGCCCCCAGCCTATGCCATGCTGTCCTCTAGCTATGCCAGGCTGTCCCCAGGCCAGGGGGTCAGGGAGGTGGGGACACCCTGGGCACCTCCTGGGCTTTTTTTTGGGGGGGGCGGCTGGGCCGGCTCTCACCCCCTGTCCCTTGCAGCCCGCTCTCGGCGCTCAGGCAGAGGAGGGGGCTGGCGAACCCCCAGCGCAGTGAGTGTCCCCCACTGAACCCCGGGGGTCCTGGTCCCGTGGGGGGGTCCTGGTCCCATGGGGGGGTCCCTGGCAGTGACACGGGGCTGGGACAGGGTGGGGGGGTTGTCCACATCGCACTGGTTCAGGCATCTCCCACCACCCCAAAGTGTCACTCTGAGGTCCCGTTGGGGGTGGGGGGGCACCCTGCCAGTCCCCCCTTCCTTTCCCCTGTCCTGCCTGGTGACGGTCCCCAGACGGGTGGGAGATGAACCCTGGGGGGTGACACTGGGACAGGGGTGACACTGGGAAATGTGCTGCAGGGAGGTGGCAGCTGCCCCCCCTGACACGAGTGTGGGGTCTCAGCTCCGTGTCCCCCCAGGCAGGGCCGGAGGTGACGATGCCAGAGCCCGGGCGGTGCAGGAGATGATGCAGCGGATCAGGGCCGGTGTGGTCCTGCGACCCGCCAAGGAGCGGGTGTCCCCGCGCCAGGTGCGCAGGGAGGGGTCCGGTCACCCCGTCCCATGGGGAATGTCCCCAGGGAGCCTGGGGGGGACTGGGGGACAGTGACATCCCCAGGGAGTGTGACATCCCCGTCCCTGTCCCCTGCGCAGGAGGCGCGGCGCAGCGCGGTGCTGGAGCTGCAGAGCATCCTGGTGAGCTGCCCTGTCCCCAGGGGGGACACCGGGCTGGGTGCCACTGTCCCCGCGTGGGGCTGGCGCGGCTGGGACGTGCCCCCCAGCCTGGGGGTGTGTGCGCTGTCCCCAGGGGGCCATGAGGACGGGCAGGGGACGCGGCGGGCGACAGAGCAGCGTGCGGCGGGGGGGGCAGCGGCTGGAGAACAGCCTGCGGCGCCGGGCGGCACATGGGGCGCCCCCCCGGAGCCCCCCGGGGTCCCAGCACGGGCCCCATCCTGGTACGGAGCCGGGCTTGGCGGGGAGGGCGTGCGGGGGTGGGTGACAACCCCCCGGAGCGAGACTGTCACCAGGCATGGAGGTGACACCCATGTGTCCCACCATGAGCCCCACTGGTGCTCTCGGTCCCTCTGTCACCCTGCCCGGTGACAAGCTGCCGGGCGATGACACAGGGTCCTCACCCCACTCCTGTCGGTCTCTCCGCAGAGGGCAAGGACATCAGCACGGTCCCATCGCCGGGGAGTGGGGACAGGGACACCCCCTTCAGAGCCCGGGTGACCGGCGGCCTCCCCAGGACGCGTCCCCTCGCCTGCCGGGCTGGGGACAGGGGGGAGCCGGGGTAGGGACAAGGAGGGGACATGGGGACAGTCTCTGCCAGCTCTGCCCCTGGATCTCCAGCACTTCACACCCTCTTGTACTTTCATTAAAGCAGGTGGCACCAGGTCCCTGCATGTCACCACATCTGCGGGCGAGGGGGTGGCAGCGGGACAGGGCTGGTGGCACCAGAGCGGGACACCCACGCTGTCACCCTTGGGTGCCCGGCAGCTGGGCAGGGACACACATCACACACCACCTGCCTGCTGCCAGGGGGACACTGGTGTCCCCGTCACCTTTGCAGTCTCGAGTCCCCACATTTCAGGAGGTAAATGGTGCTCAGACCCCGAAACAAAGGGACGGGGACTTGTGTCAGGGCAGGATCAGCTGCGGTGTCCCCTGTCCCCGCACGGTCCCGTCGGGGCTGTCACAGCCCTGCAGCCCCCGGGAAAGCTCTGAGCCCCAACCGGTGGCACTGGGGGGGTGGAACCCCAGGGGTGCAGTTGGGGACCCCCACGGTGACACTCGTGTGGGGCTGTTCCCCACCCAGGGACAGGAACCCCCTTGACATGGGGACATTCTGGGGGTTGTTGGACATCTTCCCAAAGGGAACAGTGTCGTACAGCTGAGCCGCAAACTCACCAGCCAACACTAGTGGCCATACTGGGATGTACTGGGAGACAGGGGGTCAGCACCGCTGTACTGGGATGTACTGGGATGTACTGGGATGTACTGGGGGCCAGCACTGCTGGGATTTGGGGTTCAGAGGCAGCTTTGCTGCTCCCAGCCCCTGCCACACCAACCCCTCCATCCCGAGGAGTTTCCAAGCCCCGGCTCTTCCTTCTAAACCCCAAAAAACCCAACAAAAAGCATTGATTTAATTGTGGTTTCTCCAGCGTGGCCACCTCGTCATGTGCAGGAGCTCAAACTCGAGCATCCTCACCCCGGCCCCAGCTGCGGAATCCACGGGGGCCGTTCCCTTCTCCTCCAGGGCTGGTTTTATCACAGATAAGTTGTACAACCCAGGTTTTATCACGGATAAATCATACAACTCACGTTTTATCCCAGATCAATTGTACGGTTCAGGTTTTATCCCAAATTGTACAACTTGGGGCGCTGAACGCGCCGCTGGGGCCGCACAAACCCCGGAGCCAGCGCCCGCGGTTCCTTCTTCCCCCATTAAAAACACAGTCGGGGGGCGTGGGATCTCTGCACCTTCTCCAGGCGCCCGGCTCCCTTCCACAGTAACTCAGGAGTCATGTGGGCGCAGAGCGAACGGCCCAAGGAGCAAGGAGGTGTCAGAAAACCTGCGACGGTGGCACCGGGGCAAGGACAAGGGACAGGTCCCCGTGTTCCAACGCTCCTCCTCTCCGCTTCTGTTTCAACACGTTTTGTTCCTCCTTGCGGAGGGCGCAGACGGCTCCCACTGAAATATTTAAGGCCCGGAGCTCCTCTTTCTCATCTCTGAGCGTTTCTCAGCGCTGCCTTCGATTCTCCAGACACGCGGTGGCTGCCGTGCGGAAAGGAGACACGGAGAGGCTGCTGGCGAGTGAATGTCAGTGCGTCCCAGCACGTTCCTGCGACTGGGAAAGGCAGCGAGAGCCACTGGGAGCAGCTGGGAGCGCCCGGGGAGGCCGGAGCCAGCGCTGCCCAAAGCCGCGCTGCCCCCGCGCTCGGCTTTCGGGGCGATCCTGGCATTTCCATCCCCGCTCGGCGCCGGTGGGAAATGCCGCGGTTATTCCCCGGCCGCCTGCCCTTTGCCGCCGCCCGCGCCGGATCGAGCGCATTCTCTCCCCTGATTACACCCTCCAAACACCCATGAAAATCAATCCCGGCTCTGCCCCCGCGGGATGGCAAAGCCACATCGCGCCGGCTGCACCGTCCCCGAGCCACCAGCACCGACCCCGAGCCACCAGCACCGTCCCCGAGCCACCAGCACCGTCCCCGAGCTGCTGGAGCCACCAGCAGCTGCATATTAATATACGTGACTCTTAAATACTTAATCCGAGCAGTAATTCACACTTAGGTTTAAGCTGGGGCTTATTTGGAGAGCCCTCGCCTCATTGCTGGGAATAAGGAGAGCTTTTGTTATTTTGTACTGGGCAGGTTTCCCGGGTTCAGGGCAGGGAACGGGGTTTGCACCCAAACTGGGCTCTCGCCAGGGGGGGTTTCCAGGAGTCGGCCCCAAATCTCTCTGCTTATAGAGTCACAGAATCATTTTGGTTGGAAAAGCCCCTCAAGCTCATCCAGTCCACCCGTTCCCCCAGCCCTGTCCCTGCCCCATGTCCTGAGAACCTCATGTCCGTCTGTCCAGCCCTCCAGGGATGGTGACTCCAGCACTGCCCTGGGCAGCCTGTTCAATGCCCCACAGCCCTTTGGGGAAGAAATTGTTCCCACATCCAACCTCAACCTCCCCTGGCGCAACTTGAGGCAGTTTCCTCTCGTCTCCCAGCCCAGCCGGGCGGGTTCAGCATCCCGGGGCTGTTTCTCAGGGGTTTCTCCATCCTCCCGCACCACGTTCGACGGGATGAGATGAAACCCAAACCCACGCTCAGCACCTCACGCAGCCCCAGCCCGGAGGGGTTTCTCAGATCCCACTCCAGCCCATCTGGCTGTGCCTGAGGTGATGGAAACTGCGAAGGGTTTGGACAGAGCTGTGAACGCAGCCCCAGCTTCCCCCGCCACCCCCACCGCCACCTCCCTCCTCCGCGCCTGCAAATATGATTTTTCAGCCTGAATTTCATCAACCTGAAACCTTCAGGGAGCAAAAGCACCTGGCGTGTCCCAGGGCAGGGATACAGCCCTGTGCCCCACACCCTGTGGCCTCGAAGCAGGAGCAGCTTTGCCAGGAGCTTCATTTCTCCGAGTCCTCTATAACCAAGAGCTTTGGCCTGAAAATATAAACCTGAAAATATAAGCTTGAAAATATACACCTCAAAATATCACCCTCCCACCGAGCCCTGGCGCGATTCACGTCTCCCCGCGACACACCGGTGCTGCCCTCTCCCCCTCTGCTATTGCTCTAAAACCATACAAAATCATCACAGAGCGAATTCCTCATGCGACGCGGGCACCGAGCGCTCGGACGGCGCCGCGCGTGGTTCCGGCCACACGGCGGATTAACCCGGGGGGTGTCAGAGGAGCAGCGCTGGCACAGCACCCGCGCTCCTGTTGGACCAGCAGCCGCACAGGCGGGTGTCTGGAGGTGCTGAGCGAGCCCCGGCGCAGGGAGGGCTGCGGCGCCCCAGCTTTGCCCAGCGGAACCCACTGGAGAGAAAAACCAGCCCTTTTCCTCAGAAATCCCTCAAAGAACCTCCCTGAAGCGGGAAATGGCGCAGCCAAGCCAGGACGGCCCCGCGCCGGCTCACACCGGAGATCTGGTTCTGGGTGAAGGTGACCAACGACAAAGCAAAAAGGGGGAGAAAAAGGGGTTTTATGCTTACAAGGAATAAGAACTAAGGGTTCAGCCCCTCCTCAGTACAACCATCTGTTTTTATCTCTTTAGGAACAGCGGGAACACCAAGGGAAGCTGAGGCGACCCGCTCAGCGGCAGCATCCCGGCCGCGCCAGCAAAACCAGGCAAAAATGGCTATTTCCAACATTCCAATCAACGAGAACGCAACGGCCAGTCCTGCCAGGTCCGCTCCCCGCGCTGCCCTCCCGGCGGGAACACGCGGGAGCTGGACAGCTTGGCTTTTACACTGTTTTTGTTTGTTTTTAATGAATGGCTTTGTGTGAACCGCAGTGAAACGTCAGGCGCGTCTGCGGCCGCGCCGAGGGAACAGTCCCCCCAAAACCACACCGGGCGCACGCTCCGGCTTCACCCCCCTGCTGCCTTCTCGGCCAGGGGGCAGCACCGGGGTCACCGGACCCTCCCCGCGCTCGCCTGGAACCAAAATCCTCCTGGCGCGGTCCTGGGGATCCGTGTAAAGCCACAAACCCTCCCCGTGCGTCCGTCCGGCGCTGCCAACACCTCCGGTCGCTGCCCGGTTTGTACGATCCGGGTAAAATCCTTTCCGAAGCCATGGCGGAGGTTCCGGGGGGGTTGGGGACGCCCCCCGGCACAGTTTGGGTCTGTCCCGCTCCCTCCGCGCCGCCGGGCTCAGTAGATCTTCTGCCGGCTGGGCAGGATGGCCTCCTTGATGAAGGAGAAGATGAGGAGGATGCCGGAGCGCTTGCCGCGCTTCCCCTTGGTGAAGTAGTTGGAGACGACGTCGTCTGCGGGGAGGAGGGAACGATAATTAAACACAAACTCGTCAACGGCCACGGGAGCCCCGGGACGTGGTGTCTGCATGAAATGTGACACTTTCGTAACAGGTTGTGTGTGGAAATTCCCACCAAGAGGTTGGAAATCCGAAGGAATCACTGCGGAGAGCGGGCAGTAACTTGTCCATCTCTTTACAGAGGTGCGATGGACCTTTCCTGCTTAACTTAACACTCACATTGTGCAAAAAAGTTACTTCATAGTTACCTTCCTTTTTTTTTTAGCATAGTATGTCTTGGAAATCTTCCAATTGTCTACTCCCACCTCATTTCATGAGAACACTATTTATCTCTTTGCTCTAGGAGCCTCTTACCGTTCTCTTATTTTTAAGTCACTGCACTTTTGCAGAGCTGTGAAACAAAATGGGTTTTGATGGAGCTGATTTTGACCACGTGTGACCTTGAACGCTTTCCAGGTATCTAGACAACGTTCAGGAGATAAACCGCTCCGGTACATTAATGATTTGGAAGGATTAAGGCGCTTTGGAAGGCAGCTGGGCGCTCCCGTGAGCCCAAATGCCGAGCTCCCCCGCGCCCCACAAAGCCCCTTTCCCCGCGTGGTTTTTGGGGCGCAGCGCTCACCTCCGGGCTGCACGGTGGAGGGCAGCACGTTCTCACCCGCCGACAGCGAGACGAAAAACGCAAACGGAATCAACCACAGGCAGAACGTGAAGTAGGCGAGAACCTGCGGGCACAGCAACAATCACCAGCGGCTTGGTTGGAAAAGCCCCTCAAGCTCATCGAGTCCGAGCATAACCCACCCCGGCACTGTCCCATGTCCCCAGGAACCTCATCTCCACGGGTTTTAAACAGAATTGTTCCCAGATCCAACCTCAACCTCCCCTGGCGCAACTTGAGGCCGTTTCCTCTGCTCCTGGCGCTTGTTCCTGGGGAGCAGAGCCCGACCCCTGGGCCCGCTGGCCACACTGTTTACATTATTTATATGACTATAGAGCCAGCAGCAACCTGCAGAGCCGAAAAGGGGATAAAATTCCCCCAGGAGCCCTGCAGAAGCACAGGGAAAGCCCTTGCTCCTGCCTGAGGTGCCCAAAAACCTTTACAGCTCCCCAAAACCTGGATTTTAACAAGCACAATTAAACAAACAGGTAATTAGCTGTGACGTTACGACTAATTAAACCTTCTTTACACCTTCTGGGGACTAAAAGGAAGAGGCAAGAGTGGGCTGGCTGCTGCCCGGGGCTGCGCTGCTGGAGCGGCCTCCTGGGGCACAAAACTGCTACAGAAGTGCTACATCGCACTAAAAGGCAGTTGGGGTTTCTATCTGGGTGGGGTTTTTCTGCTTTTAAAATCTGCACTAAGCAGCAGCTGCTGTTGGGCTCAGACGAGCCCCTTTGTGACCCAGGACCCTCAGTGGGCACGAGGATGGTGACACAGGAGAGAGGGACATAGAAAGAACGAGGAGCAATTATGCCAAAAGGGAAGTGATTTGTGGTTTGCTCGTAAAACAGCCAAAGTAATATTAGCGTCTAGTTTTCGGTAGTTCAGAAAATAAAATCTGTGCTTCAGATTCTGTATTTCTCCACACTGCTCCACACCAGAGAAAAGAACCCGCAGCTGTGAAAAATATCCTCAGTGCGTCTTGAAATGCGATTTTGCTTGTCCCCTTCCCCCCAGCAGCTCCCCGCGGGCTGGCAGAACGCGGCTCGACACCTTCCCAGCGCTCCCTCACCTCGGAGAACACGTAATATTCCTCGGCGAAGTACTGGAACGCCAAGTAGTGGTTGAATATAACCAGCACTGCCAAGAGAGAACATGGAAGGTCAGTAGCCAGCCCGGGAAGAAGCCCCTCGTCGGGTTCTGAGAGCCCCGGAGGGGACCCCCGCCCCGCAAGGAGCAGCCCCTTCCCCGCCGCTCGCAACCACATCACCGCTGATCAAATAGTTTCAGTTATTTAGTAAGAAAAGGTGCGAGCGGGCAGGACCCCCCGGCCGGGCACTGGTTTGATCCTCCCCGGTGTGTCCCTGGCCCCTCTGGTGTCCCCACGGCGCGCCCAGGGTGACACCCGCTCCTGCTGGTGACACCAGAGAAGCAGCAAACCCCCCTCGTGCTCCCCAGAGCTGCTGCGCGGGGAAGCTCCTTTTCCATCTGCAAACCAAGCTAGGCTGAAACGCGGCCGGATGGCGGCGTTAACACCGTCCTGGGCGGCAAAAAACACCGTTTTGCTCTTAAGAAGCAGGAATTTGAGCTTCTTACACCTTTGATTTGAGATGCCGAGGCAGCAGGAGACAGCGCTGACACAAAACGCGGCTTTATCGGCCCCTCCAGCCCAAAAACGTCACTGGAAATCCAGATGAGCGCCCAGCTCAGCCGGAAAACACAGCTCCCCGTCTACCAGCTACACCCCATTTTCATGTTTTTGTATAAAATCCCGCCTGCCCGAACGCTCCAAGGAGCAAAGGTATTTCTGTCATACAGACAGCGCCCTGAAATATGCATTAGAGCTCCAGAACGAGGAAACTTTGCCTGTTCGCTGCTTAAGGTGTCAGTACCAATCACCGGGAGCAGGATGTGCAGGGACCTGCGCACAGGACACCGAGACGTGCGGGAGATTCGGCGAATTGCAGCGCGACAAAAACACTTGACCAAAACCCACATTATTTGGGCCATCAGCCCCGCTTGCGCTGGGCTGCGCGGCCACGGATGAGCCCGGCAAACGCCACAGGAAAGGCGCAAACGGGGATTAAAATATAAAGAAAAAATAAAGAAATAAAAATCCCCAGTTTAAACTCAGCAATGCACTTTTCTAACCCGACTTTCTCCAGCAAGCCCGATTAATTTCTATATTAATTGCGGGCGTTTGTCTCAAAGCTTTTCTTTCGCTAAACATCGGATGCACACGATGACATGCGCAGTGTCAGGCTGGAATTACACACAGGGTTTTTTAGTTTGTGGCAAATCCCTCCTGCTCTTCACCACAACCAGTGAACACCTGAAACAGCCCAAATATCATTTCCCAAGTGATTTTGGAGCGGAACTGGATGGAGGGTGAACCAGGGGAGCCCAGGGAAACCGGCGCTTCCCACACCCATTAAAAGGTAACACCCAAAGCTCAAAGTCCTCCTGAAAGCCACAGAGGCTGCAACTGCAACACCCGAAGCTCTCCCGCCGCCCAGAGCCCACGCGGGGAGGGGGACGCGAGGTTTTCCGCCCTTCCCGCCCCCCCGCTCACCGCAGGACAGGATGAAGTTGGAGGAGGTGAGGACGATGAAGGGGAAGGTCTGGAGCAAACCGAAGTAAACCAGGTTGGTGAAGAGCCCCACGCCCACCATGAAACCGGGAAAGTGCTCGAAGAGGTAGAGACCGACCAGCACGGCCGAGGAGAACTGGAAGAGAGAACCGGGCTGAACTGGGGCGGGCGGCAGCACGGGCAGGAATCCTCTGCATCCCCCCACCTCCCACCCAGCACCGGCCCCTCGGAAACACCCCAAACAGGAATCCCGCCCTCCCGCTGCGGCTCCCGTGCCTCAGTTTCCCCAGGCAGGGGTGGAGGTGTCACCAGGTCCCTAGTGAAGCGAGGTGCTGACCGAAGCCAACCGCCCTCCTTGAGCTGGGGGAACAGGAGCGCTCGTCCCCTGGTCCAGAGCCGATGTCCCATGTCACGGCCACTCTGCCAGCCCTGGGGGGGGAATTTTGAGCGAGCCCAGGGACTTACCCAGATCATGTATTTGATGATCCTCCTGGTGACAACCGTGTACTCCTCGATCAGCTCCGCCAGGTAGTACAGCCCGGCCGCTGTGGGAGAAACGTCCGCTCAGCCCCACGGCGACAAACGCCGGCACCGCCATGGGGTCTGTGCTCAGCCAGAGCGGGAGGGGCCATGGGGCTGGGTGACCCCCCCGCCCCACAACTCTCTGGGGCAGCCACGGGACCTCGGGGACACCCAGAGACCCCAAATCCCTGGTGGGCACCCACGGGACTCCCCCAAATTCTGTGTCTTCCATGGGACCTCAGGGGCCTGGTGGGCACCCATGGGACCCCCCACAACGGCTGGGACACCCACAGGGCTCCCCCAAAGTCTGGGGCACCCACGAGGCCTCAGGGGCTTGGTGGGCACCCATGGGACACCCCCAGTCACTGGGGCACCCCCAGGGCTCTCCCAAACTCTGGGGCACCCACAGGACCTCAGGGGGCTTGTGGGCACCCAGTGGAGCCGCCCACATGGCTGAGGTACCCATAGGACCCCCCCCAAACTCTGAGGTACTCCCAGGATCGCAGGGGCCCAGTGGGCACCCATAAGACCCCCCCAGTCAGCGAGAAACCCACAGGACCCCCTCAAACCCTGGGGCACCCCCAGGACCTCAGTAGCCTGATGGGCACCCATGGGACACCCCCAATCGCCGGGGCACCCACGGGACCCCCCCAAACTCTGGGGCCTCAGAGGCCTCCGGGGCGACCCGAGGAGCAGCCAGGGGCCCCGGGACACCCCGCGCAGGCCCCGAGCCCCGTCCCAGCAGGAGCCCAGGCCGCCTCCTTCCCTGATCCACACACGACATGTCGCGACAGGCCGGGGCCGGGCCTGCAGCCGGGCCTACCCCCCGCGGGTCCCGCCCCCCCGGCGGCGGGCTCACCGATGGCCAGGGTGACAAAAGCCACCTGGATGAGCAGGGACAGCCAGCTCAGGACGTAGATGAACCACATGGCGGGGCCGGGCCGGGTCCCGCCGCTCCGGGTCCCGCCGCTCCGGCTCCGGGTCCCGCTCCCGCTGCGGCCGCGGCGCTGAACACGCGGCGCCGGAACAAGAGAGACACGGCCCGGCCCGGCCTGGCCGCCGCCAGCGCCGCCACAGCGACCCCTGCAGGCCGGGAGGGCTCCTGCTGCGGTGGCGGCGGCCAACGGCGGGGCCACCCCGAAAGGCGCAGGGACCCCGAAATTGTACAGCGACACCAAACAGAAGGGGTTCCCCGAAAAACAGAGGGACACAAAATGTCGTACAGGGACCCCTAAAGTTGTACAGGGACACTGAACCACAGGAGGACCCCGAAACGCACGGGGACCCCAAAATTGTACAGGAACCCCCAAAATTGTACGGGGACACCAACAGAAGGGGCGCTCCGAAACGCAGAGGGACACAAAAAGTCGTACAGGGACCCCCAAAGTTGTACAGGGAGCCCCAAAATTGTACAGGGACCCCCAAAATTGTACAAGGACCTCGAAACACACAGGGACCCCAAAATTCTGCAGGGACCTTGAACTGTGGGTGACAGCCCCAAAACACACTGGCACCCCCAAAATTGTACAGGGACCCCAAACCACGTGGGTGCCCCGAAACACACTGGGACCCCCAAAATTGTACACGGACCCCGAAATGAACAGGGACCCCCAAAGTTGTAAAGGGAGCCCCAAAATTGTAGAGGGACCCCTAACTGCAGAGGGACCCCCGAAATTGTACAGGGACTCATAAAAGCAGGGGCACCCCAAGACACACGGAGACTCCCCAAATTGTACAGAGACCCCAAAACGCACAGCCCCCCCCTCCCATTGTGCAGGGACCCTGAACTTCGAGGGGACCCCAAAATGCACATGGACACCCCCAAACCGTATGGGACCCCTCCAAACTGTACAGGACTCTGAACCATACAAGGACACCCCCATACTGCACAGGGACACCCCAAACCATACAGGGACCCCCAGAGTGCACAGGGACACCCCAAAACCACACAGGGGCCCTCAACCACGCAGGACCCCCCCCAGCCATATGGGGACCCCAAACAGTACAGGGACACCCCAAAACTCCGCAGAGACCCCCAAACCGCACAGAGACCCCCCCAAACCGTACAGGGACCCCAAACTGCATGGGCACCCCCCAAACTGTACAAGGAAGCCCCCAAGCCTGTATAGGGAACCCCAAAATCACATAGAACCCCTCTTCATGTGAACCCCTGCACCTATATGGGGACGCTGTGTCCAGCCCTACAGCCCCCCCAGAACCCATAGGGACCCCTCTGCACCCATAGGGAACCCTGACAATGTATAGGGACCCCTGATGATGTATAGGGACCCCGCACCCATATAGGGCCCTCACTGCAGCTCACATGGGGACCCCAGCACACATATAGATTCTCCATTCACCTGTATAGGAGCCCTTGCACCCCCATAGGGACCCTGCAACCCCTATAGGGACCCCACAACCGCTATTTGGACGCAAAAGGGACGTGGGGACGCCAGGCACCCCATATAGGGACCCTCCATCCATATAGGGACCCCTACACCTACCCAGGGACCCTGTGCTGGGACCCCAGCACCCATATGGGACCCCTGCCACCTATATGGGGACACTCCATCCATATAGGGACTCCCTGTGCCCATATAGGGATCCTTGCACCCGTATAGGGATCCTTGCACCCACATGGGGACCCCTGTGTCTGGGACCGAGCCCTCCCACTCCCAAAACTCGGGGATCCCCCGGGGGGACCCTCAGTCTCTTCCCTCACCTGCAGCTGTGCTGAGAGGCACTGGGATGTACTGGGCTGTACTGGGGTGGTACTGGTTGGGCACTGATCTGCACTGGGCTGTACTGGGATGCACTGGAATGCACTGGACTGTACTGGGCTAGTACTGGTCTGGCTCTGGGATGTATTGGGCTGTCACTGGGCTGCACTGGGTGTCACTGGGCTAGCACTGACCTGCACTGGGTGTCACTGGGCTGCACTGGGTGTCACTGGACTAGCACTGACCTGCACTGGGTGTCACTGGGCTGCACTGGGTTGTACTGGGGGGGGGGGGCGCACAGATCTGCACTGGGTGTCACCGGGCTGCACTGGGCTGTGCACTCAAGGCTCTCACTGGAGTCGCTCCCTCCTTCCCCCCACCCGGGGGTGCGTGGGAACCCCCAGCCCTGCGGGGCACCCGGGGACCCCCCAAATCCCAACGGGATCCCAGGGGATTAACCACTGTGGGGAGGTTTTTGGGGTGCTGCCGTGGAGCCCCTCGCTGCTGGGTGTTGAGGTGTTCATTTTGGGGGTGCTGGGGTGCTCACTGCTGGGTGCAGGGGTGCTCATTTTGGAGGTGCTGGGGTGCTCACTGCTGGGTGTTGAGGTGTTCGTTTTGGAGGTGCTGGGGTGCTCACTGCTGGGTGCAGGGGTGCTCATTTTGGGGGTGCTGGGGTGCTCACTACTGGGTGCAGGGGTGCTCATTTTGGGGGTGCTCACTGCAGGCGGGGGGGCTCAGTGACGAGGTGACAGGCAGGACCTGTCACACGTGCACCCCCCTGCACGGCCCCGGGCGGGGGGCAGAGCTGGTGTCCCCCACTCAGAGCCGCTGGTCCCCCCGCGGGGCTGCCCAGGGGACGGGGGGGCCAGAAGAGCCCTTTGACCCCCCCATGTCACCCTGTGCCCAGGTCACACCCGCTGCCCGGGGCTGCAGATTTGGGGCACCTTTAGCACGTGCCGACCACCCCCCTGCACCCCCTGCATCTCTCTGACCCCCCCCTGCACCTCCTACATCCTCCTGCCTTCCCCCTGCAGCCCCCTGCACCCCCTGCCTTCCCCTTGCACCCCCTTGCAGCCCCCTGAACCCCCTGCATCCTCCTGCCTTCCCCTTGCACCCCCCTGCATCCCCTGCACCCCCTAAACCCCTCTGAACCCTCCCTGCACCCCCTACATCCTCCTGCCTTCCCCTTGCACCCCCCTGCACCTCTTTGAACCCTTCTGCATCCCCTACACCCCCCTGCACCCCCTGCCTTCCCCTTGTACCCCCTGCAGCCCCGGCCTTCCCCTTGTACCCCGTGCACCCCTCTGAACCCCGCTGCATCCCCTGCACCCCCTGCCTTCCCCTTGCACCCCCTTGCAGCCCCGTGAACCCCTCTGAACTCCCCTGCATCTCCTGTCTTCCCCCTGCACCCCCTACATCCTCCTGCCTTTCCCTTGCACCCCCCGGCACGCCTTTGAACCCCCCTGCATCCCCTACACCCCCCTGCACCCCCTGCCTTCCGCTTGCACCCCCTGCACCCCTCTGAACCCCTCTGAACCCCACTGCATCCCCTGCACCCCCTGTCTTCCCCCTGCACCCCCTACATCCTCCTGTCTTCCCCCTGCACCCCCTGCACCCCTCTGAACCCCGCTGCATCCCCTGCACCCCCTGCCTTCTCCTTGCCCCCCCCCAGCCTCCTTCCCCCCCGTGTATCCCCCTGCACCCCCTGTTGTTCTTGCCCCCAGGGGGCTCCCCCCCAGCCGCTGCTGCCGCGCTGCCCCTCGCCCCCCCCAACCACGCTGAGGCTCCGGAGAGCGCGGGGGGGTGCATGGGGTTTATATACATGGGGGTGCGTGTGCATAGGGGCGGAGTGCATGGGGTTTATATGCATGGGGTGTGAATGGGGGGGCTGTGGCTGTACATTCATGGGGGGTGCCCAGGGTGTATGTGCACGGGGGTGTGTGTGCAGAGTGCATGGTGGGGGGGATCTGCATGGAGCCTGCATGCATGGGGGGGGCCTGGAGGGGTGTACACACGGGGTGAGTGTGCATGGGGGGCTGTGTGCATGGGGGGTGAGTGCATGGCAGGGTGTGTGCATGGGGGGTGTGTGCATGGGGGGGTGTGTGCATGGGAGGGGGGGTGCATAGGGGTCTGTGCACACGGGGTGTGTGTGCATGGGGGGGTGTGTGCATGGGGGGGTGTGTGCATGGGGGGGGTGAGTGCATGGCAGGGTATGTGCATGGGGGGGGGTGCATGGGGGGGTGTGCACATGGGGTGTGTGTGCATGGGGGGGTGTGTGCATGGGGTGTGCACACGGGGGGTGCCGAGGCCAGCCCCCCTCCCCGCGCTGCTGTGACGCCGCCGGTCCCGCCGCTGAGCAGGGGGCTCCGGGGCTGAGCGCTGACCCCGGGGGGCTCCAGCCCGGCCCCCCAGCCCGGGGTCTGCCCCGGGCACCCCCAAGAGGGCACCGAGCAGCAGCAGAGCGGGGGGCCCTGCGGGGGGGCTGGGCTGGGGCAGGTACCTGCCGACCCGGGGGATTCGGGGCGAGTCACCTGCTCCCCCCACCGAGCAGGGCCCCCCCCCCAGCAGCCGCAATGTTGAGCGTTTTCTAGTGCAAAATACGTGTTTTTCTCAGCTGGTGTCTGGGGTTTGCTGGAAATCGCCCGTTTTCACACCGGTTCTGGCAGCAGCTGCTCCCAAGCGGCGGCTGGAAGCTGCTGGAAGCTCATCGGAGGGGGGACGGCCCGGATTTGGGGGGGCCCGCCGGTGGTGCGGGGCCCGCCTGGGCCGTTGCCCTCTCCCGTGTCCCCCCGCCCCAAGGTTTCCCATTTCCCCCTCAAATCCCCGTTTTTTCCCCCTTTCCGCTCCCGGGGCTGCTCGGGCTGGAGCGGGAGCCCCCGGCTCGGGGCTGGAAGCAGCTGCGAGAGCCGGGGGGGGTTGGGGGGTGGTTTTGGCCTTTGCACCCAGATGTGCGACTGCTGGGACCATCAGCCACTGCCTGGGTGCGGGGCACCCCGAGAACCCCGGGGACCCCGAGCACCCCGAGAACTCTGGGGACCCCGAGCACCCCGAGAACCCCGGAGACCCTGAGCACCCCAAGAACTCTGGGGACCCTGAACACCCTGAGAACCCCGGGGACCATAAGCACCCCAAGAACTCTGTGGACCCAGAACACCCCGAGAACCCCAGGGACCCCGAGCACCCCAAGAACACTGGAGACCCTGAGCACCCCAAGAACTCTGGGCACCCTGAACACCCTGAGAACCCCGGGGACACTGAGAACCCCAAGAACTCTGGGGACCCGGAACACCCCAAGGGGACCCAGAGCATCCTGGGCACCCCAGGCATCCTTGGCACCCCGGGTACCCTGAGCATCCCAAGCACTCTGGGCACTCCAAGCATCCTTGAGCATCCTGGGTACCCGGAGAACTCCAGGCACCCTAGGCATCCTTAGCACCCTGAGCATTCCAAGCACTCCATCACCTTGGGGACCCTGAGCACCCCGAGGGACCCCAGGCGTCCTGAGCATCCTGGGCACCCCAAGAACCCCAGGTACTCTCGGCACCCTGGGTACCCTGAGCACCCCGGGCACCCCAGGCACCCAAGCAGGGCACTCCGCACCCCCGCAGCCCCCACACTACCCGCCCTGGGGGGACCCCTGATCAGAACCCCCCATCAGCCCCTCCCCACCTCACCGGGATCCCCTGTGTCCTGTGGCAGTGCCCGCAGCCGCGGGGACAGCAGCACAACGGGGACACGAGCAGAGCGGGGACACCAGCACGGGGGGACACCAGCACAACGGGGACACGAGCAAAGTGGGGACAGCAGCACAATGGGGACAGCAGCACAGGGGGACAGCAGCACAGGGGGACACCAGCACAACGGGGACAGCAGCACAGGGGGACAGCAGTACAGCGGGGACACCAGCACAAGGGGACACCAGCACAACGGGGACAAGAGCAGAGCGGGGACACCAGCACATCGGGGCTCAGCCCCGTCCTGGGGATCAGGGGGGCAGGATCGGTCCTGGAGGGGCCCTGGGACCCTCCCGTGCTGCAGTGGGGGCGGGCAGGCCCCGGGCGGCTGCGTGGCTGCGCTCCGCCTGGTGTCGGGCTGGGGTTTTCCCCTTTTATTTCTATTTTCTTTTTTCCCTTCTTTCTTTCCAGTTCAACCCAGCAACAAAATGGCCGCGCGGTCCGTGTCCGCGCCCCGACGGGAGCGCCCCCGCCGCTGGGAGCGCCCCCGCCGCTGCGAGCGCCCCCCGCCGCTGGGAGCGCCCCCGCCGCTGCGAGCGCCCCCGCCGCTACGAGCGCCCCCCGCCTCTGGGAGCGCCCCCGCCGCTGCGAGCGCCCCCCGCCGCTGGGAGCGCCCCCGCCGCTGCGAGCGCCCCTGCCGCTGGGAGCGCCCCCCGCCTCTGGGAGCGTCCCCCGCCGCTACGAGCGCCCCCGCCGCTACGAGCGCCCCCCGCCTCTGGAAGCGCCCCCCGCCTCTGGGAGCGCCCCCGCCTCTGGGAGCGCCCCCGCCTCTGGGAGCGCCCCCCGCCGCTGGGAGCGCCCCCGCCGCGGCCGGGCACCCGTGCACGAGTAATGTGCGAGCGCACCCCGGGAGCGGCGCGGCCGCCTCCTGCTCTCCGTGTATCTGACAGAGCTGTTTGCTGCTTCTCCCCCCGCCCCGCCCGCATCTCCCCCCACACCACCCGCACCCCAGCTCCTGCCCCCAGCGCCCCCCCGGGCACCCCCGGGTTTCTCACTCCCCCCCCGCCCCGCTGCATCCTCATGGAGCAGGGTGGGGAGTCGCCCCATGGATCCCGCCTGCCACCCCCCAGCCTGCACACCCCCGTGGGCTGGGGGTGCTCATCCCACCCCCGCCCCTGCTTGTCCCCATGGATGGGGTTTTGCCTCCCCCAGCCCCACACATCCCCACACATGGGTTCTGCCCCCCCTAAGCCTTGAGCATCCTCCTGGATGGGGCTTCGACGCCCGAACCCCACACATCCCCACACATGGACCTTTCTCAGCCCCCCATCCCCACGCACACGTCTTTCCCCCCACCCCAGGATGCCTCCCCCACCCCACTCATCCCCACGGGTGGGATTTCATCCCCACGGATGGGGCTTTGCCCTCCAAGCCCCACACACCCCCCCCGTATGCGATTTTGCCCCCAGAACCCCATAGATGCAATTTTGCATGACCCCTCCCAAGCCTCACACATCCCCACAGACGGACCTTTCTCAGCCCCCCCATCCCTACACACACACCTTTCTTCCCCCCAACCACCCCGCCAGGAAGCCTCCCACACATCCCTACAGATGGGGTCTTGCCCCATAAGTCCCACACATCCCCGTGGATGGGATTTTGCTCCCCCTGCCCCCCAAGCCCCACACATCTCCGTGGATGGGATTTTGCTCCCCAAGCTCCATGGATGTAATTTTGCTCCCCCGCCACAAGCCCCACACATCCCCATGGATGCAATTTTGTCCCCCCCAAGCCTCGCACATCCCCATAGTTCCAATTTTGCCCCCCCCAAGCCCCACACATCCCCATGGATGCAATTTTGCCTCCCCAAGCCCCACACATCCCCATGGATGCAATTTTGCCCCCCAAGCCCCACACATCCCCATCGATCAGATTTTGCTCCCCACATAAGCCCCGCACATCCCCATGGATGCAATTTTGCCCCCCAAGCCCCACACATCCCCATCGATCGGATTTTGCTCCCCCAAGCCCCGCACATCCCCATGGATGCAATTTTGCCCCCCAAGCCCCACACATCCCCATCGATTGGATTTTGCCCCCCAAGCCCCGCACATCCCCGCGTTTCTCGCCCCCCGCCCCCTCCCCGCCGCCGGCCCCGCGGGGCGCAGCAGGGAGGCAGGGGCAGCAGCTGCGCGCCCCCCCGCCCCGCCCGCCGCGCTCGCTCCGTCCCGTTCCGTCCCGTTCCGTTCCGTTCGGCCGCGCTGATGCGGGCTGACAGCCCGGAGCGCCGGGCGCTGCGCCGCGGCCGCGGCTATTTCGGTCTCCGCTAATTTGCTCCGTGTTGGGCGGGGGGTCGCGCTCCGGTCAGCCCTGCCTGATACTATATTCCAGTTTGTTCCGGGAAAGGTTCTGCTGTCACCTCCCCTCAGCCGTGATGTGCTCCCCGAACCGTGAATGCACCGCGGCTGGGGACCCGGCCGGGTGAGCCCGCAGCTCGCTGGGCGCTGGGGACACCCCGGGCTGGGGGCGCCCCCGACCCCCCGCTGCGGCTGGGGAGAGCTGGGGGTGACGGGGGCCCAGCGGGCAAAGGGAGGTGTGGGGACTATAGGTGCCGGTGGGATGTACCCCCCCCCACAGCCACCCGGGAACCTGCTGCCGTGTCCCAGTGTCACTCCAGCGCAAGCCAGCTGGGCCCAGCGTGTCCCCATGGCGTGGTACCAGAACCCAGTGTGTCCCCATGGGGTGGTACAGGAGCCCAGTGTGTCTCCATGGGGTTGTAGGGCAGCCCAGCATCTCCCCACGCGGTGGTACCGGAGCCCAGCATGTCCTCATGGGGTTTTAGGGCAGCCCACTGTGTCCCCATGGGGTGGTACTGGAGCCCAGTGTGTCCCCATGGGGTAGTACAGGAGCCCAGCGTGTCCCCATGGGGTTTTAGGGCAGCCCAGTGTGTCCCCATGGGGTTTTAGGGCAGCCCACTGTGTGCCCATGGGGTGGTACTGGAGCCCAGCGTGTCCCCATGGGGTTTTAGGGCAGCCCACTGTGTCCCCATGGGGTAGTACAAGAGCCCAGCGTGTCCCCATGGGGTTGTAGGGCGGCCCAGCATGTCCCCATGGGGTAGTACAAGAGCCCAGTGTGCCCCCATGGGGTGGTACCGGAGCCCAGCGTGTCCCCATGAGGTTTTAGGGCAGCCCAGTGTGTCCCCATGGGGTGGTACAGGAGCCCAGCGTGTCCCCATGGGGTTTTAGGGCAGCCCAGTGTGTCCCCATGGGGTGGTACAGCAGCCCAGCGTGTCCCCATGGGGTTCTAGGGCAGCCCAGTGTGTCCCCATGGGGTCTGAGGCCACCATGTCCCCATGTGGAGCCAAATGTGTCCCCATGGGGTTGTAGGGGAGCCCACCATGTCCCCATGGGGTGGTACCGGAGCCCAGCGTGTCCCCATGGGGTTGCAGGGCAGCCCAGCCTGTTCCCATGGGTTGGTCCAAGAGGCCCCCCATGCCCCTGCCCCACACTGGCCCCATGCGATGCCACCAAGGTCCCCAGCCCACGCAGCTCCTCGGGGGGTGGTTGAAGCCCAGCAGGGCTGGAGAGGTGCCCCGGGACCCCCCAACCGTGTGCTGTGGGGTGCTGGGTCCCCCGGGAGGCCCAGGTGCCTGTTGGGGTGCAGGGAAGCCCCCCATGGCCCTGCTCCCCGCTGCCCCATGGTGAAAATATCTGTGGCTGTGGGTGCTTCCCTGGCCATGGGATTCCCATCTAGATTTGGGGTGGTCCCCCGGATCTGGGGTCCCATCTCCCCTTGTCAGGGGTTTGGGGGTCCCAGGTCCCCTCGGCAGGACTTTGGGGGTCCTGTATCCCCTTGGTAGGGGTTTGGGGTTCCCATCTCCTCTGGGTGGGGGTTCGAGGGTCTCGTCTCCCCTTGGTGAGGGTTTGGGGGTCCCGTGTCCCCTGTTTGGGGGTGCAAGCTGCCGCTGCCCAGCCCGGGTCTCCCGAGCCTGGACTGCCCTCTGGTTTCCCAGCTGGTGGGGACACAGCGGGGACCTCCCGGGGTGACACCTCCGCAGGACACCCGGGACACCCCACGGGTGACACCGCCGAGGCTGGGATGTGACTCTGGGTCTGGTGTCCCTCAGTGAAGGGACATGGTGCCAGGACATTGTCACCCACTGTCCCCTTGTCCCCCCGGAGACCCCCTGGGGGTGAGGGGTGCGGGAGTCACCCAGCACCCAGGGGTGACCCGCACAGCGGGGGGGATGCTGGTGCCCGGGGGGGGTGTACACACACTGCACCCCACTGCACCCCCATAGCATCAGCACCCACACAACAGCAGCGCCCCAGGGACCCCCGAACCCCTGGGTCTCACCCGCGGGGGCAGCCCCTGGGTGCCCGGGCAGGGGGTCCCGGGGGGGCCGGGGGCTCGGGCTGTGTCAGCCGGGGATTAGCGAGGCCGGGATCTGCCTGAGCCCCTGATCCCGCTTAGCGCCGGCCCAGGCGGGGCTTAGAGGCCCCTGACGCCACCCGCAGCGTCACTGGGTCCCCTGCGCCCCTGAGGACACAAAGCGGGGGGGCAGAGGTGGCATCGCCTGTGGGCTCTGCTCTCCTGGGCTGACCCCCAAATCCCCCCCGGGACACACGCCGGAGTCCCCCCACACGGGTGGGGGGGTTCCCGGGTGGGTGATACAGGGCGGGCACCCCTGACGTTGCACCCATCGGGGGACACCCCCTGCACCCCAAGACCTCGGCCCCTCCGTGGGCTCCCGGGGAGTGCCCAGCACAGCCCCACGGCCACCCGTGGGTGCAGGTGCATGTCCCTCTGGTGGCACCGCGGGACCGGGGGGTGGCAGCGCGGTGACACCGGCTGGGTGACGCCACCAGCTGCAAATCCGCTCCTGTCAGGCGGAACAAATCCCTCCCGCCCGCTTTATTAACTCGTTTTCAGCCTCCGCCCCCCCCGGCTGCCGGCGCGGGAGAGAACTAGGTCAGGCGTGTGCCTGTGCCGCGGGGCACCCACGCGTGGGGGGACACGGGGGACACGGGGGACGGGGTCACCCCCGCACCCGTCGCACACGTAGGCGGCCCCACGGGTGAGCACACGCCGCCCCCCGCCTGAGCATGGCCACGCACACGCGTGTGCACACAAATGGGGAAACTGAGGCACGGGGCGGGAAATGCTGCGGAAAAGGGGGGGGGTGTGGCCTCGGGATGTCCCTGTGCTGGGGGATCCTGTCCCCCCCCGCCCCCGCTCCCCCTTCTCCGGCCCCGCCCTGCAATAATATCAATTAGCGGTGCACAGATCAGCGCTAATGAGCGGCGCCGGCAGCTCGGCCGCCCCCTGACCCCCCCGGCTCTGCCTCCGAGGCCCCGACCCCCCCAGCACCGGGACCCCCACCCGGGGCTGAGCCGGGGGGAGCTGGGAAATGCTGAGTCGGCAAAACCGCTCGGCACGGGGGGGTGGGTGCTCAGGATAGGGAGGTTGAAGGGCCGGGGGGGCCAGGAGCTGTCTCTGTCCCCATCCCTGTCCCCATGGTGCACAGGGCAGGCAGGTGGATCTGGGAGTGACACAGGTGACATCCCCCAGTGAAAGGTCTATGGGGACGAGCCCCACACTCAGCCCGGACCCTCAGAGCTGCTGCCCCCCCAAAACCATGCTGCAGCCCCCCCTGTGCAGCCGGTGACACAGGAGCCACCCTGAGCTCCGGTGGGACTATCCGGGTGTCCCCAGCACCGCGACCCCACAGTGACCTGAGCTCAGTCCCTGATGCTGCCTCCCCCATGGTCCCCATGTCACCTCTCTGTGCCCCCCATGTCATCTCCCCATGCCCTTCCAGATGTCACCTCCGTGTCCCCTCTGCCAATGTCGGGCTTGGAGGACAAATGCCACCTCACTGGCCGGTGGTGCCGGCGACCAGCTGGTGGCCGTCGTGCTGTCCCCCACAGGACTGGGGACAAACCACCCCTGCAGCCCCCAAATGGGATGGATGGAGGGATGGAGGGGTGGATGGATGGATGGAGGGACGGACGGACAGATGGATGGATGGATATATGGAGGGGGATAGGTGGATGGATGGATGGAAGGATGGAAGGATGGATGGATGGATGGATGGATGGATGGATGGATGGATGGATGGATGGAAGGATGGATGAAGGGATGGATGGATGGAGGGATGGGTGGATGGATGGAGGGATGGGTGGATGGATGGAGGGATGGGCAGATGGATGAAGGGATGGATGGATGGAGGGATGGATGGAGGGATGGGTGGATGGATGGAGGGATGGATGGGGGGATGGATGGAGGGATGGATGGAGGGATGGATGGAGGGATGGATGGGGGGATGGATGGAGGGATGGAGGGATGGATGGGTGAATGGATGGAGGGATGGATGGGTAGATGGAGCACCAGACAGACGGACACTATGGGAACGGGCAGCAGAACAATACGGTACCTACCGCACAGACGCAATCTCTGGAAACACAAAGGGGTTCTGGAGCCGGAGGAAGATGCCGGGTGTGAGGAAGGGCAGACGGACAGAGCCCGTGTCACCCAGGCGTCCGTGGTTCTGCCCTCCCAGGGCTCTCGTTGTCCCGTTGCTCCCGGTGCCGGTGGCACAGCGGTGGCTGTGAGCTGTGCCGGACCCAACCGTGCTCCATCGCCCCGGTGTCACTGCGCTGGGATGGGGACGGGTTCAAGGGGACGGGTTCAAGGGGATGGCAGCTCGGGTGGCCGCTCCCAGGTCACCCCAAATCTGTCCCTGAAGGCCACCCGGCCATGGGGCAGCATCCAGCCCCTCCGCAGCCGCCAGCCCCGTCCCAGTGCCGCCCTGAGCCCCGTTTTGCCGCTCACCGGACTCTTCCTCCCCATGGGGTGTCCCTGGGATGGACCCGGTGACGGCTCCGTCACCCACCCACCGCCACAGCCCCTTCCCCAGCCCACGGCGGCAGGACGGATCCGGACCCCCCAATATCTCCCAGCCCCCCAAGCCGGGCGCTGCCGCGCTGTGCCGAGGGCGGCAGAGCCGATGGAAGCGCCGCGGCGGGGCCTTCCTCCCGTGCTGTCCCTCCTCTGCCTCGCCAGGTGGGTCCCGCAGGGCACCCCGGGGTGCTCGGGCTGACCAAGCGGGGCTGGGGCGACCTAACAAAGCGGGGCTCAGCCCGGCTTAATGAAGCGGGGCTCAGCCCACGGCCCCACGTGCCGACGTGCCCTCTCTGTCCTGGTGTCCTCGCTCGTCCTCCCCACACCCACCCAGGACCCAATGGCGGCTTTGGGGCCGGAGCCACCCGGGGGTGCCCGGGGTCCCCTGGGGAATTCCCAGCTCCTGCACCCCGTTTCTGGGGGGTGTGGAAGGGAGCAGTGGAGGAACCGGGGGGGATTTGCTGCCTGTTTGCCCACAGCCCCCAAATCGCCGTATCTTACCCCAAGCTGGTGACAAGCCCACGCGCCTCCCACTCGCCCGGGGTTGGCGTGGGTGGTGCCACCTCTCACTCTGGTTGGAGCCGAGATGGGGGAGTCACCGCGGCCGGGGGGGACAGGCTTGGAGGTCCTGGGGGCAGGCTTGGAGGTCCTGGGGACTGCTGCTCTCTGTTCCCCATCCCCGGGTGAGATGCACCCAGCATCACCCCATCGTGTCCCTGGCACCGAGGGTGACATCCAGCCCGCGTGGGGACATCGCTGTCCCGTCCCACGGCCCTCGCGGGACACCCGCCACAGCCCCACGGACTCGCCCCATGGACTCACCCCACGGACTCACCCCACAGCTCCCGGCCCCTCGGCAGCCGCCGCCGGCTCCGCTCAAACTTTGCCACAAGTTGAGACAAAGGCAGCGGGTTCCTGTCCCCTGTCCCCTGTCCCCAGACAGCTTGGTGCCACCGCACTTAATGAGGGCACAGGGGCGGTGGGCTCAGGGGCTGCTCACACACACACTCACTGCACATTAACCCTTCCCCTTCCCCTGCCGCTCCGCTCCCCCCGTCTTTGGGGCAGCCGGGGGTTTTTGGGGGGTTCCCCTGTGCCCGTGGTGCTCCCTGCACCTGCTGTTGGCCTTGGGGGGTCCCAGGCGCAGCCCCCCCAGGATTCCCACCCTGCGAAATGCTTGGGAAGGATGCGGGTGTCCCCAGGTGCCTTTGTCCCCTGAGCCACGCAGAGGGGGTGACCACAGTCCCCATCCCACCGGGACCCTCTGCAGCACCCTGGGGACATGGGGCACCCCCAGCCCGTGTCCCAGCCTGTGCCCCACGGTTTGGGGGAGCCCCAGAAGGGCTGAGCCAGCGGGGGGGCCCTGACCCCCGTCCCTCACCGGCTGCTCCGCTGGTGTCCCCGTCCCAGCACCCCAGCCCAGACACCCCCGGCAGCAGTGACACCGCCGGGCCACATGTGGGGTGACCTGGTGTGTCCTGCAGGCTGGGACCGGCCCCTGCCCACGGTCACCGTCCTGCCACCCCCATCTTGTGACACCCCCTCCTCACCTCCCCCTGCCGCCCCGTCTGCCTCCTCTTTCCATTCTGATACGTTCATCCAGCCGCCATCTGCTCAGCCACCCACCGCTCCACCCGCCCCGCCAGCCTTTCATCTCTCTGCCCTTCTATCCCACCCATCCGTCCCTCTATCCATCCATCCTCTTCATCCATCCGCCCCTCTGTCTCCTCCATCTGCCCCTCCATCTTCTCCATCCGCCGGCTCAGCCATCCAGCTCTGCATCCTCTCCAGCCCCCCCACCACCCTCCCCATCCGCCTGCACTTCCATCTTCTCCATCGCTCTGTCCATCCCTCTGTCCATCCATCAGCCCCTGTCTGCTCCTCCATCTGCTCCTTCCCTCCTTCCTTCCTCCCACCCATCCTTTCATCCTGCCTGTCTTCTCCATCCATCCATCCATCCATCCATCCATCCATCCATCCATCTGTCCGTCCATCCGTCCATCCATCCATCCATCCATCCATCCATCCATCCATCCATCTGTCCACCCATCCATCCATCCGTCCGTCCGTCCGTCCACCTACCCCTCCATCCCCCCCACCCCCTCCATCCACCTCCCCCCGCGTCAGCCCCGGTGCAGAGGTGGCAGCAGCGCACAGTGTCTGTCACCCGCTGTCACCCGCAGAAGGGGCCTCGATGCCCGGGGGGGGCTCAGCTGCCACCCCCTCCGTCCGTCGGCCGATGGAGCTGACAGCCGCTTGTTAGCGATGCCCTAATGAGGGCAGGGGTGCCCGCTCCCGGTGGGGGGAACCCCGAGTCCTTGTCCCCCCAGGAGGGACGGATCAGGGCGGCGGTGCCGTGGTGGCTCCTGGCGCAGACACGTCCTGTGCCCGTGTCTGGTGACACGCAGCGGGACACAGGGACACACACAGGCGGAGATGTTGGTCGGGAAGGGGCACAGAGCAGAGCCGAGCCAGGCCCAGGACTCTTTAGTAACCATTGACAGTGTTTTATCCATAATTGTCATTAAACACACACCACACTCATGTCTGTTTCAGCTGCATTCCCACTCATTCACAGACCCGGCCCAATGACACACATCACATGTACTTGGGGCGTTTTTCCGGCCCGAGATACCGTTCTACCGTTCTCACGAGCCTGGGCTGTCGCTCTTTACAATTATGAGAAACGTACTTCAGCACAACCTGTCCAAGCCCCTTTATATTTTGACTGGTTGCTGTGATCCAACTATGTCAGCACTATTTCTTCTTTGACCGTCCAGATGGTCACGTTAGTGTTGATCTTCCTCTGTCATCCAGGTGGCTGGAACCGCACGTCTTGCTTTCCCACGTCTTTGCTTTCATAGAACCCCAGAGTGTCAGGGGTTGGAGGGCCCTGGAAAGCTCATCCAGTGCAATCCCCCCATGGAGCAGGAACACCCAGCTGAGGTTACACAGGAAGGTGTCCAGGCAGGTTGGAATGTCTGCACAGAAGGAGACTCCACAACCCCCCTGGGCAGCCTGGGCCAGGCTCTGCCACCCTCACCCCCAACAAGTTGCTTCTCAAATTTAAGTGGAACCTCCTGTGTTCCAGTTTGAACCCATTGCCCCTTGTCCTACCATTGGTTGTCACCCAGAAGAGCCTGGCTCCATCCTCCTGACACTCCCCCTTTCCATATTGATCCCCATGAATGAGTCCCCCCTCAGTCTCCTCTTGTCCAGCTCCAGAGCCCCAGCTCCCTCAGCCTTTCCTCCCACGGGAGATGCTCCACTCCCTGCAGCATCTTGGTGGCTGCGCTGGACTCTCTCCAGCAGTTCCCTGTCCTGCTGGAACTGAGGGGCCACAACTGGACACAAGATTCCAGGTGTGGTCTCCCCAGGGCAGAGCAGAGGGGCAGGAGAACCTCTCTGACCTACTGAGCACCCCCTTCTAACCCACCCCAGGTACCATTGGCTTCCTGGCCACAAGGGCCCAGTGCTGGCTCATGGTCACCCTGCTGTCCCCAGGACCCCCAGGTCCCTTTCCCCTATGCTGCTCTCCAACAGCTCATTCACAACTTACACTGGAACCTGGGGTTGTTCCTGCCCAGATTCAAGACTCTACACTTGCCCTTGTTCTGTTTCATTAAATGTTTCCCTGCCCAACTCTCCCAGGCTCTGGATGGCAGCACAGCCCCCAGTGTCACCACTCCTCCCAGTCTGCTGTCATCACCAAACCTGATCACATCTTGCTTTCCCACATCTTTGCTTTCCAACACCCATCCTCCCCAAATCCCCATCCCGCAGTGGCGCTGAGCGGGCGGGCACAAGGACCCGGGGCGGCCGGAGGGGCGGGGCTAAAGCTGGAGCACAGCAGGGGGCGGAGCCAGAGAGGCGTGTGGGCGGAGCCATTGGGCGAGGCGTGTCCAGTGAGGCGTGTCCAGTGGGCGTGTCCAGGGCGGGGTGTGTCCCGGCGGCCATGGCGTCGCTGTTCGGCGGCGTGGAGGGGTGAGGAGTCACGACACGGGTGGGGTGGGGGGGGGTTCCCATTGTCCCCAAACCCCCCGTGTCCATCTCGAGTCCCCCCAACCTGTGTGGGAAGCAGGCGGAGGTCGGGGGGGGGGGCGCCCCGGCTGCAGCCGGAGGCTGCAGCCGGGGCGCCCCCCCCCCCGACCTCCGCCCATGGTGGGTCCCCCCTGGCAGCGTGTGTGTCCCCCCCACTTTGTCCCCACAGCGGGGGCACCCACTCCAAGGTGGTGTTGGTGTCGGGAGATGGGCAGATTTTGGCCGAGACGGAGGGACCCTGCACCAATCATTGGGTGAGCTGGGGGGGGGCACCCCCCTAAATTTGGGGGGGCGGGACAGTGTGGGACATTTGCGGGGGGGGCTGGCTGTCCCTAAGTTCCCAGGGTGGGATGAAGGTGTTAAAGATGATGCTGGGGGGTCTACAAGCTACAAACCTCCCCTGGGATGGAATCCAGGGGTTGCGGGGGGGGGGGATTTAGGGTTTGGGGGGACTTTAGGGTTTAGGAGGGGACTTTAGGGGTTGGGAGGGGACTTTAGTGTGTGTCCCCCCCCCAATTTCTCAGCTCATCGGCTCCGAGAAGTGCCTGGAGAGGATCGAGCGCATGGTCAGCGAGGCCAAGAGCAAAGCGGGGGCCGATCCCCACGTCCCCCTCCGCTCGCTGGTGAGTCCCCCTGTCCCCCCCTGGCTGTGTCCCCCGGCCGGGGGTGACAGGGACGCTGTGGCAGGGGCTGTCCCTGAGCGGGGGGGACCAGAAGGACGCCATCGGGAAGCTGACGGAGGAGCTGCACCGGCGCTTCCCCCACCTCAGCCAGAGCTACTACATCACCACCGACGCCGTGGGGGCCATGGCCACCGCCACCGACCAGGGTAGGGGACACGTCACGGCGGGGGGACATCCCGGGGCGGTTTGGGGGGTGACCGTGCGTGTCCCCTCCGTCCTGCGCAGGCGGCATCGTCCTGATCTCGGGTACCGGCTCCAACTGCAAACTCATCAACCCCGACGGGTCGGAGACGGGCTGCGGCGGCTGGGGACACATGATGGGTGACGAGGGCTCAGGTGGGCGGTGGGGGACACTGGGGGGTGGTTGGGGACGCCGGGGGGGTGGTGGACGCCGGGGGGGTCTCACCTGGCTCCCCGCAGCGTACTGGATCGCGCATCAGGCCGTCAAGATGGTGTTTGACTGCATGGACAACCTGGAGGTGCCGCCGCACGACGTGGGGTACATCAAGCAGGCCATGTTCGACTACTTCCAGGTGCTGGGGGGCCCGGGGGGTCCGGGCTGTGTGCGGGTGTTCTGGGGGCCGGGGGTTGCTCCGGGCTGCTCCATGGGGTGGTGGGATTTGGGGGATGATCCACAGCAGGGTCCTGGGGGGCTCTGTGCTGGATGGGGGGTCCCAGGGGTCGCGATATGGGGCTCAGCGCTGGGCTCCCCGCTGGCAGATCTCGGACAGGATGGGCCTCCTGACGCACCTCTACCGCACCTTCGAGAAGTCCAAGTTCGCGGGGTTTTGCCAGAAGCTGGCGGAGGGTAAAGAGACCCCTTTCCTGGGGGGGCACGGGGGCAGGGGCCGCGCGGGGGGGCTGGGCCCTTGGGCAGCCCCTCCTGGGGACTGTCCCCCCTTTGCCGTCACCCCCCGGCTGTGGTCTCTGCCCCTTTGCTCCCGTCACCCCGAGCACCCTGCGCCCCCATCGGGGCGGATGCGCGGGCGCTGGTGGGTGCGGGGGGGTCCCAGGTCCCCATCCCACCCCCTGCTTTGTCCCCAGGCGCCCAGGCTGGGGACCCGCTCTGCTGCCACGTCTTCACCAGAGCCGGCGAGGTGCTGGCTCGCCACGTCGTGGCCGTGCTGCCCAAAATCGACCGGGTGAGCACCGGTGGGGACGGGGGCGCATGGGGGGGGTCCCGGTTCTAACCCCCCCTCCCCGCAGAGCCTGTTCCTGGGGGAGCTGGGGCTGCCCATCGTGTGCGTGGGCTCCGTGTGGAACAGCTGGGAGCGCATGCAGGCGGGTGAGCGCAGCGATGGGGGCGACCGGGGGGGGTCCCGCGGTTCCCCCGTCCCCCAAACGCCGTGTCCCCCCCAGGGTTCATCCGCGTGCTGGCGCAGGCGCGGGACGAGGCCCCCGGCCGCATCTTCACCCGCTTCAGCCTCCTGAAGCTGAAACGCTCCTCGGCGCTGGGGGGGGCCCGGCTGGGCGCCCAGAGCATCGGCCAAGCGCTGCCCTTGGACTACGCTGACAACGTCGACGTCTTCTACACACACGTCTTCTAGTGGCGCGTGTCCCCCGGTGCCGTCACCCCCGGGACGGAGGGACCCCCCGGACCGAGGGACCCCCCGCACGCAGCGCCGGGGCTCGGCCAAACGGGTGGTGGTGCTGGTTTGGTGATGAAGAGCTTGTGCGGCTGGTAGGAAATATTAACGAGCTGCTTCGTTAGTAACCGAAATTGCTGTGAACTTGCCCGTAGAGTTTGGTTTAGGTGAGGGACGCTGGAGGGGGTTCAAAATGACCTTCCAGCCATCAGCAGGTGCTGCTTCTGAAGAAAATGCGCTGTAAGGAGCCCCTGAGGAGCAAGAAGAGCCCAGACTTGGGTATTAGACTCTGGTGTGAGGGTTTGATTAGATGGTGAGGGTTTGATTAGATGGTGAGGGTTTGATTAGATGGTGAGGGCTGGGTTGCCCAGGGGTGCCTGAGTTCAGGGTCCCATGTGGGACCCCTCGAGCTGATCTCTCTGCTGCTGTGCCAGCGAAATAAACTATTTGGTGTGGAATTTATCACCCGAGACGCTGCTTTGGGTAACCTGGGCTGAAGAAACCTCCTCGACATCAGGGACCCCAGATGTCGCTGTCGGAATGTCTCCAAAATCCCTCTGCCTGCAGAGGGCGGGAGTCAGAAAGGCACCCAAAGACCTTATGTTGAGATTTTTAACTAAAAATTCATCTATAAGTACAAACGTATCTATAACGAAAAGCAGGAGCCCAGCAGGACGGCGGCCGCCACAAGGAACTTCTGATCAGCACAAACCTGCGACATCAGCTGGAAAAGAGATTCCCGGACAAACGGGTTATTGGGACGTTTGGGATGATTTGGTGTTGGGGCGAAAAGCCCCGAGTCGGGGAATCGGGACAAAAGGGACAAATGGGGGAGATCGGACCGTGCTGGGACACAAACGCGGAGCTCGGAGAGGATGCTGAGGGACGTGTCCAGTCGCTGTGACGGGTACGTCAGATACAGCCCGAATCGGGCAGACACTTCAATATCATGAGAGCTATTTCAGCCAGACCAGAGACACAAAACAATCAGCAAAGATGCAGAATTAGCAACGGGACCCCAGAGCTCCAGCCCGCGGGAAATGGAGCTGAAATGGACCAGGAGGTTCCTCTGTGGTGCAGAGAGGTGGTGGCTGAAGCATCCCGGAGACATCCCAGGCCAGGCTGGGCAGGCTCTGAGCAACCTGAGCTGGTGCAGATGTCCCTGTCATGGCAGGGGGGGCACTGGGAGGGGGGGACGGTGTCTCTGTCATGGCAGGGGGGGCACTGGGGGGGGGACTGGGGAGCTGGCTCAGGGTTGGGCTGCAGTGAGAAATGGAAGAGAACAAAAAGAGAGAAGGAGGAGAGAAAGGGAGAGAAAATGGGACAGAAAAAGAAGAAATGAGACAAAAAGACAAAGATAAAAAAAAAATAAGAAAGGAAAATAAAAAAGAATGAAAGAAGAAAAAAGAAAAAAGGATGAAGAAAAAATAAGAGAAAAGAAGAAAAATAAAAATGAGGAAAAAGAAGAAGAAAAAAGAAAAAGAAAAAGGAAAAAAAAAAAGGAAAAAGGAAAAAGAAAAAGGAAAAAGAAAAAGGAAAAAGAAAAAGGAAAAAAAAGGAAAAAAAAGGAAAAAGAAAAAGGAAAAAGAAAAAGGAAAAGGAAAAAAGAAAAAGGAAAAGAAAAATAAGAAAATAAAAATATGAAAAAGAAGAAAAAGAGGAGAAAAAAGAAGAAAAAGATGGGGAAAAAGAAAAAGAGAAGAAAAAGGAAAAGGAAAAAGAAAAAGAAGAAAAAAGAAAAAGATTAAAGAGAAAAAGAGAAGAAAGAAAGAAGAAAAAGAAAAATGAAAAAGAGAAGAAAAAAAGGAAGTGAAAGAAAAAAGAAAAATAAAAAGCAAGAAGAGGAAAAAGAAAAAAGAAAAAGAAAAAAAGAGGAAAAACAAAGAAGAAAAAACAGTAAAAAAAAAGAAAAATAGGAAGAAAAAAAGCATAAAAATGCAAAATGAAGCCAAAGCGAAGGCTCCCGGTGCCCGCGCTGGGGCCGAGCGCAGGGGCTGCGCCCGCCCCCCAGCACACGGCCCAGAGCCGCCTCTGCCCCGCACAGCGGGGGGCTCGGGGGGCTCTGCACCCCGCTGCCCCCCCCCGCTGCCCCCCACACGCTGCCCCACACCGTGGATCCTCTCCCCGGCTTTCCCATCGATCTCAGTTCCGTGCCCCGGCGGCAGCGCGGGTGCCCGGAGCCGCTTCCCCACCAGCCCCCGGGGCCGGACCCACCGTGGGGTGAAGGTGGAAAATGGGGAGCGAGACGTTTGGAGGGGACACCTCAGGCCTCCCCCAGGCCAGACCCACGACCCGCGACCCGCTCACCTCCAAAACCAGTTTATTTTCCGTGACGCATTGTCTGAAATGTACAGCACGTCTTGGGGCGGGGGGTTGAGAAATCAAATAGAAACCCGAGAAAAAGGGAGGGAAGGAATTGTGCTGCCACTTTGGGGGGTTGCCCAGCACAGAGCCGGGGACAGCCCAGGGACAGCCCAGGACAGCCCGGCACAGCCCGGGGACAGCTCGGCACAGCCCGGGGACAGCTCGGCACAGCCCAGGGACAGCCCGGCACCCCCGGGCATGGCTTGTACCAAAAAGCAGGAAAATGGACCCAAACCAGCGCCTCGGGGCAGCGAGGTTTGAGAGGCACCTGCGCCCGGCTCTGGCTGCGGTAGCGTCAGGGTTTAGTGCTGGTTTTAAGCAGCCAGAGACGGGAGAGCTGGTGGGTTTCAGTGCGGACTGTACCGAGTTAAACCAGCCTAAAGCTCTGCTCAGCGTTAGTGTTCACGGCCCAGGGGCCCCTGAGTCGCTGCTCAAGGAGATGCAGCCACCGGCTTCCATCCCCACAAACCCGCGGGGATCCCTCATCCCCCAAATTAACGGCTCTGTGTAATTAACGGGAACACTGGAAGGAACTGGAGCCACCAGGTGAGATTCACACACGTGAGCAAGCGCTCCCGTCCACCCTACCAGAGCCAGCCATCATTCATATTTGAATTGTCAAGCTAAACCCTCGCAGAGCAGCTGCCGCCTCTTCTGGGCGCAGGGTTGAGCCCGGCTCTGCAAGGCAGCCCAGCAAGGCCTGGAAACAGAGCCCAGGGGCGCTGCTCACGCACAGCACAGCGGCGGCTTCGCCTCCAGCGCCGCCCGCCACACGGCAAAGGGACCGAGACGCTGCCCGTCGCCTCCTCTGTCCACGTCCCGGGTGCTCGTGCGCTCAGGACCATCCTGGCGGAGGATCCTTCTCCCAGGGAGGCTCTAAGCCGCTCTTTTGGAATTTACGTACAGATGCTTCAGAGCTGGGGGAAAACTCTTTAAGGAGCAGATGTGGAGCTCCCCTGGCTGGGGACGGACGCTGGGGGACAAACGCCGTGTCCCCAGGAGCTCCCGCAGCCGTGGGTCGGTGCTCAGCACGTACCGCAGCGCTGGGCCGCTCCAGAGGACCCCGGGCTGTACACTCGTGTTACACTTCACTTGAGCGAAAGGAACCTTGTTTAACGGAACAGGGAGAGCCGGCGTGGCTCTGGGGGCTGGGGGTGCCTATAAATGATGCTTCAACCAGAACAAGAGGCTTTTCCACCAGCAGGTTTGAGCGCGGGTGGAAACGGGGCTCTGAGGCTGCGGGAGCGCTGGGCTCCAGGACAGGCCTAAGGGCTGCAAGTCCCAGAAAGCAAAAACTGCCAAAAATAAAATAGGTGATAGACGGTACAAAGGAAGAGTTTTGTAGGAATTAAAAAAAAAGAAGAAAAAAGGTACTTGAAGCGTAGAGCGAGATTTCGCCACGTCGCAGCAGCTCCGGCCCCCGGCCGTGACCCCGGAGCGGGGACAGTCCCTCCGAATCCTGCCTGCACATCAGTACTTCACGCCGGGCACAAACTCCTTGGCGTCGGGATTCAAGTTGCTTTTGCTCTGGAAGAAAAGAGGGAGTGGGGGGGTCCAGCAGTGGTTTAAATACGGGCACCCATCCCGAGGACACTGTCACTGGTGCAAAGCGGCTGCCGTGGTCCCCGTGTCCCCACGGGCACCTGAGATGCTGCAGAGCAAGTGCGACCGCCACAGGATCTGCCCCCAGGGGGTTTTTGGGCCCTCCCCAGCCAGCCAGGACACCTGAACAACAGGTAAGAAAGGCCCCGTGTTGCTTGGTACTGGAGCTCAGCTCAGCGCCGGGGCAGCTCCAGCTCCACGGCTCCTGGAGAGCACGTTCTGCAAAGCCGGAGACTTTGGGCTTTAGGATATGTGGCTAAAAATAATATTCTTGCAGAAAACTCCCAAACGCATCGTGAGCGGCGTGTCAGCGCCAGCTCCCGCACCGACCCCCCACTGCGGGCAGGAAACCCCGGCCCCCCAAACCGGGGACAGGCTTTGGGCAGGGCCTGTTGTGACAGGACAAGGGTGATGGTTTGAACTAAAGGAGGGAGATTCAGGCTGGACATGGGGAAGAAATTGTTGCCCTGAGGGTGGTGAGAGCCTGGGCAGGTACCCAGAGAGGTGGTGGCTGAACCATCCCTGAGACACCCCAGGCCAGGCTGGACGGGGTCTGAGCACCCTGAGCTGGTGCAGATGTCCCTGTCATGGCAGGGGGCGCACTGGGGGAGCTTTAAGGTCCCTTCAACCCCAATTATTCTACGAAACCCCCAGGGAAACCCGTCCCCCTCCCCAGACGGATCCTCTGCTCGTCACCAGAGGCGCCGCGTGTCTCCTCACCAGAATGTCCTCCGAGGCGTGGCCGTCACCCACCGAGAGCCCGTTGAGCTGCTGCTGCAGCTGCCCCACGCCCTGGGGCAGGTCGCGCGACGGGATGAACCAGTCCTGGTCCTCCTCCTCCAGCATCTCCTGGAAGCAGCGGTCGAGGAACTCCTGCTCCTGCAGCTCCTCCTCCACCTGCCCAGAGACCCCGTCAGCCGCAGGGACCAACCAGCACACCGCGGCGCACCGGGGAGGCCGAGCTTGGATCTGGGAACAATTTCTTCCCCAAAGGGCTGTGGGGCATTGAACAGGCTGCCCAGGGCAGTGCTGGAGTCACCATCCCTGGAGGGCTGGACAGACGGACAGGAGGTTCTCAGGACACGGGGCAGGGACAGGGTGGGTTATGGTTGGACTCCATCATCTTGAGGGGCTTGTCCAACCAGACCAATGCTGTGCTTATTCTTCTCTGTGGCTCTGGCCGGTGCAGCCCACAGGTCACGGCCCCAGCGCACCCCACGGCAACGGGGTGGGATTTACCGGCTGGGATTTACGGCCCATGCAGCCGCATCAGCACACGCGGGGTGTCGGGCTCTGGAAGAGCTGATATTAAACATAATGAAACCCCAGCGGGTGCAGTGCGGGGGCGCCTTGTCAGCGCACACGCTGCCTCGGTCTATGGAATTATTTGCTATATCACTTCTTACAGGACTTGGTTTAACTGCTGATATAGAATTTGCTTAGCATAAACTGCCCAGCATAACTTGGGCAAGCTGTTGAACTTTCTGATTTGTTAGTAGAAAAGGCCTCAGAGGCCTCAAGCTGGGAAATAAGGGGAGATGTGTCCCCGGAGGTGGGTAAAGGGACGGAGCGGGGAAGGGTTTGGTTTGCCACGGCGCAGCACAGCAGCTGAGGGTCAGAGCTTCAACTGACAGCCCGCCACGCAAAATACAGACATTGGGGGAAGAATGAGGAGACCCAGACTCTAATCCTGCGCTGGGCCCGGGTGACGCTGGGGCAGAGCTGTCCGAGGGTTCTTCCGCCCCTCCCGGACGCGCTGCCCCGCGCTGCCCCGCGCTGCGCCCGGCAAGGACGTGTGGAGAGACATGGGATCCGGGCCCGAGGGGAGGAGCAGGAGCTCCCCCAGAGCACCCTGGGGGGGTCCCCGCTGTGGAGCGATGCCGCGGCCGTTCTCAATGCCGCGGCCGTTCTCAATGCCGCGGCCGTTCTCAATGCCGCGGCCGTTCTCGATGCTGCGGCCGTTCTCGATGCCGCGGCCGTTCTCGATGCCGCGGCCGTTCTCAATGCCGCGGCCGTTCTCAATGCTGCGGCCGTTCCCGATGCTGCAGAGTGATGCTGCGGCCATTCCTGATGCTGCGGAGCGATGCCGCGGCCGTTCTCGATGCCGCGGCCGTTCTCGATGCCGCGGCCGTTCTCAATGCTGCGGCCGTTCCTGATGCTGCGGAGCGATGCCGTGGCCATTCCCGATGCTGCGGCCGTTCTGTTGCCAATGCCGTGGCCATTCCCGATGCCGTGGCCGTTCCGTTCTCAATGCTGTGGCCGTTCTGTTCCTGATGCCGCAGTCATTCCCGATGCTGTGGCTGTTCCGTTCCCGATGCTGCGGCCATTCTGTTCCCGATGCTGCGGCCGTTCCATTCCTGATGCTGCAGCTGTTCCATTCCTGATGCTGTAGCCGTTCCGTTCCCGATGCTGCAGCCATTCCGTTCCCGATGCTGCAGCTGTTCCGTTCCCAATGCTGCGGCCGTTCCATTCCTGATGCTGTAGCCGTTCCGTTCCCAATGCCATGGCCGTTCCGTTCCCGATGCTGCGGCCGTTCCGTTCCCGATGCTGTGGCCGTTCCGTTCCCTATGCTGTGGCCGTTCCGTTCCCCATGCTGTGGCTGTTCCATTCCCGATGCTGCGGCCGTTCCGTTCCCTATGCTGTGGCCGTTCCGTTCCCCATGCTGTGGCCGTTCCGTTCCCCATGCTGCGGCTGTTCCATTCCCGATGCTGCGGCTGTTCTGTTCCCAATGCTGCGGCTGTTCCATTCCCGATGCTGTGGCCATTCCGTTCCCAATCCTGCGGCCGTTCCATTCCCGATGCTGCGGCTGTTCTGTTCCCAATGCTGCGGCTGTTCCGTTCCCAATGCTGTGGCCGTTCCGTTCCCAATGCCACAGCTGTTCCGTTCCCGATGCCACAGCTGTCCCGTTCCCGTCTCTCCCGGTTTCCGAGCGCCGACACAGGGTGGCACTCACCTCCTGCCGAGCGCAGGAACCCCGGGCTGAGGAGAGGAGCCGGCTGGGGCTGAGGAGAGGAGCCGGCTGGGGCTGCGGGGCTGGGAACGGCAGGAATGGGGCTGGGGTCCCGTCCTCACCCCCCAGCAGCCCCGTACGCTCCATGGGGCACATTGACCAGCTGCTCCCATCCTCCAGGCGGGTTTTCTTGTGATGTTTATGCTCAACCGGCTGCCACAAAACGAGAGCCGGGGAACGGCAGGATTTGGAGCAGCTGTGACCAAGTCCACGCGAGCTGAGCGAATCTGTGCGTCTCTAAACGCTCTGAAAAGCTTCAACCCTGCCATTTCAGCAGCGGAAAAGAGAAACTACAACCAAAACTGGCTTCCCGGAGAAAGGGGAGCTCGGCAACCCGCCCTGCTGTCCGCGTTCAGGTTGTTCGGTCCCTGCTGCAATTGAATCCCGCCCAGGCAGGGTCTGAGCTCTCAGGCGCCGCTGCCTCTGGACCCTCCACCGGCCTCCAAAACTGGTTGTGGCCTGGGGAAAACCGCCCGGCCGCTCACAGACCCTCTGTGGGGTTTGCATGGGCTGTTCCTGACACTGCGCTGGCACCGGTGTGTGACAACAGGACAGCGAGGGGAACAAGGCACCAGACGGTGACAATGACGGTGACAACGGCCCCGGGATCCTGCACTTCTCCAGGACGCTATGGAGCGAGCCCAGAGCTCTGTGCGCCTCAAGCACTCCCACCCCGCTGCACGCTCCCTCTCCTCCCAGCCCCTGTTTCCCCAGGGCCGGTGCTGGCTGTGAGCTGGGGACGTGGTGACCATATCGGCCCTGGCCCAGAGGACAGGGAGGGGACACCCTGGGCACCCTTGTGCCTGTCCCCGCCTGCTGCCCCTCTCCCCAGCTCCTTTTCGCTGTCCGGTGACCACCTGAACCAGGACATGTGGGGCAGTGCCGGGGTGGGTTATGGTTGCACTCGATGATCTTTTCCAGCCAAAATGATTGTGGCTGCAGACCAGGTGAGGGTCTCAGCGCCCCTGGGCCCACATGAGGAAGCGCGGAGCTCTTGGCTCCGTTTTCCTCCCTCCCGCAGGTCCCTCTGCCCCGGGCACGGAGCTGCCTTACGGTTTGCTTTGCGCTTTGCTTTTAATCAAGACAGCGCTTTCCAAACACTAGCTAATTAACGTAGCACATTTCCATCAGCACAGCTGCATGTGGGGGCCCAATCACGCCCCCACGCACAACAGAGCCTTGAGTCATGGGCGCTAGCGCTGGGGCGGCTGCTGCAGACTGTCCAGGGTCAGCGTCAGCGGCGGCTGCAGCGTCCTGCTGCAGAACCACTCAGCTGCTACAGATGGACATTTCTGCTGAGGACACCAGTAGAGCTGACGAAACCCTCCTGTGGTGACCAGGGCTGCGGGGCGGATGTGAAATCCCTCTGACGCGGCTCCAGAGGTTCCTCCCTGACAGCCCGGGGACCGGAATCCAGCGCTTGGATGTTCCAGGGATGGGACAAGTGTCTGGGAGAGCTCGGCTTTGCAGCAGATGAAGGGGGAAGCTCCTTCTCCACCCAGTTCAGGCGTCTGACTTCTCTGCAGCTACTGGGGTGAGGGCAGGAGGGAGCAGCAAACCTCCAGCGAGCTCCTCCCGCCTGCGCTGCGCTGTGATCAGGATCCGAAGCAGCAGCACGAGGACACGCTGCGGCTGCTCCAGCTCTGTCACCTCCTCGTTCCACAAGCTGCTCAATCTTCCCAGGGAACAAGCGCCAGGAGCAGAGGAAACGGCCTCAAGTTGCCCAGGGGAGGCTGAGGTTGGATGTGGGAACAATTTCTTCCCCAAAGGGCTGTGGGGCATTGAACAGGCTGCCCAGGGCAGTGCTGGAGTCACCATCCCTGGAGGGCTGGACAGACGGACATGAGGTTCTCAGGACACGGGGCAGGGACAGGGTGGGTTAAGGGAGGACTCCATGATCTTTTCCAACCCAACCCAACCCAACCGATTCTGACTCTCAGTCCCAGCACCGTGCACCAGCAGCTCTCCAGGGCTCCACCGGCCACCGCAGCCCACGGCTCCTACCGAGCGCTCTGGCTGTTCCGAGCGTATTCATGACCATTTCACCAAAACGGAGCTTTTTACCCCAAACAAGAGGCACTAACCGCAGGAATTCGCTGCGGAGCCAGCCAGGCTGCAAAAGCTCTCAGACTTTGAGCACTGATTTTTCCTCTCCCTCCAGCCGAGCACACGGAGCGGAAGGTCTTGTGTGTCACAGCAAAGCACAGATCGCGGTTCCAATAAAGCTCTGAGAGGGTCAGAGGCAGCGGGAGGGGTTTGTTCTGACTTTGCCCCCCGTGTCCTCAAAGGCAGATCCCATAGAACCAGATGCCCCTTCCCCGCCGGCGCGGGGCCCGCGCTGGCCGGCGCTCATGCTGCCGGTCCCGCCATAGGAACCTCGCCCTCGGTGGGGCGCAGAACCGCGGCGCCGGTCCCGCCATAGGAACCTCGCCCTCGGTGGGGCGCAGAACCGCGGCGCCGACGCCCGTCCCGCTCTCACCTGCCTGTTGAAATCCTCCTCGTTCTCCATCCACATGTACTCGGCGAAGGGGTTGTTGTCCTTGTCATCGCGGGCGCCGGGCGCCTGCTCGTCCTGCGCCGCGGGGCTGGGAGCGGGGGTGCTGAGGTCGGGGCCATTCATCATTCCGGACTCTGCAGGAGAGACGAGGGGCTCAGGGGCTGTCCTGGGTTTGTTAAAAACAAGCTTCTCTTTTAGTGAATTTGCCTGTCAGCTAAAGCTTCATATTAGCTGCATTTTCCTGGAGAACCAGACCCATGTTTTGGTAAACCTAGCAACGGAATGGAAACTTATTGATAAGCATGGATGGACATCTCGCGAGAGGGGCAACGAGAAACCGGTGACCAAGAAACTGACCAACTGTGTATAACATTCCATTCACGGGAATACTTCATGTAAAAGTGGGAGATCACGAGGATCTCATCCCTTTGCCTTTGCTTTTTCCCTTTTCCTTATGGCCGACATTAGGAGAGGACCTTGCGAGTCGTCCCTGCGAACTGAGGCCAGTGAGAGACTGAATCCAGCTCCGGTTGGCTCAGAGTCCAGTCCAGGACTTTGGTTGCCGGCTCTGCAGTTGTTGAGACTTTGAAGACTGGTTTGGTATATTTTGTATTATTTTCTCTATTCTTATTAGTAGCATTAGTAAAACATTGTTAATGTTTCCAGCTCTCTTCTCTCTGTCCTTCTGTCCCTCCCGATCGCCTGGCCTGAGTGGGAAGGGGGGAGAGGGAGGGGCAACCCCAACCCCATTCACGGTCAATCAAAACACACCCGCAGACCACAGCTGGGTTATCACCGACCCCACACAAGCACCAAAACAGTGAAGTTTTTGGCAGAACGCAACGCACCCCTGCCAGCTCGTGCCCCTTTACCCCACCCCAATGTCTGTATTTTTAGCGGGTATTTCGCAAAAGCCCGTCGGTTTGCGACACGCGCGCTGCCGTTGGCTGAGCCAGGAGCCCCAGGAGGGCAGGCTGAGCTCGGACAGACCTTCCGGAGCCCAAAGCTCCGTGTCCGAGCGGCACCAGGGGCAGATCTGTGTCCCCAGAGCCGGGTCTGTGTTCGACTCGGCCTGTGCCAAGCACATCATGCCTATTTTTAGGAGGAATCTGAAGCCCAGACAAGCCCAGGACAGCTGCCAGATGTTACGCTCTGAAAAGCAACAGAGGTGCACGGGTCTGATGCACCAACACCGTCGAGTCCCCGAGAGCCTCACAGCTTTGACACCGCGGCTTGTGGGCAAGGGAAAGGGAGCAAAAAGGGCCAAGGAAGAGCAGGAAGGTCCTGGGGCCAGGCGGGTTTTGGGGAGCTGGGGACCCAGAGCTCAGGGACAGGTGGGTTTTGGGGAGCCAGGGGTTCCAAGCTCAGGGACACGTGGGTTTTGGGGAGCTGGGGGTTCCGAGCTCAGGGACAGGTGGGTTTTGGGGAGCTGGGGGCCCAGAGCTCAGGGACAGGCGGGTTTTGGGGAGCCGGGGGCCCAGAGCTCTGGGACAGGTGGGTTTTGGGGAGCTCAGGGACAGGCGGGTTTTGGGGAGCTCAGGGACAGGAGGGTTTTGGGGAGCTCAGGGACAGGAGGGTTCTGGGGAGCTGGGGTTCCAAGCTCAGGGACAGGAGGGTTCTGGGGAGCTGGGGTTCCAAGCTCAGGGACAGGTGGGTTTTGGGGAGCCGGGGGCCCAGAGCTCAGGGACAGGCGGGTTTTGGGGAGCTGGGCGCTCAGAGCTCAGGGACAGGCAGGTTTTGGGGAGCCAGGGGTTCCAAGCTCAGGGACACGTGGGTTTTGGGGAGCTGGGGGTTCCGAGCTCAGGGACAGGTGGGTTTTGGGGAGCTGGGGGTTCAGAGCTCAGGGACAGGAGGGTTTTGGGGAGCCGGGGGCCCAGAGCTCAGGGACAGGCGGGTTTTGGGGAGCTGGGGGTTCAGAGCTCAGGGACAGGTGGGTTTTGGGGAGCCGGGGGCCCAGAGCTCAGGGACAGGCGGGTTTTGGGGAGCTGGGAGCTCAGAGCTCAAGGCCAGGCGGGTTCTGGGACGTCCCATGTCCAGCACCCAGAGCCAGGTCCCCGTGCGGGGCGCCGGGTCCAGCCCCACATCCGAGGGCCGGTGTGCGCAGCCGTGGGGGTCAGGCCCGCCAGGGGAGCGGCCGGGAGGCGGGAGGGGGTTTGCAATGGTTCCCTTTCCAGGTCTGTGACCAGGACTCTCAGGATGGGTTTTTTGGGGGCCGGGGAGCAGCACCCCCACACCCCACAATCACCAGCGCACCCCGCGGTGCCGCCTGAGCTCGGCGGCCCCGTTTCATCCACCGGGAATAATATTCCAGGTGGAAAATCTCACCGAATAGGTAAACAAACCAAACCCCAAACCAAACAAAAACCAAAACCCAAAACACAACAAATAATTTAAAAAAATACAAAAAAACCCCAACAAACCAAAACAACCACAAAAAAAACCAACAAAGCAAAACCCAACGAACCAAACCAACCAAACGAAAACCCCAGTCCAAGGGTTGTTTCCTCTCCTGTTTTTCACACCCAGCTCTGAGGGCCCAGCTCTGGGCCCAATGGGTGTGTGGGGCTGAGCCCCATGGGTATGTGGGTCCCAGCCCCACAGATATGTGGGGCTGACCCCCATGGTTATGTGGGGCTGAGCCCCATGGTTATGTGGGTCCCAGCCCCATGGGTGTTTGGGTCCAGCCCCACGGGTATGTGGGTCCCAGCCTCATGGGTATGTGGCTCTGAGCCCCCCTGGACGTTTGGGTCCAGCCCCACGGGTATGTGGGTCCCAGCCTCATGGGTATGTGGCTCTGGGCCCCCCTGGACGTTTGGGTCCAGCCCCACAGGTATGTGGGTCCCAGCCTCATGGGTATGTGGCTCTGAGCCCCCCTGGACGTTTGGGTCCAGCCCCACAGGTATGTGGGTCCCAGCCTCATGGGTATGTGGCTCTGGGCCCCCCTGGACCTTTGGGTCCAGCCCCACGGGTATGTGGGTCCCAGCCCCACGGGTGTGTGGGTCTGAGCCCCCACGGCTGTGTGGGTCCAGCCCCACGGGTGTTTGCTGCGCTGTGTGTGTGTTCCCGCGGCCCGTGGACACGTTCCCAAGACCCGCGGACACGTCGCTGAGCCGCGGGAGCCGCGCTCGGGCTGTCCGGTAACCCTGCAGTAAATCAATCCCTGCTTTCCAGAGGGAAGGCTTCTCAGACCGGCTCCTCCTTTTCCCCTGGAAAATTAAACAGATCAATAAAAACCAAAAGTAATGTTCCAGCTGGGTGCTGAGAGCTCAGAGAGCAGATCCGGAGCAGCCAAAGCACCTCCTGAGAGCCGGGATGCAGCAAATCCTGCTCCGCTGCACTAACGTTGCCATCTCCTTGGTGCTGGAAACAGTCACCGATGGAAACGAGCACAAGGGGCAGAGACGCCGAGGGCAAATCGACCAGCGTGGCTCAGGCAGGATGATGGCAGCACCGTGTCACTGTCCCCACGGCACTGAAGGGGACGGACTCTTTGGGGGGGAGATGAGAGGAAACGGCCTCAAGTTGCGCCAGGGGAGGTTGAGCTTGGATCTGGGAACAATTTCTTCCCCAAAGGGCTGTGGGGCATTGAACAGGCTGCCCAGGGCAGTGCTGGAGTCACCATCCCTGGAGGGCTGGACAGACGGACAGGAGGTTCTCAGGACATGGGGCAGGGTGGGTAACACGTGGCAGAACAAACAGGGCTCATCCGGCAGCACCGGCAGCTCCCGTCCCCCTCCCCGCGTCGCATGGTGTCCCCACGGGTGTCCCCTCTGCACCCCAGCACAGCACGAGCCGCGTTCCCCCACATTCCCACAGTTACCAGAGCAGCGCCGGAGCGCAGGACCCGGCCCAGCTGTGCTCTTGGCTCCGGGCAGGGACATCTGGTCCTTCTCACCCTGCCGGGCCGGCGCGGCCGGAGCCAAAACCGCGCCGGAGGCCGCTCGGGGCTGGGGAGGCAGCCGGGCCAGGGCTGCCAGCGCTATAAATAGCTTTGGGAATTATCGGGTTTGCAGACAGGCTGGTTTTTCAGCAGGAAAATCCACCCAGACGTCAGGAAAAAGCCCCCAAACCTCGCCTTCTCCGCGTGTTTTGAGCGGCCGGTGCTGCACCCTCCTCGGCCGCCTTTGGGGTCTGACACCGCTCTCGTTTCAACCCCGTGAGCGTTCACACAGAGAAACCCCCTGTTTTGTCCCCGTCAGCCGCACAGAAACGGTTCCCAGAGCAGAGACACCGACCGCGAGCAAACGGGTTGGGGGTTCCGGCCCAGCCGCCCAGGATGGACCCGGATCGGGGGAGATCCGGACAGGTTGGCAGCCCCTCCGACTCCTCCAAGCAGCAATCAGAGAAGGGCAGCTCGTTAACCTCGTCTCCCAAGGGAGCCCATTCTCCCAGCTCGGGAACTTCTCCTGTTCCACAGGCCCAGCTGGTTCAGCCCCGTTTCCAACGCCCTCGCTCCTGCCCGCCCGCCCCGAACAAACCCGCGATCCCAGCCCTAAGGGATCCCGGCCCTAAGGGATCCCGGCCCTAAGGGATCCCGGCCCTAATCCCCGTTTAGAGACAAAGCCCCAACTCCTCCCCAGCCCAAGCTGCACCTTTCATCTCCAGCCCTGCAGGGAGCGTCCCCAGCTGCCCCACATCACACCAGCCACGTTCCCCGTTGGGTCTCACCGGGAACCCGGCCTAACTAGGTCTGGCTTTTTCTGGCCCAGCCCATGCTTTATTGCCACCTTGACGCCTTTCAAGTACTTTTATCCCCCCCCAGGCTTCTCCTTCCCCAACACCGGTGCTGCAGGTTTGACTCGCAGCACCGAGGGCGAAGCGCTGAGCTGGGAGCTGCTCTAATTAGAGGGTGTGAAGTCTTCCAGGTTAGTCTGGACTTTTAATGTTAGGCTGGACTCCCTGTTCTCGCTGGGGGGGTGCCAGTCGGACACAGTGCTGCAGTTGCTGGTCCCACAGACACACCGTGAGCTCCGCACAGGGACACTGGGGAGGGACAGACGGACACAGCGCTGCAGCTGCTGGGCCCACGGACACACCGTGAGCTCCGCACAGGGACACTGGGGAGGGACAGACGGACACAGCGCTGCAGCTGCTGGTCCCACAGACACACTGTGAGCTCCGCACAGGGACACCGGGGAGGGACAGACGGACACAGCACCGTGACTCCTGGTCCCACGGACACACCGTGAGCTCCGCACAGGGACACCTGGGGACAGCGGGGAGGGACAGACGGACACAGCCCCGCAATTACTGGGCATGGCGAGCGCGGCAGCACCCCCAGCGCTTTGGCAGGGCCCTCCAGACCCGCGGGACTGGCTTTATCTGTGCTTGCACTGGGGAAGCGGAGCCGCTTTGGGCTGGACGCCCGCCCTGCGTGCAGAGTGTAGTGAGGCCAAGAGAACCAAAGCAAACGCGGCGATTCGACCCCTCAGCTCCTCGACCTCGCCGGCTCCGGCTGCTGCTCCCTGGCTGCGGTGCCGCGGTCCCTGCTCTCCCGGCCACCAAAAGGCGACAAAGCGCGTCCTGTCAACGCCGGACAGCGCGGGCGCCGGCAGGGCCGCCTTCCAGCCCAGATTGCGGCTGCTGACAACACTGGTGTAGATCAAATTAACAGCGGGGTGCGATGCCAGCTCGGGGACGGGCGCTGTCCCGGCGCAGCCGCGGTGAAGCGACGGGTGATCCGGAGGGTCTCGCGTCACCGTCCCGCGGCTGCGCTCGAACCGCGGCTCAGAGCGCCGGCTGACAGGGAGAACAGGCTCCTGCTTCACAGGGGGGGACAAGCCTGTGTGCGGAATAAAAGCTTCACAATCTGCAGCAGATACGAGCGGCCACCTCGCAGAGCCCTCGGACACACGGGCACTGCGCACAGCCCGTGTCTTCTCCCCGGCTCAAATAAACCCACGGGGACCCTGCGAGGAGACGTGCGTGGCGCTTCCCTCCCAGCCTGGCAAGGGCCGTCCCCTCAGCTCCACGGCGCAGAAAGGAAACGTGGACGTTTTCAACGCAGTATGATGATATGTGAACCAAATAAACACAACCCAGGGCTTCACGCAGCCTTTTCTGCGTCCTCTACGGCCAAGGCGGACAGAGGGACGAGGGTCTGGACCAACGCGCCGCAGCCCGTCAGGCGCAGAGAGGTTTCCCCCCCTGGCCGCGATGCTCCGGTAGCAACACCCGACTTGTCGCTGCACGTCGGGCTGAAACCTGAAGAGCCAGCACGTAACAAAACACCTGAAGGGCACGAGCCTGGAGCCGGCTACGCATCCTGGCGCCGTCAGCACGGCCGGTGAATTGGAGGAACCGGCTCCCAGTCGCTGCGACCTGCGCAGACCGTGTGAAGTGACACCCGTCCCCGGAGCGACCGACCGCGGTGCCGTCCCTGGGCTGGGGCGATGATGGGGGAGCAGGTTTCACAGAACCCCAGAGTGTTGGGGGTTGAAGGGCCCTGGAAAGCTCATCCAGGTCAATCCCCCCATGGAGCAGGAACACCCAGCTGAGGTTACACAGGAAGGTGTCCAGGCGGGTTGGAATGTCTGCAGAGAAGGAGACTCCACAACCCCCTGGGCAGCCTGGGCCAGGCTCTGCCACCCTCACCCCAACAAGTTGCTTCTCAAATCCAAGTGGAACCTCCTGTGTTCCAGTTTGAACCCATCGCCCCTTGTCTTACTGGTTGTCACCGAGAAGGGGTTTAGGAGGAGAAGCCCCGCGGCCCGTGTCCCGTGGCGGCCGTGGCTCAGGGCTCCCCGGGCCGGTCCGGGGCAGCAGGAGGAGCAGGCGGGCGGTGGGACAGGCCCGGCTGCGGGCTGGCGGGGCCCAGCCGGGCTGACCCCGGCCAGGAGGGGCTTTGGCCGGTCCCTCCGAGCAGGACACCCGGTTCAACGCCGGGTCCTTGGCGTCCCCCGCACCCCCCGGGGATGCAGCTCTCCCGGCAAAACGCGCCGCGGTGCAGCCCCCGGCGCGCCGGGCACGGGCCGGACGCGGCCGCACACCCGCAGCTCCCCGGGAGCCCCGTGGCTGAGCGGGCAGAGCTGCGAGCGCAGCCGGGCCCGGGCCGGGGCCTGCGGGCGTCGCGCAGCGGGGCCGGGGCCTGCGCCCGCCGGAGGCCCGTGAGCCACAGACCCCCCGGTGCTGTCCCGAGGGGCGGCCGGAGCAGAGCGGGACCCGCGCCCCGAGCTCGCCCCGCGGCCGCTGCCGTTACCTGCGGGCCGGGCCGGGCCGGTGCCGCTCCGGCGCTCCCGCCTCCGCTGCCGCCGCCGCCGCCGGACCCGCTGCCGCCAGCCCCGCGCGGCGGGGACACGCCCCCCGCCCCGCCCAGCGGAGCTGACACCCCATTGGCCAGCCTGCCCACGCGTCCCCGCCCACCCGCCCTCGGCTCTAAGTCTGGTTGGACGGAATGCCGAGGGAGCGTCTCTGTATTGCACCGATCCGCTGCTACTCCGGCGCCGAGACCCGCCCACCCTGCCGGCGTCTGATTGGAAGTCTGGCTCCACCTCCTAGCCTCCGGATTGGTTAACCTCGGAGGGTCCGATTGGTTGGGCGCACGCGTCCCCCACGTGGGGTCAGACAGGCAGGCTTGGGAGGCGGGGCCGTGGCGGGGTGGGCGTGGCCGTGCACAAGGTAAATAACCACATCACCGAGATCCTGATTGGCGGGCGCGACGCCCAATGGAGAGAGGCGTCACAAAACGCCCGCCTCGCCGCGCGCGGTGTGCTGCTAGCGAGCCGCTGATTGGCGGGTTGATGTAAACACAGCGAGGGGGCGGGGGATTCCCCGCGCGAGGACGGGGACGGGTTGGGGGGGCGTCTGTCACGTGGCGGGCGCGTGCTTGGCGGGGGGGCACCTGCACCCTGGGGGGACCCAACCCCGCACCCCCGGGTCGCACGCGGGTCGGGGGTCCCGTCCCGCACCCCCATTGCTGGGGGGACACGCAGCCCCCCGCCCCCCCTCCCAGAGCTGGGTTCACCCCAATTCCCCAATTTCGGGGGTCCCAGGTCATACCTCCAGTTTTGGGGGCACCTCGGTGAGCGGGACCCATTGCAAACCTCCAGCACGGGGGGATCTGGGGGGGAACGCAGCCCCGCACCCCCAGTGCTGGGGTCACCCCCCTGCCGGGGGTCCCAGCTCGCAGCCCCAGTTTGGGGGCACCTCCGGGGGGGGGGGGGGCATTCCCGCACCCCTATTGCTGGGGGACGCCCATTCCCGCACCCCCAGTTTCGGGAGTATCTCGGGGGTCACCCCCCCGCCGCCCCCGGTCCCCCAGCGCCGCCCCCGCGGTCCCACCCCCCGGTCCCCGTGTCCGCCCCCGGTCCCCCCCGTGCGGACCGCGGAGCGGCCGCAGCCGCGGGCCGGGCGGCGCTGGGACACGGCGCCCCGGCCCCCCCGAGATGCCGGCGGGTGGCGGCGGGGGCTCCGCGCCCCGAAAACGGGGTCCCCGGCCCCCCCCGGGCCCCGGCCCGTTGCCCCTCGACCCGCTCCGCCGGTGAGTGCCCCCGGGGCCCCGCAGGGTGCGCTTTGGGGGGGTCGAGCCTTTCCCAGCCCTCGGTTCCCCCCGGACCCGTATCGGGGTGCGGAGGGGCGGGGGGGCAGCCCCTCTCCTGACACGGGGGAGCCCCACGGTGGAAGGGGGGGAGCCCAAATCCCCTCCCACAAATCGGGGTGACCCCTAACTCCTTCTACCCCCTTCAAGTTGGGATTTTGCTAAAATTGGGAGGGGGTGTGGCAGCCCGGGGGGTCCCCGGGGAGGTGGGGACCCCCCAGCAGGAGGGTCCGTCCGGGGGGGGAAACCGGGATTTAGGGGTTCAACCAAGGGATGCCGTGTGGTGCAGTCCCCCCCGCTTTGGCCCAGCCTTTGGCTTTGCCCCCGCAAGCGGGGGGGTTCACAGACCCCCCCATTTCTGGGCAAGGTGCTGGTGTCTCTGCCACTGCTGGCCGGGATGTCCCTGGGCATGTCACTTAGTGCTCCTGCCGAATGGGGAGCTGCGCTAACGAGCAAACCCCAATCAGCTGTGCCGGGGGACGAGGGGAGGGCCCGATCCAGGGCCAACGCATGGGGCCCCCCCTGGCCCCCCAGCCCAGCGTTTGCACCAGCCCCACGGCCACCACGGTGGCGTCGGTGACCAGAGTGACGAGCTATTTCTAACCACGTTCCCTCATCCGTCGAGAACCTGCTCAGCGCTGGCTGCTAATTCGGGGTGAATTGAGAAATAGGGGCCAAGGGGGGACACACAAACATCACAAAGCGTCCCCAAGAAGTGAGCGAAACGTCCCCAGCGCCCGGCCGGGTGTGTAAGATGAGCAGGTTGCTCCGTTGAGGTGACAATTCCCCCCAGCCCGGTCGCTGCCGCCCGCTTGGGTGACCTGAAATGTGGCACCCGGGGACAAATGACGCCTCCTTGTATGGCTGGGGACGGGGGCTCTGCCACCAGACGGGATAAAAATAGCCGTGGCCAACGGGCCCGATCCGGGGGGTGCTGCGCGCCCCCCAGTACAAGGGGATGGTGCGTCTGGTGGTGCCTGTGTGGGTTTTGGGGTGTGGGAGATGCTGGGGGGCTGGGGACACAGAGCCGGGGCTCTGCGGTGGCAGGACTGTCCCCGGGGCGTGGGGACGTTTGTCCTGATGTCCCTGAGCGCAGGGGGGTCCCCGTGGGGCTGGTCCCACCCCGGGGAGCCCCACAGCACCGGCAGCTTTGCAGTTCCCCCGGACACCGGCATGTGGGCCCCTTTGGGGTGTGGGGGTGCAGGGACCCCCATAGACAGGCAGGGCGGGGACCTGAGCGGTGGGGGACACAGGGTTGGTGGGTGACTCTGGGGGTCCTGGCAGGGACATGGGTGACGGTGCAGGGGTCACGGTGCTGTCCCCAGCTCTGTCCCCATCCTGGATCACGCTGGGTTAACAGGATGGGTGATGGGGGACGGCCCCCCAAGGTCACTGAAGGCCAGTGAGTGCCCAGAATGTCACCAACGTTCGGTCGCACACGCCCCGGGCCCGGCCGCCACCGGGGAATGACAAACATGGTGTCCCGGCCATGGGGACACCTCTGCGGGACGGGGACACGGGCTGCACGTCCCCTGTCCCCACCAGGGACACGGGCTGCACATCCCCTGCCCTGTCCCCACCAGGGACGTGGGGCTGAGTGTCCCCTACCCTGTCCCCACCAGAGACACAGGCTGAATGTCCCCTGTCCCCACCAGGGACACGGGGCTGAGTGTCCCCTACCCTGTCCCCACCAGAGACACAGGCTGATTGTCCCCTGTCCGCACCAGGGACACAGGGCTGAGTGTCCCCTACCCTGTCCCCACCAGAGACACAGGCTGAACGTCCCGTGTCCCCACCAGGGACACAGGGCTGAGTGTCCCCTGTCCCCACCAGAGACACAGGCTGAATGTCCCCTGTCCCCACCAGGGACACGGGGCTGAGTGTCCCCTACCCTGTCCCCACCAGAGACACAGGCTGAACGTCCCCTGTCCCCACCAGGGACACAGGGCTGAGTGTCCCCTACCCTGTCCCCACCAGAGACACAGGCTGAATGTCCCCTGTCCCCACCAGGGACACAGGCTGAATGTCCCCTGTCCCCACCAGGGACACAGGGCTGAGTGTCCCCTACCCTGTCCCCACCAGAGACACAGGCTGAACGTCCCCTGTCCCCACCAGGGACACAGGCTGAACGTCCCCTGTCCCCACCAGGGACACAGGGCTGAGTGTCCCCTACCCTGTCCCCACCAGAGACACAGGCTGAACGTCCCCTGTCCCCACCAGGGACACAGGCTGAACGTCCCCTGTCCCCACCAGGGACACAGGCTGAACGTCCCCTGCACCAAGGACCTGCTGGGACCCCCCAGCTCCGCCGCTGTCCCCAGGCGAGGGGCTGTGACACCCTGGGGACCGTGAGCCCTCACCCTTCCCCGCAGCCACTACAGCGTCACCCTTGTCGATAACGATTAACGGACGGACGGGGGGCGGCGGGCGCTTTGCCACCTCCCGGTGTCCAGCAGGAACTGGGGGGCAGAAAGCAAATCCGGGGTCCCCATGAGGAGCAGCGGGCGATGGGGACGTGGTGGCTTCTCCTTGTCCCTGTCCCCGTCCTGGGTGGGAGTGGGGGCAGTTCCCTGGTGGACGGGACTCGGGTGAAGACGCTGCTGCGGGTCTGGGTCACGGGATCGTTTTGGTTGGGAAAGCCCCTCAAGACCAAGTCCACCCGTTACCGCTGTCACCGAGCGGTGTCCCCAGGACGCGGCTCCCGCTCCCAAACCGCCTCTTGGCCTCGCCAAGCTCAGCGTTCCCCGTTCCATTCTCAGTTCCACGGGGGGTTCATCCGCGCCGTCGTGTCTCATTGCACCTGTCCCTCCCCCCCTCGCCGCTTCGTCACTATTCGGAACAGGTGCTGAAATTCATTTCCACGATGATTTTGGAGGCTCCGAGCAGAGTGTCCGCGGGGGAAACGTGTAACCGTGGCAGAAACGGATTTGAAGGGGTGTCTGTCTGCTGGGAAAGATGTCCCTCTGTCCATCTGTCCATCTGTCCATCTGTCCATCTCCCAGCCCGGCTCCGCGGGCAGACGTTCCAGCCCAGCGTGAGGGGAGAGTGTCCCCAGTAAATCCCAGTTCCCTCCCAGCGGGGGGGGACAGACTGAGCCTCCAGCACCCATCACCCCGACAGGGGACCCGGCTGCGGTGCCACCGCCCGGCTCCTTTGGGAGCTGCTGTTAGAACACAGGATCACAGAACCCCAGAGTGTCAGGGGTTGAAGGGCCCTGGGAAGCTCATCCAGTGCAATCCCCCATGGAGCAGGAACACCCAGATGAGGTTACACAGGAAGGTGTCCAGGGGGTTGGAATGTCTGCAGAGAAGGAGACTCCACAACCCCCTGGGCAGCCTGGGCCAGGCTCTGCCACCCCCACCAGGAACAAGTTGCTTCTCAAATTTAAGCGGAACCTCCTGTGTTCCAGTTTGAACCCATTGCCCCTTGTCCTGTCACTGGTTGTCACCAGAAGAGCCTGGCTCCATCCTCCTGACACTCCCCCTTTCCATATTGATCCCCAGGAATGAGTCCCCCCTCAGTGTCCTCTTGTCCAGCTCCAGAGCCCCAGCTCCCTCAGCCTTTCCTCACACGGGAGATGCTCCACTCCCTCCAGCATCTTGGTGGCTGCGCTGGACTCTCTCCAGCAGTTCCCTGTCCTGCTGGAACTGAGGGGCCACATCTGGACACAAGATTCCAGGTGTGGTCTCCCCAGGGCAGAGCAGAGGGGCAGGAGAACCTCTCTGACCTACTGACCACCCCCTTCTAACCCACCCCAGGTCCCACTGGCTTCCTGGCCACAAGGGCCCAGTGCTGGCTCATGGTCACCCTGCTGTCCCCAGGACCCCCAGGTCCCTTTCCCCTACACTGCTCTCTAATATGTAATTTCCCAACCTATACTGGAACCTGGCGTTGTTCCTGCCCAGATGCAGGACTCTACACTTGCCCTTGTTAAATTTCATCAGGTTATTCCCCGCCCAGGAGGGGGATGTCCCGGTCCCTCTGTCCCCTCTGCTCCCAGCTCTGTGACATCCACGGCAGTGACCGTGTCCCCCAGTCCTCCCAGCCCTTTCCTTGGGGCGAACGGCTCTTGTGCAAGGGAGGCGCCCGAATTCCCGCTCCCCGACCACATGTGGCGATGTACAACCGGTAGTTACACCCAAACCGTCGCATTCCCGGGCTGAGACCACGCGCGGTGTCACACGGAGCGGGGACAGCGCCAGGTCCCCTGTGTCACGGGAAGGGAATGCGGCTGTTAACACCCGCCAGCCCGGAGCGGGACCGGATCGGGGGGAGAACACAGGATCTGGGCAAAGCTCGACCGCACGGTGGGAACGGGAGCGGGGTGGTTTGGTCGAGCAGGCAAACACCTACCCCAGTGACATCCGTGGCACAGCAGCTCCAGCCCAAATCCGCCATTTCCAGCTGTTCCGCTGTCCCGTGTCACCCGGTGGCTCTCGGGTGTCTCCTGGCGTTGTTTGGGCAGCAGGTTCTGTGCTAACGGGGTGAAGACACTTTGGGATCACTGAGCACCCTGAGGAAGAGCCCAATTCCTCATCGTGTTCTCACACCCGTGTCCCTTGTGTTTTAAATACTCTGATGAATTTTATAAGCCCGTCGCCCATTTTATGGTTAAAATTATCAAAATCAGCGTATCCCCTGCTTTGCGCTGCGTTTGCAAAGGGCGGTTTGGAGCCTCCGGCTGCGGCTCCGGCACCATCCGCCACAGCTGGTGCACGGTGCTGGGACCGAGAGTCAGAATCGGTTGGGTTGGAAAAGATCATGGAGTCCTCCCTTAACCCACCCTGTCCCTGCCCCGTGTCCTGAGAACCTCATGTCCATCTGTCCAGCCCTCCAGGGATGGTGACTCCAGCACTGCCCTGGGCAGCCTGTTCAATGCCCCACAGCCCTTTGGGGAAGAAATTGTTCCCACATCCAACCTCAACCTCCCCTGGCGCAACTTGAGGCCGTTTCCTCTGCTCCTGGCGCTTGTTCCTGGGGAGCAGAGCCCGACCCCCCTGGCTCCAAGCTCCTTTCAGGCAGTTCAGAGATCAGAAGGTCTCCCCTCAGCTCCTGTTCTCCAGCTGAACCCCCAGGTCCCTCAGCCGCTCCTCGGGGATGAGGAACACGAGGAGGGGGTTGAAAAGCTGCTGGAACAGGCAGCACATGGGGGCTGCCCGGGGCGGTGCTGGAGTCCCCGTCCCTGGGGGGCTGGACGGGCGGACGTGAGGTTCTCAGGACATGAGGCAGGGAACAGTCGGACTTGATGAGCTTGAGGAGCTTTTCCAACCGAAACGCTTCTGTGAACAACCGCCGCCTCCGAGAAGCAAAAGGAAACAGCATCAACGCTCAGAGAAGCGCAGAAACAACGGCGCCTCCAGCGCCCCCCGGCGCTACAGGGCGGCGCTAGTGCGGCCGGCGCTTATATAGGGGGGAGGGGTTCCCGGCATGCTCTGCGCAACTCTTTTAACGTCAGGCCAGTGCGGGCAATTGCGCATGCGCACCGCACCTACCGTGCCCACACTGAGTGTGCCGACCCGCCGTGGCTTCGCGGCGCTCAGTGCGCCTGCGCGCATGGTGCAGAACGCACACGCATGCTCAGCGCATGCGTTTTCCGCCGCCCGTCGCGGCGCGCAGGCGCAGTGCCCGTTGCTCCCGGCGGCGGCAGCTCGCGGGCCGCGGCGGCGGGCCCCGGAGCGGCGGCGGCGCCACGGGCGGCAGCGGGCAGCGCTCGGGCCGCCCCGCCGCAGGTAGGAGCGCGGCCCGGCCGCTCCCGGCCCCGCGGGGCGCGGCGAGGAGGGGGGCGCGCAAGATGGCTGCGGGTGGGGGCGGCCGGGGCGCCCGCGGCGGGGACGGTGCCCCCGGCAGCCCCTGCGGCGACCCCCGGGCCCGGCCGCTCTCCCACCGGCCCCTGGGCCGCCTTCCCGCCTTGGTGGCTGCACGGCCCGAGCGCAGCCGCTTGTTCCCGGGCAGCGGCGCTGCCGCCTCCCGAGCGCTGGGCCGGTTACCGGGGGCGGAGCGGCCGCTCGTCCCGCCGGGCGCCGCGGTCACCGCGTGTGCCCCCAACCCCGCCGGCCCTTCCTGACCGCCCTAATCCCCCGGTCCCCTTGTCCCCTCCTCATCTCCTCCGTCCCCCACTTGTCCCCCCGATCCCGCTGTCCTTCCCCCCTCCCCTCTCTCTCCTGTCCCCTCTGCCATTTCCTGACCCTCCCGTGTCCCCTCTGATCCCCCTGTCCCCCACCCTCCCGTGTCCCCCTCACCTTGATCCACTTTGTATCCCCGTGGTCCCCTCTGTTCTCCCCCTCCGCTGTCCCCTGTCCCTGCAGCTGGTTGTGTTTTCCTGCCCCGCCAAAGGCAGGTGCGTGAACACCCCGTGTTAAACAGCAGCGTAACGTTTGTCCTGTAAACAGCAGCGTAACGTTTGTCCCGTCGCTGTTAAACAGCAGCGTAACGTTTGTCCCGTCGCTGTTAAACAGCAGCGTAACGTTTGTCCCGTCGCTGTTAAACAGCAGCGTAACGTTTGTCGTGCTCTCAGCCGCAGGCTGGACACGCCAGCGGTGATTTAATGGGGTCGATGGCACAACACGCGTTTGCTCCATCTCAGGTTTTACTTGTTAAGGTTTATTTGTTAGTTTGGGAAATGCACCATTTGCTCTCTGCTTCTCACCTCTGTGTTTCAGTGCAACCTCAGACCTTTAGTTCAATCTATTCATTTAGCGCATTGCGTTAAAACCAAACTAGCTGCCCATTTGGGAACAGCGGGTTTGGCTTTAAAAGTGGCCGTTGAATGAAGTAACAGTCTCTCTGTGTCCTGGTTTTGGCTGGAATAGAGTTAATTTTCTTCCTAGTACTGCGCTTTGCAATTAGAATGAGAAGAATGTTGATAAGACGCTGCTGTTGTGGTTGTTGCCAGGGGATGTTCATCCCAAGTCAAGGACTTCGATAAACTTGGGGAGGTGGGGAGTGCACAGTGGGTTGGGAGGGGTCCAAAGAATTGAAACAGTCCCTAAAATTCTTCTTCACTCCAGCCTCCAACCTCACGTGTTTGGCGAGTTGACCTTATTTTCTTGAAACTTAGTGTACTGGTTTTACTGGGATTGAGCTCATTTCCCTCACAGGGGTTGGAATGCCTTCTTTTTGGTAGCTAGCACCGGCTTTTGTTTCAATGCAGTACGAGGAGATGACGATGATGACACGTGCACGTCCCGTCCCTTGGCCAGGGACAGGACTAACGCTTCCTTCCCAGCAGCCAGGCTGGGATTTGAGCTTGGGATGAAAAGCAGGTGAGAACTCCCTGATCTTTGGGCTGTTGCCAAGGAAACCGAGGACTTTTTCAGCTGCCCAGCTGCCGGGGGAGCAGAGCGACCAGGCCGGGCAGCGCCGTGCTCCCTGCCCTGCCCCTGGAGAGCAGGACCCGCCTTGGCAGGCTCGTTCCTTCATGGGCTTTTACTTGGTTTATTTCTTTTCGTAACAAATTGTTATTTTTCTCCGCCATTGGCCGTTTGGGGCCAGTTGTTGTGATCACTGCCTGGGACGGGCTGGGTGCTGGTCACTGGGTGGTGAGCAAACCTCACACTTACACTGCTTTAGTGTTTTTGCTCGGTTACAATTATTTTAATATAGTGATGTCATACAGGTTGCTTGTTTTTTAAAATGTCTTTTTCTATAGGATTATTTCTAGAAGTGTGTAACTGATTAAAATGCATTTTATTTAAAGCCAATCATCCATCCTGGTTTGTAGCCCGGAGTTGATGTTGAAACGCCTGTCCAGCTCTGGGCCGCGTCGGGCTCAGGCTTGGGCGGCGTCGGGCTGGCTTTGGCTGGGGCACGGTTAATGTGGCGGTGCTGGGTGATCGTGTGGGGCAACACAGCTGAAGTTCTTGAGGAAGGGAAGAAAGTTTAACTCCTACCGAAGCTGGTTTTGCCCTAAAACAAAGTGAGGTCAAGGGACCTGCGGAGGAGATTCAGCTTTTAGCAATAAAGCCACGAGATGGATGTTGGATGGATGTTTGGACAAATTAAGGGGGAGATTACCCATTCGGGAGCTCTTGGGCCAGTCTGGGCAGGACGGGATGTAAAGAATGTGCTTTCTGGCAGCCCGGAGCCCCGGGCAGACAGCGCCGGGGAGACTCGAGGTCGGCCCGTGGGGTTTTGGACGTTCTGAGTAAAAAGGAGCTTGGGGCAGCGTGTGAGGGGCGGTTGGTACCGCGGGGCAGCTCCTCCTGGACGGGACGTGGCGGGACAGCTGACCCCAACCGACCAAAGGGACGTTTCTTACCAAATCATGTCACGCTCGGTGTGTAAGGTGGAGTTGGCCGGGGGACAAACATTCCTGCTGGGCAACGGGCGGGCAATTGGCGTTGCTTGCTTTGTGTATATATCACTATTATTGTTTATTCTCTTTTCCTTTGGTGTCCTATTAAACTATTCTTATCTCAACCCACGAGGTGTTTTCCCCTCTCCGATTCTCTCCCCATCCTGCCTCGGGAAGGAGTGAGCGAGCGGCTGGGTGGTCCTACTGCCGGCTGGCGTTAAACTGTGACACTGGGGTTTTGAAAGTTGTCTGTGTTTGTGCCATACAGCCCGTAGTGACTCTGAAACCCTTTGCAGCGAAACATTCGCGACTTTACTCAGTGCACAATAAGGCCAATGTACTCGAGCACATCTACGACGCTGGTTTCCGTGTGGCCTGGCCGTAACTGCACCCTGAAGTCGCAGGAAGCGGAGGCCAAGCGCTGCAAGCGGTTCCTCCCGTGGAGGTCGATGTTCAGGCGCTGGAAGCGGTTCCTCCCGTGGAGGTCGATGTTCAGGCCCTGGAAGCGGTTCCTCCCGTGGAGGTCGATGTTCAGGCACTGGAAGCGGTTCCTCCATGGAGGTCGATGTTCAGGCACTGGAAGCGGTTCCTCCATGGAGGTCGATGTTCAGGCGCTGGAAGCGGTTCCTCCATGGAGGTCGATGTTCAGGCACTGGAAGCGGTTCCTCCATGGAGGTCGATGTTCAGGCACTGGAAGCGGTTCCTCCATGGAGGTCGATGTTCAGGCACTGGAAGCGGTTCCTCCCGTGGAGGTCGATGTTCAGGCGCTGGAAGCGGTTCCTCCATGGAGGTCGATGTTCAGGCACTGGAAGCGGTTCCTCCATGGAGGTCGATGTTCAGGCACTGGAAGCGGTTCCTCCATGGAGGTCGATGTTCAGGCACTGGAAGCGGTTCCTCCATGGAGGTCGATGTTCAGGCACTGGAAGCGGTTCCTCCATGGAGGTCGATGTTCAGGCACTGGAAGCGGTTCCTCCCGTGGAGGTCGATGTTCAGGCGCTGGAAGCGGTTCCTCCCGTGGAGGTCGATGTTCAGGCACTGGAAGCGGTTCCTCCATGGAGGTCGATGTTCAGGCACTGGAAGCGGTTCCTCCCGTGGAGGTCGATGTTCAGGCACTGGAAGCGGTTCCTCCATGGAGGTCGATGTTCAGGCACTGGAAGCGGTTCCTCCATGGAGGTCGATGTTCAGGCGCTGGAAGCGGTTCCTCCCGTGGAGGTCGATGTTCAGGCGCTGGAAGCGGTTCCTCCCGTGGAGGTCGATGTTCAGGCGCTGGAAGCGGTTCCTCCATGGAGGTCGATGTTCAGGCACTGGAAGCGGTTCCTCCCGTGGAGGTCGATGTTCAGGCACTGGAAGCGGTTCCTCCCGTGGAGGTCGATGTTCAGGCGCTGGAAGCGGTTCCTCCATGGAGGTCGATGTTCAGGCACTGGAAGCGGTTCCTCCATGGAGGTCGATGTTCAGGCACTGGAAGCGGTTCCTCCATGGAGGTCGATGTTCAGGCACTGGAAGCGGTTCCTCCATGGAGGTCGATGTTCAGGCACTGGAAGCGGTTCCTCCATGGAGGTCGATGTTCAGGCACTGGAAGCGGTTCCTCCCGTGGAGGTCGATGTTCAGGCGCTGGAAGCGGTTCCTCCCGTGGAGGTCGATGTTCAGGCACTGGAAGCGGTTCCTCCATGGAGGTCGATGTTCAGGCACTGGAAGCGGTTCCTCCCGTGGAGGTCGATGTTCAGGCACTGGAAGCGGTTCCTCCATGGAGGTCGATGTTCAGGCACTGGAAGCGGTTCCTCCATGGAGGTCGATGTTCAGGCGCTGGAAGCGGTTCCTCCCGTGGAGGTCGATGTTCCGGCCGTGTCCTGCTGTTGTGCAGCAGCCAGCGCGCGCTGGAGCTGGACCGGGCTGCGTGTCCCCGCTGACCCCAGGAGAAACGCTGGAAGGTCAAGTGATGCCAAGACTAAGGAAACAAGAGGACATTTAAGGCTCGATTCTCACCTTCCTCTTCAGAAGAACTAATTCTGGGGGTGTTTGATCCTGTAGCTGCTTTCCTGGTGCGCTGACATCCTGACCTTGCCGACGCTTCATCAGAAGTGAATAGAACAGGTGGAATTGCGCGGAGCCCACTGCGCTCACCTCCAACCTTCACATTTCACAGCATCCCAGAGCAGCCAAACGCCACCCTCCCTGCTTTCCCTTCAGCTCCATCAGTTTGCTTTGCCAAGCTGCCCAACGCGGGCGGGTGAGCGGGAAGTTCTGTCTCCTGACGTACGCGCTGCGGAGTTTAACGATGACATTTGTTCATCTGGTGAGTGCAGGATGGTCTCACACCCTCCCTGGGTGGAGGATACGGCTCGAATGAGCTTTTACCCCCTCCCTCCCGCCAGCTCAAGGATTTCAAAGGAAAAATGTGAACTGAGAATAGTAAAAAAAAATACTAAAGAGAAGAAAAAATACAGGGAGACGGTGACAGCAGCGCAGGATTGAGGAGCCCTTTGGGGGAGCAGCGCAGCAGTGAGGAGCCCTTTGGGGAGCAGTGCAGCAGTGAGGAGCCCTTTGGGGAGCAGTGCGGCCGCCTGTTCCCATGCCCATCTGGTCGTACTGGGAGCAGTGGGAACGCTAACCCTTCCACTAGTGATCTGCTGAATCCTACCAGCCTGAGCGCGTATTGAGCAGTAAAGAGTTGGGTTTGCACTTTTAAGCTCTGTCCAGCCTGCTGGCAGCGTTTCTTTGTGCAAAGGTAATGCTGCCAAACCAAAGGGACCCGGACGGGGATGGTCAGAAAGCCGACAGTTCACTACGCCAATACAAATGTGTAGAGAACTCCTTTCTCTTACAGGTACAGGGCACAGCAGCCACAAGCAGTGGGTACTTGCAGGTTTGAGGCAAATACGAGAAGTCCTGGGAGCGGAAAGAGGAAAACACAGCAGTGAGCAGCACGGCTGCCGGTTCAGGCTCTTAGTTTTGAAGGTGAGAAGTACAAACGGTACCTGTGTCTCGAAGCTGTGCTGCTGCCGCCTGTGAGGATCGGGAGCAGCTCTGAGCCAGCCGTGCGGTGCAAAAATCAGTCACAAAACAGGAGGTTGAGTGGCAGGTTTGGCAATGAGACCTTGTGAGAATGTGGGAGTTGCTTTTTGTAGTCACAAGAGAAGGTTTTATCAGGAGAGAAAATCTCGCACAGTCACTGAAAGGGTAAGTTTTGCCGGTTTGTCTCTATAAACAGTATGGAATTTTCTGGATGTGTGCTAATTGCAGTCAAGTGGAGATTGCATTTGGATATAATGACATTGTGGGAAGCCGGGTGTAGCGCAGAGCCCGGTGCTGCGGCTGCTGAAATGTGAAGGCAGAGCCATGGCCAGGCCGGGCGCTCGGGACGGTCACACTGCAGGGACAGCAGCGTGATGTTGAACGTGCAGGGGTGACACCAGCCGGCGGCCACGCAGCCACTCGCTCACTTGGCGGGACGGGAGAAGGGAGATGAAGTGACAGAGAACTCGTGGGATGAGATGGAGATGGTGTGAAAAGTGAAATAGCAACGGTCAAGCAAAGGCTGTCACCACCTTAGAGTCATTGAATCACACATGGTTTGTGTTGGAGGGACCTTACAGCCCCCCAGTGCCCCCCCTGCCATGACAGGGACATCTGCACCAGCTCAGGGTGCTCAGAGCCCCGTCCAGCCTGGCCTGGGATGTCTCAGGGATGGTTCATCACCACCTCTCTGGGAACCTGCCCAGGCTCTCACCCCCTTGGAAGCCCAAACTCTCCCTCTTTCTTCCTCCCCCCCACTTACACTGCTGAGCGTGACGTTACATGGTGTGGAACATCCCTGTGGCTGTGTCGGGTGTCCCCCCAAGCCGTGTCCCCCCAGCCACTCTGGTGGGCCCAGAGCAGCAGAAAGCAGCAGCCTGGACACCATTGTGTGCCCAGCGCTGGTTTAACAGCACTGACCCTGGTTTAACAGCTCTGTACCGCCTGCCAGGAGGAAAAGTGCCTCTGTCCCAACCGACACCAGGACCCCCAGCAAGGTGATTTTAAATGCTGGTGTCCCGTCTCTACCTGAACAGCCTGTTTCCAGCGGTGTTTTCCAGCACCGCGGGACTGGGCCGGCGGCTCTGCTGGCTCTGGCTTTAAGGAGAAGCTGCTGCTTTGGGTGTTGCCGTTTCTGGAGGGTCCTTTAGCAGGCTCAGCGTGAGCGTGTCCTGAACACACTGCAGTGCTTTATTGCGTTCTGAGAAAAGTCTCCCTTTGACTATTCTGCTTAATTAACATCTCAGGTAAAATGACATTACAGCCTTTAGACCGTTAACTGAAGAAAGCCTCGGGACTTAGAGAGTGCATGAACGTGTAGCATGGGCTGCACGCGGGGTGTTGAACCTCTGTCCTGCCTCAGTGAGGCTATTTTAATGTTTTTAGTGTCCAAAATGGAACGTGTTTTTTCCCTTATGTTCCTAAAACAAAGTAAGAAAAAGTTATGTGAGATTTTAGTTCAGAATATTCACTGAAACCAAAAGGAACGTAATCTGGTTCGCTTTGAAATAGGTTATCCCAGCAGCACGCTCTGGGTGAAGCGGGTACGGACCTGCATTTCCTGTCCAACAACCGTGTGCCTGAGGAATTGGCTTTAAGGACTGTCCCAAACCAGCAGCAATGTCCTGGTGACGCTGGGTACTGACCTGGCTGTTCGGTGGGTCGCTCGGCTTTCCTGCCCGCTCTGCAGAACTGAGAGGCAAGAGATGATTTTGTGGATGTTTGCTGAATAATCTGTTTGCAAACTGTCTCAAAGGAACTTGGCTGAACATGCAGCGAGCGTTTCAATGTGATTTAATTTGTTGATGGAGGAGGAATATTGGGTGAGGAGCCCTGGATGAGAGGCCGGTTTCTGGGCTTGTTTTCTGCAGGGAATCTTTTCTTTATTGTGGCTTTTTTGTACTGGAGAAGAGATGCATTAATGTTTCTGTAGCTGCTGTTTCTCCTTGGCCTGACTTCAGTTTGTGCTTGAATTACCATTAAATCATTGTTAATAGAACTTAAAAAGAAAGTTTAACATAGGGCTGGTAACAAGCGGCAGAAATTCAGCTGTGAAGTGGGAGTTTGCGGCAGCTTGGCCACGGTTCAGCTCTCAAGCCGGAGCTGCGTGCCTTTTGTATTTGTGGGGCTGTGGTTCTCACGCTTCCGACCTTCAGTCCCTACAGGTGCCGGACCAGAGAGGCACCTCCAGCTGCCTGCGGGAGCGGCGGGACCGGGGGCGCTGCTTGTGCTGGGATCCAGGCAGGGCCGGGGGATACTGCTTGTGCTGGGATCCAGGCAGGGCCGGGGGCGCTGCTTGTGCTGGGATCCAGGCAGGACCGGGGGGCGCTGCTTGTGCTGGGATCCAGGCAGGACCGGGGGGCGCTGCTTGTGCTGGGATCCAGGCAGGACCGGGGGCGCTGCTTGTGCTGGGATCCAGGCAGGACCGGGGGGCGCTGCTTGTGCTGGGATCCAGGCAGGACCGGGGGGCGCTGCTTGTGCTGGGATCCAGGCAGGACCGGGGGGCGCTGCTTGTGCTGGGATCCAGGCAGGACCGGGGGCGCTGCTTGTGCTGGGATCCAGGCAGGGCCGGGGGCGCTGCTTCTGCTGGGATCCAGGCAGGACCGGGGGCGCTGCTTGTGCTGGGATCCAGGCAGGACCGGGGGATACTGCTTGTGCTGGGATCCAGGCAGGACCGGGGGGCGCTGCTTGTGCTGGGATCCAGGCAGGACCGGGGGGCGCTGCTTGTGCTGGGATCCAGGCAGGACCGGGGGGTGCTGCTTGTGCTGGGATCCAGGCAGGACTGGGGGTGCTGCTTGTGCTGGGATCCAGCTCGTTTTTTCGTGGTTTGGTAGCTAGCGTGGTCTTTTGGTTTGGATTTAGCATGAGAATAGTGTGATCACACCTAACAGGCCAACATTCAGGTCTCCTTCCAGCAGCCAGGCTGTGGTTCCCAGTTGGGATGAAAAGCAGGTGAGGACTCCCAGACGTTTGGGCTTTTTCAGCTGGGCACTGAGATATTCTGTACCATTAGCATCATTCTCCATATATATATATACATATATATGTGTGTGTGTGTATATATATATAGGGGAAGCCAGATTTTCTGGCTCGTGCTTTAGCCTTTTGCTCGCTTCTCTTTCCAGGACTGGCTGTTTGCGCCCGGGATGCTCTTTTTTCGGGATGGGCTGTTCAACGTGCTGGTGTTTGAGTGTGAACTGCTGTCCGTGTCTTCTGGGATGGGCTGGACGGGACCATTGTGCATCACTTATTCTGTATATGTATTGTGGATGCTTTTATTATTATTATTACTATTATTTTCTCTTCCTTTACTGTCTTATTAAACTGTTCTCTCACCCCACGAGGTTTTTTGTTCCCCCCTTTCCGATTCTCTGCCCATCTCACGTGGGTGGGGTGACTGAGCGGCCGCGTGGGGTCACCCCACCGCACAGAGATGGCGGGAGGGCTTCTCCGGATCCTTTTGACTCCAGGTTCTGCACTTTTGGACTATGCTACATGAACACATTCCCCAAATTCTGTGGTATTTCTTATTTTGTTAGCGTGAGCATCGCTTTATCTTACTCTACCTGTATTTGTACGTTCTTCTACCGCCTTACAGGATTTTCTCGGTGGTTTCAGCTGACTAAAAGCCGGCAGTTCCCGTTGCCATTGTGCTTTTTCATGCCTGTATGTAGACGGTCTCAGTTCTGTATGATTTGACACTTTTCTCTTTAAAGCTGTTGCAATATAAGATGGTGCCTTTAACATCTGGGCGCTGGGAGTTTCCTGGCGTGTCCCACCCTTTGGATGCTTTCAGGGTATGGTAGTTTACCCGGGAGAGCGCTCGGGGAGTGTCCGGCCTGGAAAACCAGCTCTGGGCTTCGCTTCCACCAGGACTTGACGTCCGAGCTGTAACGGGTTTGAATTCTTTCTATAACGGTTCCCCTTACAATCTGTACCTCAGCAATATCTCGAGGGGCTTTCGATGCTTTGGCTCGTTGCTCAGAAAACAGCTCTAACTGTAAATAGATTCCAACTATGCTGTCGCTGACTGGAACACCGAGTTTTAGAGAACACTGTTGGAAGAGCGTGTTATCTGAGACATTGAACTTGTCGGGTAAAGCTCATTTACTGATTATCTGTTATTTACTCACTGCATATTAAGCTTTTATTTAGTGAAAGGAAATGTTTTTGTTCAACGCAATTTTGGATTCAAAAAGTACCATTTAGCCTGTCATGTAAATACTGTGTGGTGACTTGAGTTGTGTTTCTCACCGGTTATAGAGTCCGCTGTGTAAAGCAGGTGCAAAGAGAAAATCATCTAATACTTGTGTTTTAACTTTCAGCTTTGTGTTATTCTTGGAAAGTTTCGCACCACTTGTGAATTCCTTGAACCTTGGCATTGCGAGCCCGCTTGTGCCGGGCCCTCCTCCTTTACAGCTCGCGCAGATTAAGACCCGCCTGGCTCTTCAGCAACTGACCTCGGCTGCCGCCGGCCCCGCGGCCCCGCATGCCTGGGGACAGCAGGCCTTGCTGAAGAACATCATGTTTGGCCCCAGAGGAGCTTCACCTCAGCGGCCGAGAGAAGCGAACCCGTCCGGCGCGACGCCCCCGGGCCCCTTCCCCGCGGGAGATGCCGCCGATCTGCAGCGCAAACCCGCGCCCGGAGCGCCGCAAGGGCCCCCCCGGGGGCTCTCGGGACAGGAATCGTTCCAGTCGACGCTTTCGCACAGGATAAAGGTGCTGGTGACTCTGCACAGACCCGATCCGAGGCAGGTCAAGGAGAAGCCGAACGTGCACCAGGAGCAGAAGGCAGAAGGTCGCTCGGCGCGCTGGGACGGGGCCCCGCGCTCGGCGGGGACGGCGGGGCCCAAGGCGCCCGGCCCGGCCCGGGGCGCGGAGCAGAGCTCCAACGCCCAGAACCGCTACACGCCAGAAAGCGCTTCCAGTATTTTAGCGAGTTTCGGGCTGTCTAACGATGATCTGGAGGAGCTCAGCCGCTATCCAGATGACCAGTTGACGCCTGAGAACATGCCGCTCATCCTGAGAGAAATCCGGATCCGTAAGATGGGTCATTCTGCGGCTGGTGCGCGTTCCCAGAGCCGAGGGGAAGAAACGGTTGGTGGTACGAGCGGTGCGGCCGTCAAGAGTAAAGTGATTGATTATGGGCACGCGAGTAAATATGGTTACACCGAAGATCCTCTGGAAGTGCGTGCGTATGACCCTGAAGAGCCGACAGAAGATCCTACGGAAGCGTCCGTCTATAATCCCGAAGCGCTGGGCAGGGAGAACAGGGAAGACTTCCAGCGGGAGCAGAACGTGCCCGTGGTCGTCCCGCCGCCCAGCGTGCCCTGCAGCCCCGTGTTTCCAGTCGAAGATCTGATCAAACCGCCCGTGTTCCAGAACGGTTCGTCGAACCCCGGCTCCTTTTTTCCAGCCGTGCCGGCCAGAAAGGTCCCCCCGCTGTGCCCGTCGCCCGTGGGGCTCCCCGTGGTGAAGCCGGTGGCGCAGCCGGCCTTGCCGGCCATGCCGCCCGTGCTGCCGCCCATCCTGCCGCCCATCCTGCCGCCGCTGGCGCAGCCCATCCTGCCGCCTGTCATGCCGCCCCTGGTGCAGCAATCCGTCACCCAGCACATCATCTCCCCGCTGCCCCAGCCGCCCTTCTCCGCCGTTCTCATCACCACCGTGAGCCAGCACGAGCAGATCCCGCACGAACGGATGGCGCACGAGCCGGGGCCGAGCCAGCCCGGCGCCCAGAGCGGCGCGGCGCCCAGCCCCAAGCCCTTCCAGCCGGAGCCCGAGGGGCCCATCCGCTCCCCGTTCGGGATCGTGAAGGCGTCCTGGCTCCCCGCCTTCCTGCAGCGCGGCGCGCACAGGACCAAGCGCTGGCCCACGTCCACCATGATGAACGACTACTACGCCACGTCGCCGCGAGCGTTTCCGCACGTGTGTTCTCTGTGTAGCATTGAGTGCACTCACATGGAGGTAAGTGTCTTTCCCAGATTATTGCATAAGCTTGTACTCGGCATCTCACCCGCTGCTCTGTTTGATCAACTAATTCTTTCCTTTACTGTGCGCTAAACGAATTGTGATGCTGGTCGCCAGTTTGGGGCTTATGTGCAAATTCCAAAGTGCCAGAAACAGCGCTAGTGAATTATTGTAACTGCTGCACAGCGTGTCCTGTTGCAAATTGCTTTTCAGAGTTTGTTTTCTTTTTTATATTAAAAAATATTTCTGTCTTCTGCAATGGGTTTCAAATGACAGAACAAACCCTTTGTCGGTGGAGCGAAATCCTGACGCCACCTGGGTGACGAGCGCGTGTGCACACAGGGGCTGCGGAGCCTCGGTGGGACGGAGGGAGCCTCGTGTGCTCTGCCCTCCTGCAGTCTGCGGTAAAACAAAGCAGCCTATTGATCCGCAGAAACGTCAGCTCCCAAATGTGGGGTTTGTGCCGTTGCCTGTTCCAGAGGCGAAGACTAGAGCTGGGGCACACAGAACACTTCATTCATCTGCCGAGCTTTCTGCACTGAAGCAAATAACAGTTGCAGCTCTTGGAGGAAGAGAAGGAAGGAGCTGGTGAATCCTGGGAGAGAGAACTGTTCCGAAAGCTGTGGATTTGGCTTGAAAGACGCAGGCTTGATGTGTCAGAAACGCAGGAGAGAGGCATTTTAAAAGGTCGAATAACTGATGATTGGTTTCTTGTATTTAAAGAGTGTTCGGCGATGGTGCGGGGAGCGTTCGCTGCGGTCTGGGAGTGAATGCGAGACCGCCAGCCCCTGTTGGTGCTGGGGTGGATGGGGAAGATGGGGCAGCTGCGCGGGGGCTGCAGGGACGTGCGCCCCCAAGCGCTGTCACACACGAGCGGCTGCGGCTGCTTGGCCAGCTTGGAAACTTAAAGGGAAGTTCGATCGAAAATAAAACTGGGTAAAATCGAACATGGCAACCAGTTTGGGTTTGTGTTAATAAATGGACGAAGCAGATTGGAAAAGTGTAATCCACTGAAATGCGAATTATTCAGTAGCTTGCTTACTGGTACTTCTTACAAGTAAGTAAATGTTTCTGCTGACAATTACTGACAAATGAGCGGTGAATTTTTCCAAACAGCTGTGCTGGTTTGCTGGCGTTGAGTTAATTTGCTTCATAGTTGGTAGAATCTTTGCAGTAGCTGGCACGGTCTTTTGGTTTGAGTTTTGCTGGCGTTTCCAGCCCTTTGCGCTCCCTTCTCTTCCTGGCGCCGGCTGGTCGGGACCAGGACGCTCTTTTCCCCAGGACCGGCTGTTCAGGGCGATTGTGCTTGAGGTCTCTGCTCTTCTGGGATCGGCTGTGAGCAGTTACACTGTGCATCACTTTTTATATATATTATTATTATTATTAATTTCTTTTCTTTAGCAGTCCTATTAAAGTGTTCTTACCTCAACCCACAATCTCTCCCTTCGGTTTCTGTTCTCTCCCCATCCACCCGCTGAGGGATTGAGCGGGTGGCTGCGTGGTCCTGGTTGCTGGTTGGGGTTAAATCACAGCAAGAGCCTCAAGGTTGAACTCGCGGTGCTGCTGGCACCGGTGTAGCAGCACCGGTGTAGCACGTGTTCTGCAGGCGCTCCACGGCCCTTCCTCCCTGGCCCGGCAGCCTCTCCCTCTGCCTGATGTTATCTTGGTTCCGGACGGTGTTTCTTGCTCGGTGTTACACCTGCTGCTGCGTAGGCAGGTCAGAGTGCTTGAGATGGCGCGGGACAAGGCGTGTTTAGACACTGGTGTTGAACAATGACCACAAGAGTTACACTTTTTTTCTTACTGGAAAAAAACCCCAGTTGTTCAAGAAGTGTCAGCCATGTGTATTTATGAATTCTGAAGAACAAAAGATGGCTCTTGCTTTCAGTGCCACGGTTTGTTTCACAAACACAGGTGCGTTTGTCTCGGCTGCACGGTTCATGGTGACCTAGACGTGCAGTGATTTTGGTTGGAGAGGAAGCACGTGGAGTGGCCCCTTCAAGGCGAGAGACGAGCGATGGGCAGGTGGGGCTGACGGGCTCTCACGAGCGGGTTGTTCCACACGCGGTGTAGGTGCCGTTTGCCACGGCGTGGTGAAATCTTGGCTGAGATACAACAAATGAGCGGCAGTATGTCATAGGATCGCAGCCGGTTTGGGGGAAGGGACCGTCCCAGCCTTGCTCAGAGGGACGTTCCTCCCTGCTGTCCCTCCTGCTCCGCACCTCTAGTGAACTGGGTTTTAGCTCCAGATAACTGGACACACATGGTGATTTCTGGTGTGTCCCACCAAGTCACAACAAGCACTTTAGGAATTCTGTTTTATAACCAGGTATCTTTGTGGGAAACTGGGGAGAAAACAGGCAAGCAAAGTGGATAACGTGGAATAAGAATGGATGGAGATGATGGAAGATGCCAGTTGAGGACAACCTTCCCTTTATCCAACGCTTGAAGAGGTTGGATACCTGAAGAACAGAGTTTCGGTGACATTACACTGATGGATTTCACGTTCACAGTACTCACAGTGACCAACCATCTTGTTGTGGACTCTTTTAGTGCAGTCTGGTACTCACACACATACCGTTCGTTCTCCGGCTGAGGCTGGAGCAGCAGCTGCATGCGAGAGAATCCAAGTGCGTTAGCGGGTGTTAGTTCACCCAACACCAGGGCCAGGGCTGGATGGGAGACCCGGCTCCTCTTCTGACCTGTGCCGACCCATAGCGGCCACAGTTCTGGATTTGCTCACCTGAACCGCGTCCCCCTTGGTCCTTCAGCTCAGCTGCTTTGGTTTTGTTGTTTTGCTGTTCCTGCCAACATGTTGTTTGGGAGTCAGAGGTGACAGTGTCTTCCATCCGTGTGGCGCAGCTCTGGTACGGCTCACCCTGAAAAACAGGTTTGCAGGGCAGCGGGGCTGAACGCACTCAGGTAACTTTGGAAAAGCTCTGTGTAGCGTTTCTCTTCCTCCCCAAAGTGCCCCTGGACCTGTAGCGATAAGCAGGGGAGGCTCTGTTATTTGGCGCTGTTTCCAGCCACCTCCGCTGGGCTTTGCCCAGATATTTGTTCAGGGGTGAAATTCTGCATTTTGGATCGACAGCGCACACCCAGAGCTGGTCCTGCAGCAGCTATCCGCTCTCCGACAGGCTGCCCCAAATACTGCGGGTTGGGGATAAACGATGATGAATTACCATGGACTTGAAAGCTGGTTGTTGCTGGAGCAGCGTCAGAATCGGGCAGGATTTGTCCTCATTTGTACCTTGGGTGGACAGGTCTCTGTAGCCCCTCAGGGATGGCTGGACACACGTGTTACAGAACTGGCGCTGAGGAAGACGGGCTTTTTGGGCTTCGAAACATTGATTTGGAGAGTTAACTGATGCTGAGGTGCCTCTCTGACCTGGAGGGCTTCTCAACAGCTCGTGCATTTGTGTCCTGCAGATTTTTGAGGGCAGAGTGCTCCATTCTGCCCTTAGGTGGGTGTGTCATCTTCTTTCAACTGTATTTACAAAACCCCTGACGTATTGAAACATTTTCTAAGTATTTCACAGAGCAGCTTCATTTTCAACTGGAAATTGTGGATATATTGGCATAATAAAGTGTGATTCCTCTCTTTGCACGTCACTTTTGGACCCAAGTAGATTTGCGCTGTTGCCAGCACGAGGGATTGTGTTTATGGTGTGTCACAGTTTTTGTTTTCTAGCTGAACTAGAGGCGAATTTGGAGACCGGAGGCACTCGGCTCTGTCACCTGCTTCTTCAGCCCCTTGTGGTGGGGATGCGCAAGGTCTCCAGAAGTTACAAAGATGTGGCCATTGAGGAGCTGCTGCTGTAAGGAACCGGCCGCAAGTTCTGCCCCATCCGGGACGCGCTGCAGCGTTGGTGCTGGGGAGAAGGATCCGTGTGTGCGGACAGACGGACCGGGGGGGGACGTTTTTGCAGAGACTGGAGGGCAATGGAGGAGCTGAAGAGGAGGGATGTGCAGCAATGGAGACACCTGGGATTCCTGAGACGCCACAGGGTGCTGATGCGGGGGCTTGGAGACGAGAAGCCTGTTGTGTTGGTTAGGGAGGAGAAAACCCCTTTGCAGACCTGCTGGTCTCGTTAATGCTCGTCAGACTGGTGGCTGGAGATGCTTGGAAGCAAAATACCCTCAGTCCTCGCAGCCCTGCGTGTTGCTGCAGCTGGGACTGTGCGAGTGGATATCTGAAGCCTGATTTTCTTTCATTTCCACACACCAAGTTGCTTTAGCCCTTGAGTAACAGTTTTCCCAAACTTGAAGACTCTAGAAAAATAGAATTCTTAAGAATGGGGTTGCTCAGTAAGGGGTTATTACGAGGAAGAGAAGCGTCTGATGGTCCGTGTGGCTCTTTCCCTGTGTTCGCTGTGCCCGTGGTTCCTCACCCTTCCCTCTGTCTCTTCAGACAGTGACGCAAAGGGGAGTCCAAGGAATATTTTTCTGTATTTGAACAGCTGGAATGCTTTTGTGAACACAACCACTGAAATCTCCCAGTGCCTTCGTTTGCTGGGTGCGCAGTGTATCTGCTCCTCCAGGAAACCACGAGCCTTGTGCTCCCCGTGTGTCCGAGTGCCTTTAAGCCCCGGTTCTCTGTGTTTCTGGGGCAGCAGCAGCTTTGCTGGGGCTGGGCTGGGCTCAGTGCCGCAGCAGCGTTGGCACCGCGCTCTGTGCTGCCCAACGCGCAGGAGGAGCCGGGCTGGTCGCGGTTTCCCACCTCCCAGCCCTGCGGAACCAGCACCAGCTTCTCCTTGCACCAAATAGGCGGGAGAGTTTGATTCTGCCAGCCACACATTTCATAACCTTTTGTGTTACCAACCAGGATGGGCTTAGAAAAAATCATGTGTAATTTCACAACCCCAGTTATTTTACAAAGCCTTGTGTATCAGCTGTGTTATTCAAGCATTTTAACCTATTTTAAAACGTTAAAGCAGCTGGAAGTTGTGTTTTGAAGGCTGCTTAGTCCTGGTGGTGGCCGAGGTGACACCGGCAGAGCTGCAGCTGGTTTCAGCACAGCCGGGGTCACTGTCACCAGCACAGCCGGGGTCACTGTCACCAGCACAGCTGGCGTCACTGTCACCAGCACAGCTGGGTCACTGTCACCAGCACAGCTGGGTCACTGTCACCAGCACAGCCGGCGTCACTGTCACCAGCACAGCCGGCGTCACTGTCACCAGCACAGCTGGGTCACTGTCACCAGCACAGCCAGGTCACTGTCACCAGCACAGCACTGCAATGAAGTCCTTCCTCCTACTGGACACTGAATCTGTGTTTAAAGTTAAACCTGTGTTTAAGTAATTTTCAAGATGAAGGGTTTGCGTTGTACTTCTGGATTGATCTCATGCTTAACCTGCCAGTGATTCCCAAGTAAAACTCTTGTCAAGGTTTTATTTTTAATATAAAAAAAAATAAGGGTGTGTATGAGGCATTTCCTCAGCCTGTGTGAGTGACCGTCAGCTGGAACATTATTGGGGTGGATGTTCTTGAGCTGAAGGCCTGAGAAGTGATGCCTCTGGAGAGATGACGTTTGACTGACAGATCCCGTGTTGTGTCGGGTTCTCCGATGTGTTCAGCTGAATTTCCCGTGTGTGTTCATCAGCCTGGGCAGGCTGCAAGTCGTTTGTTGTCTTCTAATACAGATGGATTCATTTAATATGATGCATTTTGTTTGAGTTCCACTTAGATGCTTTTCTGTTCTTTAACAGCTTTTGATAATCAATGAGGATTTTAGTCTTTTGCATAAAGAGTAATAATCCTAAGGGAGACATTTGATGTTGACGCCAGATTGTATGAGGGAAGGTCAGATATGGGCAGACGTGGCCAGGAAGTGTGAGACGCGGCCGTTGGACGCACTAATGAAGCTTGTCTGGGTGTTTTTGTGCCCTCAGGACTGGATTCTGCACCAGAACTCCACCTCTCACATCGAAAGCTGCCGCCAGTTGCGCCAACAGTAAGAGCTGGTTGGGCTGGGGGTGCTGGGCGTGCTGTGCAGAGGGCCGGGGTGACTGAGCCGGCTCTGGGTGGGAGGGAAGGGCCGAGCTCGGTGCTTGGGGAGCGCAGGGTGGGCCGGGGCTGGAGGCGCAGCCGCGCGTGGGCAGAGCTGGGGCTGCAGCGGCAGCTGCGGCTTCGTCCCTGACGGGCTGTTTTACCCCCGCACAGGTACCCCGACTGGAACCCCGAGTCTTATTCCTCCAAGAGGTAACTGCTCGTTGCTTTCGGGCTGTGTTTACCTTGTTGCTCTTAGAAACATGGTGATTAACGCTGTTAATATTCCCGTTCTGCTCCCTGGCAAGCTCTGTTAGTGGTGGTGTATTTTCATTATCAAATGGTGTGGGTGCTTTTGTGGATTTTGTCCTGAATTCATTGAATACTGTGAGTGTCCTGGCATTGCAAACTGTGTCCAAGGCCGAGAGTGGAGTCTGTGGAAAAGGCTGCAGATGGATGTTGTTACCCCTTGAACCTTCTGCCTGTGCCGGGGTTTGCTGTGAGGGCTTGAACTGAGACCGCGGTGACGGAGGAGGCTGAGACCAGTGTTACATCCCGATTAAACCAGGGAACTGCTTTTGTTCAGAAAGGCTGTTTCAATAGTCCTGGGTTAGTTATGACTTTCTGCCTTGTCCAAAATCACTCTATGCGTTTGTTCCACTAGAAATGCGAGTGAGAGGAAGGAGAACCAGACCCCGAAGCGCCGTTCGGGCTCCGGCAGCCGCAGCCCCAGCCCCCGGCGCTCGCGGGGCTCCGGCTCCAGCTCCGCTCGGCGCCGCTCGCGCTCCAGGTCCCGGAGCCCCGGCCGGTACTGGCCAACGCGGCCGAGATGCTGGAGCCCGCGGCCCATGCGGCGGCCGAGCCCCAGACACAGGTCCCGCTCACCGCAGCGATCCAGGAACCCGCTGAGAAGCAGCCCCCGGCCCCGCAGATCCGCCAGTAACGACTGGGCAGCCCGGAGACCCAGCGGCTCCCAAGGTAAAGGGGCCGACGCGCCGCCCACGTGAAACTTCCTTCCATTGCGGGAAAACTGAGTTGGTTTCAAGAGGTTTATTTTCAGGGGTCACCCAGGTGCTTTTCTTTCTGGTTTTGAAAAGAACATTTTGCTGTTGCTTTGTGAGCAGCTCAGAGGAGAATGGGCGTTCTAAAAGGTCTGAAGTTTCCCTGCCCTGCTGTCACAATCGGTTCATCACGGCAGTAACTGCTGAACAGGGGCTGCTCCGCGCCTGCTCAGGTTTTAAGCCAGCGAGGGTGGTCAGGGATTGACAAGAACTGGAAATTCTTCATCCTTCAGTGTCCAAACCAGTTCTGCAAAGGCAGCAGAGCTGAGGGGAAGACCATGGGCTGCCCAGGTGCCCATTGATGGAGACACGATGCACAGGGACAGCGCAGTGGTCTGGAGGAGTTCTGCAGAAACAACAGCACGGGACAGTGAAGACTTGTCATGAAACACCCTTTGTAATAGTAAAGTTTGTTGTACCGTGTTGTGACTGTGAACTCCCTCCAGTTCACAGTTCTAGGAAGTTCCTTGTGAGCTCCGTCGGTTCCTTATGCTTCAGTTAGAGCTCAGTCTCTGCCTGAAATACCTATTTATTTGGAGTTTTTGTTTCTTTTTAAATTCTGAAGAGAAAATAAGAGGACTTTTAAAGGTCTGTTTTTCTTTGGTCTGTAGACTGGCTGCATTGCCTGTGTGCTTTCAGAAAATGAAGAGATGCCGAGCTCTTGTCGAGCTGAAAGGTTGTGAAGGGACAGGCAGTTTCCAAAAGATCATCTTCTTAAGGGTAAAACGCAACTGTAGAAAAAATGAGAGGAAGAAGTGATTAATAACCGAAACATCAATTTTCCTCAGAAAGCAAGTGTGCAGGAAATAAACGTGGTATCAGAGTGTAAAAGAATAATTTAAAGAATGGTCTGTAGGGCAAAGAGCAAGACAGAGAACAATACAGAGTATATTAACCAATCCTTCCCTTGCTGCAGCCGCTCGGGCGTCCTGCGCAGGGGCCCCATGGCCCTGTGGGTCCTCCCAGCTCAGCCCGTTCTGTGATTGTCCCCGCACTCCATGGTGCAGCAAGGATTGTTTTGTCACATAAATAAACCGCAGCTCTAGGTCTCTCTCCAGGGCCGTTAAGCCAGGGACAGGACACATGGGAACGGTTCAAAGCTGTGTCAGGGGCGTTCAGGCTTGACAAAAGGAAACATTCCTGTACTGTGTGGGCAGTCAGACACTGGAACTGGCTTTCCAAGGAGGTGGTCGGTGCCCCAGACCTGTCAGTGTTTCAGAGGCACTTGGGCAATGTCCTTCATAATGTTTGGTCAGCCCCGAATTGCTCAGGCAGTTGGACTAGATGATCGCTGCAGGTCCCTTCCAACTCAACTAGTCTATTCTAATTTATAGACCATCTCTGCTGGAATGTGATTGAAGTTCTTGAGCGGCTCTAGAGATGGAATGGGGAGTGGGTGGTGAAACTACAACTGTAGAAAACTAAACAGTGATATATGTGCCTTTTCTCCTAAAAACGAACCAACCCAGCCCGTTTGTTTTCCCTTCCGCTCGCAGACAGAAAACCTTCTCTGGAGACGGTGGTGAAAACGCTGAGACCCGACTTCGTAGCCGAGATCACTAAACACAAGTCGCTTCAGGCAGCGGGGTCAGGGCCTTCGGGCTCGGGAAAAGCGCCGCGCTCGCAGCCGCTGGCGGGGAAGAAGCCGCTGAAAACACGAGTTTCTTCCAAGACTGTGAAGAAAGGTGTGACTGCGATAGCTGGGTCGAGTTCCTCACCTCCCGAAACGGATGATTTACCCCAGAGCCAAGAAGAGGATGAGGAGGAGGAAGAGGCGTCCCCAGGAGCCGGCGGAGCTCATCCCGCTGCTGACAACAGGGTGAGCGCCTGCGGGTTTTCTCTGCTTGCCGAATTCGGTTCGTGTCTCGTTGCGGGGGGTCACTTGTGGAAAGACGAACCGTTCTGTTTGCTGATTCTGTGCAGCAGATAATGCATGTTCACGCAGGGATTGCTGGCTGCAGCGGAGCGCGGGCATTTACACTGCAAGGGTTTTGTAACAGCTGTGAAGCAAAATCTCTCTAAGAGCTTTGCAACCGCAGAGAGAAAAGTCTGCTAATTTGGGTCCTGGTTCTACTGGGTGCTTGTTTGTGTAAAACGTGAGTGATGAGCTCTGCTTGGAGGAGCTTATTGCGTAATTAAAAGTATGATATCACAGAATGGCCTGAGCTGGAGGGACCTGCAGGATCATGGAGTCCAACTGCTGTCCGTGCACAGGACACCCCACAGGTCACCCCGTGTGTCTGAGGACGTTGTCCGGTCTCTTCTTGAACACTGTCAGGTTGGGGCTGTGACCCCTCCCTGGGGAGCCTGTTCAGTGTCCAGCACCTCTGGGGAAGAACCTTTTCCCATGTCCCACTGCCCCCCCCTGGCACATCTGCTGCCGCTCCCTGGGCTCTGACACTGTCCCAGAGCAGAGCTCACCCTGCCCCTCCTGCTCCTGCTGAGGAACCTGCAGCCCATGAGCTCTGCCCTCAGGCTGCTCTGCTCAGCTGAGCAAACCCAGGGACTGCAGCCGCTGCTCACACGGCTTCATCTCCAAACCTTCACCGACTTCACAGCCTCCTCTGGACACCCCAGTAGCTTTATCTCCTTTTCTCCCGTGTCCCCAGCCCTGCACACAGTGAATGCTCCAGGTGAGGTCGGATCAGCGCAGAGCAGAGCGGGACAGTCCCCTCCCTGCCCGGCTGGCCGTGCTGTGCTTGGGGTCACAGATCGGTTTGGGTTGAATCACAGGTCGGTTTGGGTTGGAATGGACCTTTAAAGGTCATGTTGTCCATTCCTGACACACCCCAGGGTGCTGGATGCACCAGGACACGGGTCCCTCTTGGTGCCAGGGACACTGTGGCTCATGTTCAACTTGTCATCGACCAGATCCCCAGATCCCTCTGCACGGAGCTGCTCTGCAGCCTCTCGTCCCCAGTCTGTACAGCCAGAGCTGCCGTGTCCCAGATCACCTCAGCACACAAGGTGGCGGCCCCAGGGGCACCCAGATCACCTCAGGGCCCAGAGAGGTGTCACCATGGACACCCAGATCACCTCAGGGCCCAGAGAGGTGTCACCATGGACACCCAGATCACCTCAGGGCCCAGAGAGGTGTCACCAGGGACACCCAGATCACCTCAGGGCTCGGAATGGCGGCACCAGGGACACCCAGATCACCTCAGGACTCGGAATGTTGGCACCAGGGGCACCCAGATCACCTCAGGACTCGGAATGTTGGCACCAGGGACACCCAGATCACCTCAGGGCTCAGAGCAGTGTCACCAGGGACACCCAGATCACCTCAGGGCTCGGAATGGCAGCACTGGGGTGGCAGGATCAGCTCACAACAACACAGACCTAGTCCCAGATGCAAACTCCGGCACTTGCCGTTGTGGAACCTCCTGCGGTTGGTGGTTGCCCAGTTCTCCAGTTTGTCCAGATCCCTCTCAGGGGCTCTCAGCCCTCCGGAGTGTTGACAGCTCCTCAGTTTAGTGTCCTCAACGAACTTACTTAGAATTCCCTCAAGTCCTGTGCCCAAGTCTTTGATGAAGACATTAGCGTTGGATCCTGTGGAACCCGCCATGCCCCCATTTACCGGAACCCTTTGACCCGTCAGCCCATCGCTCACCCGCCGCCCGGCGCGTTCCCCAGCTGGACACCTCGGCCAGGAGGATCCTGTGGGAGACCTCTCAAAGGTTTTGCTTGAATCCAAACCCATCCCACCGACAGTGGTGGAATCGTGGGGCTCCTCAGCAGCCGCCCAGGCAGTCAGGGCTGTGTGGGTCTGTAGGACGTGATAGAAACTAAAAGGTGATGTTGTGTCTGTTGGTAATGCCGTGTCCTGGCTTCTGGGCCCTGGAGAATGAGGCAGAGCAGTGGAACAACAATATCACGGCTCTGTCCTTGTGTTAAAAAGCAAGAAACTCCAAATACCACGGTGACCTAAGCAGTCCGACTGCTTTGGAGTAATTTATGTTACTCATCCTTTTTTCTTGTTGTTACTTGACTTGCAAAGTGTTTCCTTTTGTTTTCACTCTGTAGCTGTTGAGTGAGGAGCTGCTGAGTTTTGGGACCGTCCTTCAGATCTCTGATTTACCGGACGACGGCTTTACAGACCAAGACATTAAGAACATTTTCCAGCCGTTTGGCAAAGTCAGTGACATCCTTGTGCTTCGCTCCAGGAACGAGGTGAGTTTCCTGCAGAAAAATTGCCAAGCAATGAAAAGTGTCATATTTGAATGCTCAGCTGAACAGGCTTCCTGAAGAGTGTGTCATTAAAGATCGTGTACGTAATTGTGGAATAGCTGTGTGGAATTGTGGAAATTCAGTCTCGCTTGCTACTAAGTCTTAAATGTCAGAGGAATTAGGGTATTTTTTGTATAATACTGAAATCCAGATTTTTTTCGTTGAACTCCCCGTGAACTTAGAAAGCACGTGCAGTTCTGCTCTGAGCAGGTTTGCTCAGGCAAAACTGCAGCAAAGTCTGTCTTGTGGCTGTAATATCAATAAGGACTGAAAGTGCTGCTTATTTTAGGCTTTCTTGGAAATGAACTACAAAGAAGCCGTGATCGCAGCGGTGAAATACGGAGAGACCGTGCCCGTGCTGGTCAACGGGAAACGGGTGAAAATCAGCGTGGCGGAAAAGCCAAAGGAATCGCCTGGGCCGGTGAGTGCGGGAGACGGTGTGTGGCAATGGGTGCTGCTGCTCAGCCTGCTCTGCTCCACAAAACACCTTTAGGAGTTTATTTTATGTGCTATTTTATGTTTTTAAATTTCCTTTTTTATAAACATCAGTCTAAAACACACATAAAAGCACACTTCCTAGCTCAGGTTTCCTATTGTTCTTTGTTAAGTTTGATATCTGTGAATATAATCGGTTACAAGTGAAAGATAACCCTTATGTTAATATATATACATGCTTAGTAATATTTATGTATGCATATATACACACACATTTGTATGTGAAGTATAAACGCTGCAGTACAAGTTCTTCTTTCTGTCCCTTTCAGGCCAAAGCTGTGACCAAAAAACGGGCTCAGACTCCTAAAAAAGCTGCACCGAGTACCAAGTGAGTGTTGCCTCAGGTGTTTGCGGTAGCGACAACCTCTGCAAACCACACACTTCGTATCAGTTTGGCTTCGCGTTTTCCCGGGTCTGGGCTGCTTTGAGCTGTTTGAATATTCCGTTGTCCCTGACGCTGATTTCTGTGTTTCGCTCCCTGCTGCTCCAGGAAGCACCGGGCGCCCTCCGCCAAGACAACAAAAGCCCTTCCAGGTGAGTTTGGGCTGCCCCGGCCTCTCGTGAACCCCCCGTTGTTGCCTCCAGCCTTGTTCCCATTTCTGCGGTTTATGGACATGATTTCATTAATCACTGAAACCAAGTCCAGGGAGTTACAAGAAAACATCAGGTTTATACTTTCGAATATCTTCATTTTCATGTGACCCGATTTTTTTCCTTTAAAAAAACCCACAAAAAACAACCCTCAAGTAGCAAGAAACACCCCACTTTGGCCTGTGCTTGTGCTCTGTCGTTTTAAACAATTGCCTCATCTGTTAAACGTAATTGTGGCACTTGTGCTCCATAAAGTAAGTGTAATTCTTCAAGCTGACTTAAAGCTCGTGCGTACGTACAGTTCTCTTTTGCAGTCAGCGCTGGGGCTCCCCAGTGCTTCATGTTCCTGTGGGTTCCACGTGCTTACAAAGTTCTGCCCTGACGCAGACAGAAGTTACTGCAATTATTATTAGTGCTTGCTCTGGCAGAGAAACTTCATGTTGTGCTGGTAGAGAAGAATCGTAGTTTTAAATACTTCATTGAAAACAGGACAGACTGCAGTAAATATATCAAAAGCCAATGAAACTTCACAGAAATTTGGTATTATTAAGACATTGGAAGTAACAGCCGTATGATTTTATATTGCTGTTTTTATTGGCTTTCATGAGCAATTTTTCTGAGCAGAGTTGGGGACCAGACGTTATCTTGATGGAAATGGTGCCTTTTAAACATGCTCTTAGTCTTGATCTGTGTGTCAGCGTCGTCACTCCCAGCCCAGCGGGAATGGAGCTGCATGTAAGCGCGTCTCCGAGCTCTCCCCGAATGGAGACAGCCATTGCGCACAGGAGAACACAAGCCCGCTGCAGGAGGGAGGTTTAGTCACCGCAATGCTAAAGAAACTCACAAAGATGCTCCATGGCTTCCAGTAGTTTGCTGGAATTAACTTACCCTTCAGGTTTGGGGTTTTCTGTGTCTAATCTGACACAAATGGTAGTGCTGCACAATAGTTTTGGATGTGGTTTTTTTACTCGACAAATGCAAGAGTACAGAAATAAGTGTTTCTGTTGACTTACTTGGTTTTGGATGTTTTATGTAGGTAAAAAAGAGAATACTAAGACATGGGCAGTGCCAGGAGACAGTGAATTCAGGCACCTTTCTCGCTGCTGGTGACCTGGCTCAGGCTGCGGTAATGAACGCTGTTTGTAGATGCAGAACAGCAAAGAGCTGGGGAAAGGAGGCGAGAGTGGGGCAGCAGAGCAGCCCCAGAGCCACAGCCAGACCTGCTCTTGGCAAAGCTTTTCCTCTAGGGACGTTTTCATCCCATTTGTCACAAGGAGCAGGAATTTGTGATTCTACCTCTGACTATCTGGCAGAAAAATTTATAGCGTTGTTCATTCTTGTTTTGCAAATGGATGAGGTGAATGTATTGAACTGAGGAATGGTTTTCCTGCCGTTCCCCTCAGCAAAGCCCCCGGAAGCGGCGGAGGCGGCAGCAGCCGGATCGGCCGGTGCGGAAGCGCAGGCGGCGGAGCCCGAGAGCGGGAGCGGAGGGGACGGACGGACGGAGCCCGTGGCGGCAGCGCCGACGCAGCACAGCGGGGCGGCCGAGCCGGCCCCTGCGCCGGGTAATTCCCGGGCCGGCGTTGAACTCGCGGCGCCGCTCGTGAGCGACGGGCGGGTTGACGTCCTGGTGTCTTCTCAAACGTGTTCTTGGTTTCAGAGCCGCCTGCGCAGGCGCCTGAGGCGGCGGTGGCCGACGCGGCTGCGGGTCATGAAGCTGTGGCTGAGCAAGGTACGTTGCAAACTGCTGGGATTTTGTCTTTTCTGTGCTCAGCCTTTCTGCTCTGTGAACTGAAGGAGAAGCTTTTGCAGCCAGGAAATTCAGATGACAGAGGATGTCAGAAAATAAATCTGTTAGAATACGTTCCATGGCTGAAACCTGAAACAACAGTTCACTGTGGTGACCAAAGTGGCCAAAAACACCCAAGATTTATGCTTCTCTCCCAATTTATCCTCCTGCCTGGTTGTTACTCCATCGCAGGTGCAGAATCCAGCCTTTCAACTTGTTAAAGTCTGTCCCACTAATTGGTGCACCATGCTCCCACCTATCCAGATCTCTCCATGACCTGCTGTCCCTCCGGAGAGTCAGCTGCACCACTGGGTTTGGGCTCATCAGCACATTTGCTAATTCTGTGTCCAACGTCTGCATCCGGGTGGTCGATAAAGGGATTGGCCAGCAGACGGAGCCTGGGAAGAGCCTCTGCTGCCCGGGCACCAGCCACGGTGGCCACATTCACCAGAACCCTTAAGCTGCTCCTCTCCCAGCCGGACAGCTGCTCTGGGAGGAACAGGGTCAGACGCCTTCCCAAAATCCAGACAGATTACATCCCCCACCTTCCCTTTGTCCATGAGGAGCGTGACCTTATCCTAGATACATACTGTGGTATTTCAACAGGACTGCAGAGCTTGGGCCCCATGGACTTGTGACCGTTCGGCTGTTACACCTGGGTTACTAACAGACTGATTAGTAACAGACTATCTTTTAAACATAGCATGAATGTGAATTAATTCTCAGCTCTGTGCATGTGGCAGTGGAGATGCGGCAAGGTTGGAGTTGCTGAACCTGTTATAGAAACCTGGATTAGTGCTGGACTTGGCAGCACTGGGTTAACGGTTGGGCTCGATCTTAAAGGGCTTTCCCAACCAAAGTGATTGTATGATAACCATTTGACAGCAGCAGTGATTCTCCTTCCCCTGCCCCGTGTCACTGCTGGTTTCCTGTCTCTCGTTTCCTGAGCCCCTCACATGGCACTGGGGACTGTGCCCAGGAAAACGAAGGAGAAAGGTTTTTGTGGACACACACTGGGCACCTCCACAGTCCCTGTGCGCCCACAGGAGACTCCTGTGGCCGTGGTTGTTCCACTGGTAAAGCCTTAATGGCAGCAAAGTGTTCTCTGTTAGTTAAGGGATTTTAGTTATTTTTTTTATCCCTACTTAACACTCTTCCCTGTGGGAGCATTTCTAGGGCTGTACATTTCTATAGTTGTACATGTATATACCTGTATGTGTCTCGCCAGTGCCATTAGTCGCTGTACGTGCAATGAAGGGCTGTTTCCTGTCCCCAATGAGAGCAGTGCTGAGGCGTCACGCGGGGGGTCTGCAGCTGTGGGGGGTTCCGGGAGCTCTGCCGAGCTCCTCAGCGCCCGCTGTTTGTTTCAGAAGCTCCGCGAGCGGCTGTGAAGAGCGAGGAGCCCCCGGCCCCCGGCGCCAAGGTCAGTGTCCCTGCGCTCCGGAGCTGCTCTCGGCACAGCCCCTGCCCCCCGCCTCCGCAGCTGCTGACAACAGGGAGCGCTGGGCACTTCCTCGGTGCTGTTCGTGAGCTGATGGACATCGACCACTTCACTCTTCGGCTTTTTCTGTTTTCCAGGGGTTTTTATTGACCCTGAAGCTGCTTTATTCTCTGATCACCTGCGTTGCCCTGCTCGGGGTTTCTTCTCTTTAGATGCCATAGTTGCAATTCTTGTAAACTGTAAAATCTCCCAGTGCCTTCGTTTGCTGGGTGCGCAGTGTATCTGCTCCTCCAGGAAACCACGAGCCTTGTGCTCCCCGTGTGTCCGAGTGCCTTTAAGCCCCGGTTCTCTGTGTTTCTGGGGCAGCAGCAGCTTTGCTGGGGCTGGGCTGGGCTCAGTGCCGCAGCAGCGTTGGCACCGCGCTCTGTGCTGCCCAACGCGCAGGAGGAGCCGGGCTGGTCGCGGTTTCCCACCTCCCAGCCCTGCGGAACCAGCACCAGCTTCTCCTTGCACCAAATAGGCGGGAGAGTTTGATTCTGCCAGCCACACATTTCATAACCTTTTGTGTTACAAACCAGCATGGGCTTAGAAAAAATCTTGTGTAATTTCACAACCCCAGTTATTTTACAAAGCCTTGTCTATCAGTTGCATTGGTGTGTCGGGTTCTCTGATATATTCAGCTTAATTTACTGTGTGTGTTCATCACTCTGACAGTCTGGACAGACTGCAAGTAGTTGTTTTCTTCTCATATAGCCAGCAATTGGATCAAGTTTTGCATTAGGAGTGTGGTGACAACAACCCAGGGTGTTACTGGAAGCATTGGCTTCATTTAATTCCTTTTGTTCAACTTCCGCTTAGACGGTTTTCTGTTCTTTAACAGCTTTTGATAATCAATGAGGATTTTAGTCTTTTGCATAAAGAGTAATAATCCTAAGGGAGACATTTGATGTTGACGCCAGATTGTTTGAGGGAAGGTCAGATATGGGCAGACGTGGCCAGGAAGTGTGAGACGCGGCCGTTGGACGCACTAATGAAGCTTGTCTGGGTGTCTTTGTGCCCTCAGGACTGGATTCTGCACCAGAACTCCACCTCTCACATCGAAAGCTGCCGCCAGTTGCGCCAACAGTAAGAGCTGGTTGGGCTGGGGGTGCTGGGCGTGCTGTGCAGAGGGCCGGGGTGACTGAGCCGGCTCTGGGTGGGAGGGAAGGGCCGAGCTCGGTGCTTGGGGAGCGCAGGGTGGGCCGGGGCTGGAGGCGCAGCCGCGCGTGGGCAGAGCTGGGGCTGCAGCGGCAGCTGCGGCTTCGTCCCTGACGGGCTGTTTTACCCCCGCACAGGTACCCCGACTGGAACCCCGAGTCTTATTCCTCCAAGAGGTAACTGCTCGTTGCTTTCGGGCTGTTTTTACCTTGTTGCTCTTAGAAACATGGTGATTAATGCTGTTCATTTTCCCATTGTACTCCCTGGCAAGCTCTGTTAGTGGTGTTGTGTTTTCATTATCAAATGGTGTGGGTGCTTTTGTGGATTTTGTCCTGAATTCATTGAATAGTGTGAGTGTCCTGGCATTGCAAACTGTGTCCAAGGCCGAGAGTGGAGTCTGTGGAAAAGGCTGCAGATGGATGTTGTTACCCCTTGAACCTTCTGCCTGTGCCGGGGTTTGCTGTGAGGGCTTGAACTGAGACCGCGGTGACGGAGGAGGCTGAGACCAGTGTTACATCCCGATTAAACCGCATGATTTCTGACTTGTAGGTTTAATCTTTGTCCTCTCAGGCCACTCGTGTGTGCAGTGTCCCCCTGTGTGACGGCAGCGTGTGCGGGCACTGCTGGCAGCGTGTGCCGCGCCGGCTCCTCCGGCCACAGGCCCCCGGGGAGCTGCGTGAGCACGAGTTGAGAACACTCCGGAATTCATGAGCTCATGTCTTTTCTGTCCTTAAAACTATGCTGTTTACTGGTAATTTTTTAAAACAACCCCCACACCCTGTGGACTAATTCTTCTTGAATCTCAGCAAGGTTGGATTACTCTACTGGTTCAATATTTGTATGTATTCCATCTTGCATCCAAATAGGTATCGTAGGACTGAAATTGGTGCTGGTTTTTCCTGTGACTTTGTGTTAATTAGTTTGACACGCTGCCTGGGAAGTTAACTATTCCCTTTAAAAAAATAACGTTACAAAGCTGAATATGTAGGTGAGGTAGGTCGGGTCAGTTTGCAGAGCGCAGCTGAGGGCTCTCCAAGGGGAAATGGAACTTTAAAAAGAGAAATAAGAGAAAGCAAGCTGATGATAATCATCCTACCAAAGTGTCAAAAGGTGATGTTTTCAAACGTCACACGGCAACAGCTGCCCGGTGCTGCTGGTGGAGGCGGCCGAGGCAAAGGGAGCTCACGTCACTGAGGACGTGAGGAAATGGGAAAGCGTTCAATGGCGGTTCTGGTGAGCAGGGCCGGGTGTGCGAGAGTCCTTGTTGGGCGGTGCTTTCTGCAGCCCTTCCCCACAGCAGCACGGCTGCTCTGATGGATATTGTGGGATGTTCTGTCCGAAGGCGGCTCTGTGCTCTCGGGCTGGGTCAGTGAGCCAACTGACCTTACCCTCCGGGAAGCCCAGAGACCAGGATGGGTTTGGTAATACATTCAAACAGTTTGATTTGGCGCAGGAATAACGGGGTTTAAATGGATTGTTAGTGATGTTTGGAGCGAATGGGACATTGCGTGGGTGGGACGTGGTTGAGATGGGAGCTGGCTGGGCGGGCTCTGCTCCACGGAGCAAGTGACAGGACAAGAGCGGCCTCACGTTACGCCAGGGGAGGTTGGGGTTGGATCTGGGAACAATTTTTCCCCAAAGGGCTGTGGGGCATTGAACAGGCTGCCCAGGGCAGTGCTGGAGTCACCATCCCTGGAGGGCTGGACAGACGGACACGAGGTTCTCAGGACATGGGGCAGGGACAGACTGAGGTTAAGTTGGACTCGATGATCCTGAGGGTCTTTTTCAACCAATTCTGTGATTCTGTGAGAAGTTCACCAGCAGTGTTCAGGATATTTCAGCACACACTCTGTCCGTTTTCAGGGTTTTCCCTGTTACTGCTGTGATCTGTCCTGTCAGGGTTCCTGTGCCTGACAACTCTCCATGTCTGTAGCAGGGACGGTTCTTCCCTGGATCTCCTCACTGTTGCTTCTTTCCATGTTCTTCCTCAGTTTAACATTTCTAAGTAGGATCAAAATGTAGGGGACGTGTATTTATGTATCCTCCCAAATCTCTCAGTCTCAGTCAATATTTTAGCTGTAATGTCTCAAGGTTGCTTATTTCCAAACTAGATTTGGAAGAAGCAAGGGAAGTATCTTAATTCTTTACTCTTTGATGTATCCTTTTCTTTGTGTTATTTTTCCACAGCGTTGCAGCTTGTAACTTTAGTTTTCTTTACAGCTTTGTCTTGTTCCGTGCAGGTTTTCCTCTCCTCCTTGCATCTTTTCGGTTGTGTCAACCTATCCTAAGTTAATAAGTAAACATGTTACCAGTATGTAAAGTATGTTTAGTGACAAAAAGTACGTTTGTTAACAAATCAGACTCTAAACTTTGTCACTTTGGGTTTCTGTTAGAAATGCGAGTGAGAGGAAGGAGAACCAGACCCCGAAGCGCCGTTCGGGCTCCGGCAGCCGCAGCCCCAGCCCCCGGCGCTCGCGGGGCTCCGGCTCCAGCTCCGCTCGGCGCCGCTCGCGCTCCAGGTCCCGGAGCCCCGGCCGGTACTGGCCAACGCGGCCGAGATGCTGGAGCCCGCGGCCCATGCGGCGGCCGAGCCCCAGACACAGGTCCCGCTCACCGCAGCGATCCAGGAACCCGCTGAGAAGCAGCCCCCGGCCCCGCAGATCCGCCAGTAACGACTGGGCAGCCCGGAGACCCAGCGGCTCCCAAGGTAAAGGGGCCGACGCGCCGCCCCCGTGAAACTTCCTTCCATTGCGGGAAAACTGAGTTGGTTTCAAGAGGTTTATCACAGGGCAACAGAGATGCTGGAGGCAGTGGAGCATCTCCCGTGTGAGGAAAGGCTGAGGGAGCTGGGGCTCTGGAGCTGGACAAGAGGACACTGAGGGGGGACTCATTCCTGGGGATCAGTATGGAAAGGGGGAGTGTCAGGAGGATGGAGCCAGGCTCTTCTGGTGACAACCAGTGACAGGACAAGGGGCAATGGGTGCAAACTGGAACACAGGAGGTTCCACTTGAATATGAGAAGCAACTTGTTCCTGGTGAGGGTGTCAGAGCCTGGCCCAGGCTGCCCAGGGGGTTGTGGAGTCTCCTTCTGTGCAGACATTCCAACCCGCCTGGACACCTTCCTGTGTAACCTCAGCTGGGTGTTCCTGCTCCATGGGGGGATTGCACTGGATGAGCTTCCCAGGGCCCTTCCAACCCCTGACACTCTGGGATTCTGTGATCTATCAGGGGTCACCCAGGTGCTTTTCTTTCTACTTTTGAAAAGAACATTTTGCTGTTGCTTTGTGAGCAGCTCAGAGGAGAACGGGCGTTCAGAAAGGTCTGTAGTTTCCCTGCCCTGCTGTCACAATCGGTTCATCACGGCAGTAACTGCTGAACAGGGGCTGCTCCGCGCCTGCTCAGGTTTTAATCCAGTGAGGGTGGTCAGGGATTGACAAGAACTGAAAATTCCTCATCCTTCAGTGTCCAAACCAGTTCTGCAAAGGCCGCAGAGCTGAGTTCATTCAGAGCTCAGTCTCTGGCTCAAACGCCAGTTTGTTTGGCGTTGTTCTTCTTCTTAAATTCTGAAGAGGAAAAAAAGAGCAGAGGAGTTGGTTTGGTTTGTTCTCCTCGGGTCTGTTCGGTGGCTGTTGTCTGTGTGCTCTCCCAAAATCGAGAGGTACCGAGCTCTTGTGGGAAAGATGTGGAGGCGAAGGGCTGTGAAGGGACAGGCAGCTCCAAAAACATCTTAAGGATAAAACTCAAACCGTTTTAATGTGGAAGAAATGAGAAGCAGCAGCAATTAATAACCCAAATATAAATTTTCCCCCGAAAGCAAGTGTACAGGAAATAAATGTTATATCAGGTCATTAAAGAACAACTTAAACCAACAGTCTGTAGGGCAAAGAGCAGGCAGGAGGGTACAAAGTTCAGCAAAGCCCTGCTGTGTATCACTGTGTGAGAAGAGAACCAAAGGCTTGAAAACTTCTCTTATTTTCTTACGTTCCATGACATACTAAATTAACCAGTCATTCTCTTGCTCCAGCCCGTAGGATTTTTGTAGATAACATTGTCAGTTTAAAACACACAGTGAAAATGGCACAGAGGGTTCTTATTTACAGACCATCTCTGCTGGAGCGTGATTAAAGTTCTGTGACGAGCGGCTCTCGAGATGGAATGGAGAGCGGGTGCTGAAGCTACAACTGCAGAAAACCACTGATATATGTGCCTTTTATTCTAAAAACAAACCAACCCACCCCCGTTTGTTTTCCCTTTCGCTCGCAGACAGAAAACCTTCTCTGGAGACGGTGGTGAAAACGCTGAGACCCGACTTCGTAGCCGAGATCACTAAACACAAGATGCTTCAGGCAGCGGGGTCAGGGCCTTCGGGCTCGGGAAAAGCGCCGCGCTCGCAGCCGCTGGCGGGGAAGAAGCCGCTGAAAACACGAGTTTCTTCCAAGACTGTGAAGAAAGGTGTGACTGCGATAGCTGGGTCGAGTTCCTCACCTCCCGAAACGGATGATTTACCCCAGAGCCAAGAAGAGGATGAGGAGGAGGAAGAGGCGTCCCCAGGAGCCGGCGGAGCTCATCCCGCTGCTGACAACAGGGTGAGCGCCTGCGGGTTTCCTCTGTTTGCCGAATTCGGTTCGTGTCTCGTTGCGGGGGGTCACTTGTGGAGAGGTCTCTGGGAAACAGCACCTGAAAAGCAGCCTGAGCTTTACTTGCCATAGACACAATGGTCCGTGGAGGCTGGAAACTACCCAACGGTGAGCAAAGAGAACATGGCCTGGTGCTGCTGAGGGGGACGATGGCACTGAAAGGACAGAGGGGGAATCGTGGGGCTCCGCAGCAGCCGCCCAGACAGTCAAGGCTGTGTTGGATCTGTAGGGCTTGAGAGAAACTCAAAGGTGATGTTGTGTCTGTTGGTAATGCCGTGTCCTGGCTTCTGGGCCCTGGAGAGCGAGGCAGAGCAGTGGAACAAGGAAATATCAGCTGTGTCCTTGTGCTTTTATTCAGAATACCCCAGTGAAGTAGGCAGATCGACCAATTCAGAGCAATTCTTACTCCACATCCTTTCCTGTTTCCTTTCCTGGGCTTGGAAAGTGTCTATTTTTGTTTGGTTTTCACTCTGTAGCTGTTGAGTGAGGAGCTGCTGAGTTTTGGGACCGTCCTTCAGATCTCCGATTTACCGGACAACGGCTTTACAGACCAAGACATTAAGAACATTTTCCAGCCGTTTGGCAAAGTCAGTGACATCCTTGTGCTTCGCTCCAGGAACGAGGTGAGTTTCCTGCAGAACGTTTCGGTGTCGGGATGCAGAAAAAACGCTGTGAGCAGGTTTGCTCAGGCAAAACTGCAGCAAAGTCTGTCTTGTGGCTGTAATATCAATAAAGGCTGAAAGTGCTGCTTATTTTAGGCTTTCTTGGAAATGAACTACAAAGAAGCCGTGGTCGCAGCGGTGGAATATGGCAAAACTGTGCCCGTGCTGGTCAACGGGAAACGGGTGAAAATCAGCGTGGCGGAAAAGCCAAAGGAATCGCCTGGGCCGGTGAGTGCGGGAGACGGTGTGTGGCAATGGGTGCTGCTGCTCAGCCTGCTCTGCTCCACAAAACACCCTTAGGAGTTTATTTTATGTGCTATTTTATATTTTTAAATTTCCTTTTCATAAATATCAGTCTAAAATATGTATGAAAACACACTTTCCAATTCTGGTTTTCTTGGATGAGTTTCCTATTTTTTAATAGTATCTGTCACCAGTGAAAGATAACCCCTATCTTAATATATGTACACAGTTAATAATATCTATATATACATATATACACACACATTTGCATGTGAAGTATAAACGCTGCAGTACAAGTTCTTCTCTCTGTCCATTTCAGGCCAAAGCTGTGACCAAAAAACGGGCTCAGACTCCTAAAAAAGCTGCACCGAGTACAAAGTGAGTGTTGCCGACCACGTTTAGTGTTAGTGATACCAAATGGGTTCATAGCAGTTTGGCTTCATGTTTTACTGGTTTTTGGGCTTCTTTGAGCTGTTTCAATACTCAGTTGTCTCTGAACGTGATTTTTCTGTGCTTCGCTCCCCTGCTCGCTCCAGGAAGCACCGGACGCCCGCGACCAAGACCACAAAACCCCTTCCAGGTGAGTTTGGGCAGCAGAGCAGCCCCAGAGCCACAGCTGCACATGTGCTTGGCAAAGCTCTTCCTGTAGGGACATTTGCTTCCCATTTGCCCCAAGGAGCAGGAATTTATGTGATTCTGTCTCTGAATATCTGGCAGCAGAATGTATAATGTCATTCATTTTTCTTTTGCAATGGGTTAGTTGAATGTATTGAACTGAGGAATGGTTTTCCTGCCGTTCCCCTCAGCAAAGCCCCCGGAAGCGGCGGAGGCGGCAGCAGCCGGATCGGCCGGTGCGGAAGCGCAGGCGGCGGAGCCCGAGAGCGGGAGCGGAGGGGACGGACGGACGGAGCCCGTGGCGGCAGCGCCGACGCAGCACAGCGGGGCGGCCGAGCCGGCCCCTGCGCCGGGTAATTCCCGGGCCGGCGTTGAACTCGCGGCGCCGCTCGTGAGCGACGGGCGGGTTGACGTCCTGGTGTCTTCTCAAACGTGTTCTTGGTTTCAGAGCCGCCTGCGCAGGCGCCTGAGGCGGCGGTGGCCGACGCGGCTGCGGGTCATGAAGCTGTGGCTGAGCAAGGTACGTTGCAAACTGCTGGGTTTTTGTCTTTTCTGTGCTCAACCTTTCTGTTCTGTGAACTGAAGGAGAAGCTTTTGTGGCCGGGAAATTCAGATGACAGGATGTCGGGAAAGAAACTCTGTTAGAGTACGTTCCATGGCTGAAACCTGAAACAACAGTTCACTGTGGTGACTGAAGTGGCTAAAAACCCCAGATTTCCATCTTTCAGCAGATATTGTTTTTTTACGTAGACCTGTTCAGTGCGACATGGAGACTTTTATTTACAGCCCATTGGAGCAAAGGATTCGGGGTTTCTGTGTGTTCTGTTTGCAGCTGCACCAGTGACTCTGTTAACATCAGCGCTTCCATGGCCCGCTCAGCTGCTGCAATAGGTGCCGTTTTCCCCAGATTTTATAACTGAGTAGAATATCTGATATTTAGTTGTAACAGACCTAGAGCGATCATCTCATCTGCCTGCCTGACAAATCCAGGGCTGACCAGAAGATAAAGCGAATTATTAAGGGCATTGACCAAATGCCTCTTAAACACTGAGGGGCTTGGGGCACCAAGTTGTACCTGGAGAGGTTGAGGTTGGATGTGGGAACAATTTCTTCCCCAAAGGGCTGTGGGGCATTGAACAGGCTGCCCAGGGCAGTGCTGGAGTCACCATCCCTGGAGGGCTGGACAGACGGACACGAGGTTCTCAGGACATGGGGCAGGGACAGGGCTGGGGTATGATTGGACTCAGTGATCTTGAGGGGCTTTCCCAACCAAAAGGATTCTGTGATAACCATTTGACAGCAGCAGTGATTCTCCTTCCCCTGCCCCGTGTCACTGCTGGTTTCCCGTCTCTCGTTTCCTGAGCCCCTCACATGGCACTGGGGACTGTGCCCAGGAAAACGAAGGAGAAAGATTTTTGTGGACACACACTGGGCACCTCCGTAGGAGACTCTTGTGGCCGTGGTTGTTCCACTGATAAAGCCTTAATGGCAGCAAAGTGTTCTCTGTTAGTTAAGGGATTTTAGTTGGTTTTTTTTTTTTATCCCTACTTAACACTCTTCCCTGTGGGAGCATTTCTAGGGCTGTACATTTCTATAGTTGTACATTTATACACCTGTATGTGTCTCGCCAGTGCCATTAGTCGCTGTACGTGCAATGAAGGGCTGTTTCCTGTCCCCAGTGAGAGCAGTGCTGAGGCGTCACGCGGGGGGTCTGCAGCTGTGGGGGGTTCCGGGAGCTCTGCCGAGCTCCTCAGCGCCCGCTGTTTGTTTCAGAAGCTCCGCGAGCGGCTGTGAAGAGCGAGGAGCCCCCGGCCCCCGGCGCCAAGGTCAGTGTCCCTGCGCTCCGGAGCTGCTCTCGGCACAGCCCCTGCCCCCCGCCTCCGCAGCTGCTGACAACAGGGAGCGCTGGGCACTTCCTCGGTGCTGTTCGTGAGCTGATGGACATCGACCACTTCACTCTTCGGCTTTTTCTGTTTTCCAGGGGTTTTTATTGACCCTGAAGCTGCTTTATTCTCTGATCACCTGCGTTGCCCTGCTCGGGGTGATACTGTCCTGCAGGGCTTGGAGTGTGGGATATAAAATAGTGACTAAATTACAGGCGAATTTGGTTTGGTTTGAATTTTTTATAAATATAAAGTAGCATGAGACAACCTAAGGTTTGTGCAGCATTAGCTCAGGTGTCGATACATCCACAGGTAATAAGCAGTGTTTAAGGTTATTGCACAATGTAATTAGAGAAAAGGTTTTTAAAACATTGTTTAATGTGCTCTGCTGTGAAATCCTGAAAAGGCTTCAATGACCTTGGTTTTGCCGTGATTGCCAGTGTTGTAACGTGCTCTTGAGCAAGTGTGTCGTTCAGTTCGGTGATGGTCGTACATGGCAAAAATAACTGTGATAAAGAACCGAAGTGCCGGTACCATTCAGTTCCTGGGTTTGCAGGAGCCCGATGATACGTGTGTGGTTCTGATTTCCAACCTGCCCGAGAAGGGTTATTCTGTGGAGGAGATTTTCAACCTGGCGAAGCCGTTTGGGGGCCTGAGGGACGTGCTCATCCTGTCATCACACAAGAAGGTACCTCATTGAGATCTATTCCTACCTAGAGAAACAACAAATGTATTTTCAACACAAATGGGATGCTATAATGCATCAAGTGTTGATGGAAGATGCTTTTGATTAATTGCTTATTGTCGTAACGCTTCGTTTTCTGTATTTTGAAAGGCGTATCTGGAAATAAACAGAACATCTGCTGATTCCATGGTTAAATTTTACACGTGCTTTGCGATATCGCTGGAGGGCAGTCAGCTCTGCATCAGCATGGTGCCGCAGTTTCAGACCATAAAAGATGAAGTAAGTGCCAAAATAGATTGAAATTCTGGGATATGTAGTACCATTTGCATCCAGAGCAGGGTTTGGTATTTAAGGCGGCTTTCATACCCTGCCTGGCTTATATACTCTGGTGGTTTGTCCTGTTGGAGACCAGTTCTGTTCAATGTCTTTTTGGGTCCTGGCCTTTGGATACAGGAATAACAGAGACGTCCAAAGCGCTGCCGATGTAATTGAGAAAGCAGCAATTAGAGAGCTGTCGGTGACGGCCGCTCAGCTGCTGCTCCAGAGCTGCCTTTTCCAGCTCAAATCTCACAATGTCTTTCCTTTTTCCTTTTTTTAGGAAGCAATATTCGCTACTCTAATTAAAGATTCGGACCCGAAGGTGAGTTGCAAGTGGTGTAACTTCTCCTCTCCATGCTGTCAAAATAGCATCCTCTGTACTGAAACATTAGCTAATTGAACTGTTATCGAAGCTTTCGCTTGAATTAAGTGTTTTTATATGTTTTCCTGGGCGAATGAGTAAACGTTCGCTGGGTTTAGCTCCGTGATGCATGAGGTGGAAGGAATGAGACATTTCTGGGAGCCCTTGGAGACCGTCCCCTTGTGTCACGGTTTGTTGTGCTCAGACAAGCTGGAGGATTGGGGTGTGTGCCCGGCGGTAGCACACCCGCTCTCAATGGGCTTTGTAGGCAGTTTGTAGGTTTACCTATCACAATTATCTCCATGCTGTGTTTGGTGTCGCTCGCCCCTGCTCGCCCCTGCTCGCCCCTCCTCGCCCCTGCTCGCCCCTGCTCGCCCCTGCTCGCCCCTCCTCGCCCCTCCTCGCCCCTCCTCGCCCCTCCTCGCCCCTCCTCGCCCCTCCTCGCCCCTCCTCGCCCCTCCTCGCCCCTCCTCGCCCCTCCTCGCCCCTCCTCGCCCCTCCTCGCCCCTCCTCGCCCCTCCTCGCCCCTCCTCGCCCCTCCTCGCCCCTCCTCGCCCCTCCTGCCTCCCTGGCAGGTGCTGTGTGAACCGTTTTCACACGGCGCAGGTGGGGAGAGGATGAAATTGGAGCTTCCGTGTCTTCTGCAGACAACATCTTGAGGATATTCCCGCTAGAGCGTCGGTTGTGGGTGTGAATCTGAGTCTCTGGGCTCCAACACTTGGCACAGGAGCTTCCCAAGAGTCACTCTGAGAACAGCAGCGGCAGCTCAGCGGGTTGGGTTCAAAAATAGGTTGCAGGAGCCCTGCCAACAAGAAACGGTGTTCTGAGAAACCCCTGGAGGCTCGAGATGTCCCTGCCAAGGGTGGGGGTTCTGCCGTGTGCCGGTGCTCTGGCACAGACAGACACGGGGGTTCGTGCCGGCCCCTCCTGCTGATGCTCCTCAGCCCAAATGGTGCTTCTGCGCTCCTGCTGAAGCGATGGGAAGTGCCCCAAAGCCCAGCAGGCCTGGAGACAGGGGCAGGAGGCATCTCGGGCTCCTTGGGGGTGTTGTGGTCCCAAAAGATGCGCGGCTGTCAAGTGTTCAAAGAGCAGGGGTGCTGAAGGTTCCCAAGTACCTCGGGCTGTTCTGTCCCAGGGCCTTCGGGACACAAAAATCCTCCAGGATTTTGTGGTTCATTGTTACAAACGGATCAGGTAAAACAAACTCCAATTTAAAGCCAGGATTGGGGTTTTTTGGGTAGGTTTTTATGCCTTGACTGATTTATAATCTCATTAGATAATGTCTGCCTTTCAAAATACCAGATTTTAGTTAGACTTCAGCTATAATTTGCAGCGTTCATTGAAGATACTTTTACAAGTTAAAAAAATAATAATAATTAAAAGTAAACCACTCATGTGACTTTTGTTATTCTGTACTGGGAAGTGTAGCAGGTTCTGCTGATATAGAAAATGGCAAAGGCGCTTTGAATGCAGATCCGTGAGCGCTGGGTGTGCGGGTGTTGTCTGCGGGTTGTTCTGAGCGCCACACGGACCGTGCGGGGGCTCGTCCAGCCCGTGCGGGGGCTCGTCCAGCCCGTGCGGGGGCTCGTCCAGCCCGTGCAGCTGCTCCCGCGGCTGTTGCACAGCTCAGGAGCTTGTTGTGTCCCCTCTTGTGCAGGTGGACACCGAGACCATCCACAAGCAGTTTGTGCATCTGGGGAACCTGCCGGACGACGGATACAGGGAGCTCGAGGTCGTCTGCGTGGGGCTTCGCTTCGGAAGGGTCGATCATTACGTTATACTGAAGAATAAAAATAAGGTAAATGTTGTTTGTTGTCCTTTGGTGCAAAATGCTCTATTAGGAAAAAAAAAAATCAGAAAGTAGGTTTTTATCTCCAAGTACCAAGAATGTTGTGCTGACGAGAGATGAAGGTTCTGACTCTTTCCACTCATCCCGAACAAGAAAATAGTTTGTCCTGTTTGCCGAGGGCAGCGAGAAGTGAAAAAACAACCAGGCAACCCAAACTTGAGGCTTTTGGTGAGGCTGAAGAACACGGGGGCGGCTCGGTGGGCTCTGGAGGGAGCTCAGGGCTGCCCAGGGGCTGGGAGAGTCCTGAGCTCTGGCACCAGAGTGGAGGTTGGGGAAGAGTCACGATATGAGATGTGAACGTGTCAGAATTACCCTAACTGCTTTTGATTTCAGGGCATTTCAAAATGTAGTGATTTGATTTTCAATTAAAAAAAAAAGTTATTTTAATTTGTAATGTTGCTTTTTTGCACTTAACGTTGGATTTTTATTTGATGAACTAGATTTAATTGATTGGTTGCATATATATATATATATATATATATATAAAAACAGTGAAAAAGCAATTGTGTTCCCATTATTATGAGCTAGCCAAAGTGTCCACCTGCTAATACACCATCAACCAGGCGAAGCTGCTGTTAAGCAGCATTTGTCTTCTCTGAAACGGAACCTGCTTTTTGCAATTTCCCCATGCACTAAAGAGAACTGCAGCCAGGAAAACACCCAGGGCCCCTTTCTAGACCTTAACGGACTTGGTTGGCTTAAACATCAAATCCTTTAATTCCATTGAATCGACACAGGTAAAATCAGCTTCAGAACACAACCTCTTGTGAATTTATTGGCGTGGGCATTGGTGACTGTTGCAAATTCTGGTTGTGACTTGGTCTCCCTGGTGAGTCTGGCAGGTGAGCGTTTGCTGGTTTCTCCCTGGAGCTGTGATAACCTGAATTATCTGTGCCCAGAGTATCGTACAAGAGTCTCTGGTGCTGGGGGATTCCTGCAAAGTTCTGCTTTACACCCACACATCGGGGCGTGTGGACACAGGGAAGATTCTATTTGAAAGTGGGAGTAACGGGGCAGCAGCGCAGGCAAATAATAGACTTTTATCAGTGACCTCAGGTGGGTGTTAATGTCTGTACCGTAATGTGGAGGTGCAGCACTCCAGGAAATCAGCATTAACCATTCACTCTTGTTCAAGTCTTTGTTACAGCGTGACCTCTTGCACCCGACGTGTTTGTGTTATGGCGTTTTTAGCTGAGGTTCTTTCCACAGGGCTGTTCATTGCAGGGCTGTGTGGCAAAGAAAACCGAGCTGGAGCTTGTTGCGCTCTTCCAAGTGAGACAGATAATCGGCAGTGTCAGGTTTGTGGTTGGACTCCATGATCCTAAGGGTCTTTTTCCAACCCAAACGGTTCTGTGATTGTGGAGCAGAACCAAAGCTGAGCCAGAATTCAGACACTGTGGCTGGGGAGCTCCAGACTGCTGCTTTGGGATGGATCGGGGGTCCTTATTTAGTTACAGAGATAAGTTCACATGGAGACGTTCCCTCCTTCAGCCTCTCACAAACAAGAGAGGTCACTGTCCCCCATGGATTTCCTCAATAAATGCTGCTTATACCTAATTTAAAATACAAATAGTGAAACCCTTCAGGAGTATCACAAGCTCTACCAGCTGACTTTCCTAAACTTGTTCTGCAAGTAGAAAAGACGATGACAGCAAACGGGGAGGAGTGGTGACACTGGAGGCTGTGCTGCCATCCAGAGCCCTGAAGAGCGGGACAGGGAAACATTTAATGAAATAGAACAAGGGCAAGTGTAGAGTCTTGAATCTGGGCAGGAACAACCCCAGGTTCCAGTGTAAGTTGGGAAATGACCTATTAGAGAGCAGCGTAGGGGAAAGGGACCTGGGGGTCCTGGGGACAGCAGGGTGACCACGAGCCAGCACTGGCCCTTGTGGCCAGGAAGCCAATGGGACCTGGGGTGGGTTAGAAGGGGGTGGTCAGTAGGTCAGAGAGGTTCTCCTGCCCCTCTGCTCTGCCCTGGGGAGACCACACCTGGAATCTTGTGTCCAGTTGTGGCCCCTCAGTTCCAGCAGGACAGGGAACTGCTGGAGAGAGTCCAGCGCAGCCACCAAGATGCTGCAGGGAGTGGAGCATCTCCCGTGTGAGGAAAGGCTGAGGGAGCTGGGGCTCTGGAGCTGGACAAGAGGACACTGAGGGGGGACTCATTCCTGGGGATCAATATGGAAAGAGGGAGTGTCAGGAGGATGGAGCCAGGCTCTTCTGCGTGAAAACCAGTGATAGGACACGGGGCAATGGGTTCAAACTGGAACACAGGAGGTTCCACTTGAATATGAGAAGCAACTTGTTGGGGTGAGGGTGGCAGAGCCTGGCCCAGGCTGCCCAGGGGGGTTGTGGAGTCTCCTTCTGTGCAGACATTCCAACCCGCCTGGACACCTTCCTGTGTAACCTCATCTGGGTGTTCCTGCTCCATGGGGGGATTGCACTGGATGAGCTTTCCAGGGCCCTTCAACCCCTCACACTCTGGGGTTCTGGACCGGTTCCCTGAAGCCCGTGCTCTGTTCCCCACAGGCCATCCTGCAGCTGGACAGCCCCGGCTCAGCCCTCTCCATGCACAGCTCCCTGCAGCACCAGCCCTACGTGATGGGCGAGCACACGCTGACCTGCGCCCTGTCGCCCCGCGGACACGCCGCCCAGGTCAGATTCCTTCTTTTCCATAGCACGTTGATTTTCGTGGCCTCCAGCAACCGGCTCATGGTGACGACGTCGAGGTTTCCTGCGCTGTTTGCTGGAAACCGGCACCGCTGGGAGCTGGATCAGCTCCGGGGCTCGGCAGAGGTGCAGAACCACGCCGTGGTGTTTGTCTGTCTTTCCTTTCTTCCTGTATTTTACCACTGCGTATGGAATCTCTTTCCACCGCTGGAAGTATTTCTTAATGAAGGATGAAGACAAAAAGGAGGAAAGGAGGGAAGCAACTGTTTCCTACTGGTTAGAAAAGATTGATGACTGAAATTATCAGTTTTTTTCTGATGTAGTTTGATTCACCTTCAGCAGCTCATCGGCTTTAGTCCCCTTGATTCCAGACCCAGTTACTGCAGCAGGAGACAAAGGAGCTTAGTGCCTGTTGCACTGGATGCATAAAGAGCTTTAAGCAAGAAATGCAAATATCAGCCACATCCTAATACTGTTGCAGCTTCCAGGGTGGAGAACGTGAATCCAGACGTGGTGTGAGGATTGAGACTGAAATATGTATGGGCTTTTGGGTTCTGTTGTTGTTTTGTTGCCTTTTTTGGAGTGCTGGTCCCTGTGAGCCCCGTTCCAGAGCTCCCGGTCCCTGCACGTGGCTGCTCCTGCTCAGCCACGTGGCTTTGGGATCCCATTCTGCACTTCAGCTTTTCCCCTTCGCTTTTGCTCAGCACCAGAGAAAGTTTGACTTGAGGTGTCCTTGTCACAAGGAACTTCAGTCCATTACTACAGCAGGGAGGGAAAAAACATCATCCACACATGTAATAGTACGTCCCGCGCTGACAGAGCCGTCAGTGGGGTTTGCACTGAGCATCACAGTGAATTTCAGATTTCTTTTTAACCAATAGGTTCTGTACTGACCATTGGCCTGGATCGTGGTCTGGTTTGTATTGACACTTTCTTCTGCTTTACTGAAAAGCATCATTAATTATCAAGTCCACAGGGTGGCTGTGTGGTGTGTAGGATTCCTGTTTTTAACGACATACGGCGCCAATAGGACATTTCTGGTAGGGCCATAGTTGTTAAATAACACCTGTGGTGGTTCAGGACATAGGACGATACCCAGGCTGAGATTTGGGACACGGGTAGCTCTGGGAGCAGACTAAAAACGCCCCTTTCAAGCAAGTCCGCAGCTGGTGTGCAGGTGCAGAGCCCGTTCTGTGGAGAGCAGTGCTGATGAGCTTTCCCTCAAGTCCAGAAAACACAAAAAATTAGCTCCCTTAGCACTGAAAAACAAGCAAAATATCATTCCTTGAAGTGCTCCCGCTAAGGAATGTCTGTCCAGGCTGCTGTGGGAGCTGCTTTGTATAGCAGTGCCCTATACCTCGTGTAGCCACAGAACAGCGTGCCTTTGTCACTGTAAATGTTTCATCGAGCAGAGTTCGGCGCTGACAAAGAGCCGCATTCACGCGCTCTTCTCAGAATAATATGTTTTTCCAGCTGTGCATTTGGTGATACAGAGAGAGGCTGAAACTGATGCCAGCGGCACAGTCACAGCGGTCATGTAGGTGCTCGTTTAATTACATTATCACAGGATGGTTTGGGTTGGAGGGCCCTTCCCAGCCCCTCTGCCCCCCCTGCCATGACAGGGACATCTTCACCAGCTCAGGTTGCTCAGAGCCCCGTCCAGCCTGGCCTGGGATGTCTCAGGGATGGTTCATCCACCACCTCTCTGCCCAACCTGGGCCAGGCTCTCACCACCCTCAGGGCCAACAATTCTTCCTCATGTCCAGCCTGAATCTCCCTCCTTTAGTTTAAACCATCACCCCTTGTCCTGTCACAACAGGCCCTGCCCAAAAATCTGTCCCCATCAGCCCCTTTTAAGCCCAGAAAGGCCACACTAAGGTCTCCCCGGAGCTTCTCTTCTCCAGCTGAACACCCCAACTCTCTCACCTGTCCCCAGCAGAGCTGTTCCAGCCTCGGGTCATTCCTGGGGCTCCTCTGGCCCCTCTCAGCAGGTCCATGTGTGTCCTGTGCTGTCCCCAGAGCTGGACCAGCACTGCAGGGGGGTCTCACCAAGGGGACAGTCCCCTTCCTCCTCCTGCTGCGGGTGACACAGCCCAGGACACGGTTTGTTTCTCAGCTGCAAACTCATATTGTGCTTGTCACTGTTCTCCGCTTGGACATGGAGCCATTGACCCCAACTCTTTGAGTGCCGCCATCCAGCCAACTGCTCCCCCACCGAGGGTCCGTCCCTCCAATCCGCGTCTCGGCTTTGGAGACGGGCTGTCGTGCGGGACGGTGTCAGGCTCTGGCACAAGCCCAGGTCGATGGTGTTGGTCGCTCTTCCCTTATCCCCCAGCGCATTGACCCCCTCCTGGAAGGCTGGATTTGTCAGGTATGATTTGTTGTCACCGATCTCCTCATTTTCCATGTGTCTCAGCGCAGTTTCCGGGAGGATCTGCTCCATCATCCTGCCGCTCACTGGCCTGTGTTTCCCCAGGTCTGCCTTTTATCCCTTGTTAAAAATGAGGGTGTATTTCCCTTTTTGCGGTCGGTGAGAGCCTCACCGCTGCCACGGCTTCTCCAGCGTGCTGGGCAGTGGCTCAGCAGCTTCACCCCCAGAACCTCGGGTGCATCTCGCCGCGTCCCCTGGGCTCGTGCACCTCCAGCTTCCTTGCATGGGCTCCACCCTGACTGTTTCCTGCACAGGAGTTTTGTTCCTGTAATTTTGCTGCTAATGTCTGAACTCGGTACTGCCGAAATAACAAAAATGTGGGGAGACTCTTATGCCGGTGAAGGAGGATGCGCAGCCGGGGTGTGGATTCGGAGCACGGCTGGTGTCACCCCAGTCGCTGTCAATGCGCTGGCACAGCTTTGCACAAATGCCAAATCCAGCTGTGCTTCGGGGATGAATTCCTTGCCTTTATTTTTATCGGTGAGGTGGTCATAAGAGGGAAAACCGCGTTTCTGCGTCTGTTCTTGGCTGCGGTGTGTCCGTCCCCCTCGCCCATGGGTTCTGCGCCGGTGCCGCAGCAGCACTGAGCTCGAGGCTCCGTTTGCTGCGGGCATCTCCTCTGGAAGCCTCCAACTCCGTCTGAAGGAATAACCCTCATCTTTAATTCATTGTACCGTGTCCAAATGAGAGCTGGCACCGACCTCTGGAATAGGTGTTTTTGGAAAGGGAAGGCTGAAGGCTTTGGAGTTATGTGCGTAAGTAAAAGATGAACATGAATTCCACGTATCCATTTATCCGATGCTCTTTCTAATAGTGATAATCTTCAAATTAGTTTAGAATACATTCAGAAAAGAGGTTGAGATTCCAACTCTGCGTTTTTAAAGGTTTTTCCGGTTCTTTGGGCCTGCAGTACTGACCGTGACGGCTGCGGAGCTTGGGCACTTCGGCACCTTGTTTTCGGGAGCCATGATTTCACTTCACGTTCATTGTACATCACAGAAAGCAGACGGGTGTAGTCACCCCATGAGAAACGAGCGCTGCATGAGCAGCTTCTCAGGGACAGAACCTGGCCTTGGGGTTTCTGGAGATATAATAATAACAATAATTCTGCTCAGAAATGAGGTGAACAGCCCCCCCAGTGGTGCGTCACATTCTGCCCAGCGAACTTGGAGTAAAACCCCTACGCTGCCGTGCACTGTGATTTGCTGTCTCATGAAATACGTTCCGTGGGACGCAGTTTTACAGCAGTTCCCGGTCGTTCGCTCTCTCAGGCGATTTGTGCCCAGGTTTTGGGTTGTGGTGTCGCTCATTCGCTGCGTTAGACAAATCCGCGCTGCTGCTTCTGAAAGCCCGTGATACCGAACCCTCATCTTTGCCTTTCAGGCTGAAGTTGTGAAGACAGAAGCGAAGGAGGCGGAGCCCAGCAGAGGAAGGTATGTCTGGTCTGTCTTTCCACTAGTTAATCATGTTTCCGTTTTTCTTTGCATGTTTTTTTCTCTTAGCAAGAGGAAGGTTTTTAGCTGGTTGTTTCTGGGGAGGATTCTTTAGTGTATTTTGAGTCATGTCTATGAGAGCTGCTGGCAGCTCTTTTACCCCAGGTCCTGCAAAGTTTGTTTGGAGATACATGTTGGTAAGACAGTTTCTGTTGTATTTAACCGGGCAGTGATTGCTTTATCTCGTCTTTCCTCTGTCAGAGCGTCTGACTCTATTGGTTTTGTTTCCAAATGCTAAAAATAAACTGAAACTTCCCTGTTTAACTTATTAACATTAATTTCATGCTGCGATACGTGTCCCTGAATTGATTTTCAAGTGTGTTTAGATGCTCCATCAGAACCTGGAAACGCAAACTGGTGGTTTTGACATGTGCCATTTCAGATTGTTTTACGGATATTGGTTGTAGCAAAATTTCCGATTGTACAGTAACTATTGGTTGGGTTTAGAGCTCGATTCACGTTTTGGGAATGCTGTTATAGATGGGTAGATCGTTCCAAGAGCTCTTGTTACCGAATCTGACTTAAAGCACCTGGTGTGCCAGTGCGGCTTGAGCCTGTCCGTGTGTTCTGGAGACCAGCGGGTTGTGTGGGAGGCACGGGGTGGGTGTTGCTGTGGAAGGAGACAGAAGTGGGGCATGTTGGGCACAGCACCAAAGCTTGGGTTTAATTAAGCGTTCTGTGCCGGGGTGCCAAACCTGGGCCTTGAGCTGCCTTCTGGGCTTCGCGCTCTGACTTATCCAGGTCCTGTTGTGCTGCACAGATGGAAATCTCAGTGGTCTGTAGGACAAACAAGGTTTAATCCATGTCAGAATATCTTCTGTGTTGTAAACCAACATTCTGGCGGAAAAACCAAACAAGACAGCCCCGAGACACACTGAGCCTAAAACGTTTGTGAGTGACGAGTTTAAACTGGGGACAGGTCTAAGCAGCCCCTTGGAGACGGGTGTGGTCTTTGGAGCAGAATTCGGATCCCTTCTTGTCTCTCCTCTCACATTTCACAGAGCCCCAGGCTGGCGGGGCTGCAGGAGCTCTGTGGATCCCCAGCCCAGCCCTGTCACGCAGGGTCCCAGAGCAGATCACGCAGGGTCCCAGAGCAGATCACGCAGGGTCCCAGAGCAGATCACGCAGGGTCCCAGAGCAGATCACGCAGGGTCCCAGAGCAGATCACGCAGGTGGGTCCAGGCGGGTTTGAATGTCCCAGAGCAGGAGATTCCACACCTGCTCTGGGCAGCCTGGGCCAGGCTCTGGCACCTCCCAGCAAACAAGTTTCTGCTCATGTTCCGATGGAGCCTCCTGTGTTTCAGTCTGTGCCCATTGCCCCTCACCCTGGCGTTGGGCACCACTGAACAGAGTCTGGTCCATCCTCTGACACCCACCCTGAGATACCGATCCATTGATCACATCCCTCTCAGCTTCTCTTCTCCACTCAACAGCCCCAGCTCTCTGTGTCTCCTCAGCACAAAGATGCTCCAGACCCCTCAGCATCTCCGTGTCCCTCCCTGGACTGTCTCCAGTGATTTCTTGTCCCTCTTGAACTGGGGAGTCCAGCACTGGACCCCATTCTGCCAATGGGGCCTCCCCAGGGCAGAGCAGAGGGGCAGGAACAACCTCCCTGACCTGCTGCTCACACTCTTCCCCACACACCCCAGGTCCCATTGGCCTCTTGGCCACAGGGCACATTGGTGACTCATGGTCACCCCGTTGTCCCCCAGAGCTCCCAGGTCCCTGCAGAGCTGCTTTCAGCAGGTCCCCCAACCTGTGCTGGTGCCGGGGGCTGTTCTGCCCAGCTGCAGGCCCCCACACTTGCCGTTGTTGAGTCCATCAGGTTTTCTGTGGCCAGGGCTCTGCATGGCAGCGCAGCCTCTGCTGGCTCAGCCCGTCCTCCCAGTTTGGGATGGGCAGCAAACGGGCCGGGGTGCGCTCGGGCTCTTCACCCAGGTCTGTGATGAGCGGGGCAGCAGAGGACGGTGCCCACGGCTCCGGGGGAAACCTTGGTGTCCACTGCCAGACACAGCGTTTCCATCTGCGCTCAACTCCAGTTGTTCCAACCTTCATCTTCTTGCTGCCATTGTGCTGGGAGTATTCCCAGCATGGCCAGCCTCTCTGGTCTTTATTTTCATGAGGGTTTATACAACTGTGCAGCCTTTCTCACATCCATCGGTTGTGAGAAACCATAGCACAGGCTGCTCCATTGTACGTAACCACGGATTAATTATGTGTATTTGCTGCTTTTGTGTCTTTTCCAGCGCTTGGCGAGATTGTCAGTGTTGTTACCTTGGCACCTTTCCCTCTAGAGACGCGTGAGGTGTTGGGATGCTTGTTTTCTCAAGCTTTGGGGAAAAGGGACACAGACATCTCCAGTTTCCCGAGATCGTGCACAGTTTGTTTCTTTCCGAGAGGACTAACGCGCTTCCCGTAACCCAAGTGCTCTGAGAGCTCCGGCCTCTGCTTTGTCATGCTGGGCTCTGTGACGCTAGAGCTGACAGTGGGGTCAGTCAGTGAAACCGGAGCCTGGCCCAGGGGATGTCTCCTGTTCCCGCTCCCGTGCCAGCTCACTGCACGTTAGAACCAAAGCGACCTCTCCCTCCCCTTAAACCCGAACCAGAAACACAAAATGAAGCTTCTCAGCCTCCTGGCTGCTGGAGGAGCTCTCCAGGCCTGTGGCTGCAGAGCCTGCCCTCTCCAAACCAAACTGCCCCAACCCCTTTGGCCAGGGACACCGAAGCTTTAGTTTTGCTCTGTATGTGCTTGTGCACTCTGCTTTGTCTCTGGGGACCTGAATTTTGGGGGTGGGAGCGCCGAGCTCACAGGGCGACAGGTCTGACTGCACGTCATGTAATTCAACATGTAAGAGCCTTGCGGTACTGAGGTGGATTGGACAGAAGCATAAAACAAATCAGCTCAATATTTTTAACCATTTTAACCCTGACAGGCAGATTTCCAAATGCGAAGCGCTAATGCATCAGGAGACCCCCCCACCACTGGCGTCAAGAGGTTCCTGGTAACTGTAGAATTCTCAATGTAGTTTGATTTCTTCTTTTCTTGTTTTTTTTTTAAATGCATTTAGCTCTGGCTTCAAAACTGATCCGGAGGCGTCAGGAGCGGTGCAAACAGCAGCTGCTCCTCCTCCAGCAGAGCCCAGCGTGGCAAAGCAAGGACCCGCTTCCCCCTGTCCCAGCGCAGAGGAGGCGTCGGCGCTGCAGACGGAGCCCTCTGAGTCCCGGCGCGATGGAGCCGCCACGGCAGCTGCCCCGGCACCGGCACCGGCGGCTGCGGAGAAGGTGGACGCTGGAGCTGAAGCGGCTGTGGCGTCTGTCAGACCCGCTGCTGCTGAATCATCTCAGGCGAGGTCAGAAGCGGCGCTGCCGCCGCCCAGTGCTGAGAAAGAAGAGGCGGTTAAAGATCGTCCTGAACCAGCGTTGTTTGAACCTGCTGCTGTATCCGCATCGGAGGAGGATGTTGAAGAGCAGGACAAAGCGTTCTCTGCTCCTGCCCTTGGTTCAGCAGGGCTGTCGGCCGCGGGTGGGGATGAAGATGTGCCATCGGTGGGTTTGGCAGCAGGGGAGCCCACCGGAGCCGTCCCCGCGGCGCTGCCCCCCGAGCCCGACGCGCCCGCGGTGGAGATGGCGCCAGCCGGCGCCGCGCAAACAAACCAGTTGGGTGCACCCGAAAAAGATACTGTTTGTGATGCTGTGAAAACTGAGCAAGAAATACCTGTAATTGCGGTAACAGAGAAGAAACCTGTGCTGCAAACCGGGGCGGCCACTGAGGAGCAACTGGATGTGGCTGGAGCAGCCGCGGAGCTGAAAGCAGAAGAGCCTGTGCCCACGGTTGGAAGAGCCGCAGAGGAGAACCCCCAAGAGCTTTTGGTCAAAACTGAAGCAGAAACTGAGAAGAAACTTGAAAACTCGGTGAACAAGGTTGACACTGCTATGGAAGATGCTCCAAATGCTGTCAGTGAGAATGACGAGGGAGGTTCAACCAAAGCTCATCAAAGTAAAGGAACAGGAGCAGCAAAAACTGATGAAACCCGCAAAGCGGTGACGTTGAACTCCTCTCTGTCCATCAAAGACTCGTCCTGTGTGGGTAAAACGATTTTAAAGGCGGTGGTGTATCTGCCAGATATATCCAAGTCCAGGTGTCCGGCCTGGAGAAACCAGCCCTGCCTCTGGAAAGGGGGCGAGCAGAAAACTCCCTCGAAGCCGGAGACGCGGAGCCAGACGGCGCTGGCGAGGAGAGCGGCGTCGAAGGAAGAGGCTCCTCCGCGGGCCGGCAGGGGCAGAGCCAGCAGGAGCTGTGTCGCGGCCGCAAAGGGGGGGAACGGGAGGAATTCATCGCAGCAGGAGAAGGAACCTCGGGCTGGTTCCAAACCGGCCCAAGACGGGGAGAGTAGAATCTGCAGCGGGAAGAAAGACGCCGGCAGCACTAAGGTGAGGAGGGCAGGAAGGCTGGTTCAGTCCCTGATAATGTCATTGTCACTTACAGAATGAATCCTGCCTGCGTTTGCTAACGTAAAGATATGTAAATCCTTTTGGGTTTGGGACAGTCTGATAAGGGTGACTTGCAAACCACCTAATCAGACTGTCCTTGCACCTTCACACCTTTTGAACCCGCACAATGAGTCGAGCGGCTTTAACGCTCATCTCGAGACTATTGGATGAAGTGTCCTTTAGCTGAACGTTGCTCATTATACACTAAAGTGAATATGTAACCCATATGCAAATGTGTAGCCAGTTGGCTCTTCAGGTGTGAACATAAGAAGAGTTTGTATATAATGGCTGTTCCTTTTCTCGCTGGCTTTGTTCAGCATCCAGACTGTGCAACTGTAATAAACAATATCGCCCCTCTGTGTGCTAAATTGGGCTCATTTGCATGCACACCCCGTGAAGAACCTGTTTGGGGACGAGCTGCGTGCTGCGCGCAGCTGCTGAGCGTGGGACAGGAGGTGTCGCTCCCGTTCCATAGGCCTCTGTGCTGCTTTGGGCCAGCAGAGCAGTTGCCGTGACGAGCGGGGCAGCCGGTTGCTCTGGGATGCCGTGTGTGCGGCGCCCGCGCGCGCCTGCTTGGAAAACACCCCTTGGAAAAACACAGCAAGGTATTTTTGAAGCGAGTCTTTACTGAGTGCGGTAACTTCGTGTCCTTGGATTTGCTCGGCATGGCAATTATTAAGTTGTTCTGTGGTTTTGTGAGCTGACAGGTGCTCTGTTGAGTCCTGCTCAGCGCCGCGCTGTGCCCGTGGCTTGCTGCCCGGCCTCTGGGCAGCATCCAGACAACTTCAAAGCTTCATTACAGGAAAATAGAGCTGCTTTCGTTTTATTGTTTGTTTTCTCCTGTGGACAGGTTGGTTGACTTAACAGATTTCATGTCTTTTGTCTCCGTTTTGCAGGTGTCTGTTGCTGGCAATGCTAAACCTGCCAAAGGGGGCAGCAGCGGCGTGAATCAGAAAGAGGTGAGGAGGGAGCCACAGCTCAGCTTGAATCCCATGGTCCTGGATGTGGTGTGTGTGTGTTTGAAGAGTCCTTAGCGTCCTTCACCAGGGAATTATTTGAAGCGAGTCTTCACTGAGTGTGGGAACTTGCTCAGAAGGGGGATTATCAAGTTGTTCTGTCCTTTTGTGAGCTGGTATTTGCTTTGTCGAGTCCTGCGCAGATGCTGCTGCTGCTCAGAGGCTGCGACGCACCATGGTAGGATGGAATATTTTGAAAACCAACTTCAGAACAGTTCAGTGCAGAAATGGAATGCATGGCTTGGGCTGGAGTGGATATTTGGGTGTGTTTTACTGTCTAAAATGGATGTATTGGTTGATTTCAAGTACCCACCTCGCCCACCTTACCCCCGTCCCGCCGCGGGGCTGGAGCTGGAGCCAGCGGGACACACAATCAGTTTGCTGGATCGAAACGTGTAATTAGTCTCCTGTTTCGTAGCAGCGGATAATTAGGGAAGAGACGGAGGTGTCGACACGGGACAGTGGGGTTTTTGAAGGATGCTCTGGGGCTCTCAGATTTCCACTCGTCCCCTGCAAGTCATTGCAAAAATGTGCGTGGAGTTTTCAGGGCCTGGGTGTTTTAACAGACACACATTTTGTCGGTTCGTCTGCTGTTTTTTTAAAAACTCTTTGGGTTTCTGCATTGAATCTGCTTACTTCACGCAAATCGTGGTGATGAAAACGCTGAGGCTGAAGGCCTGACGGTTGTTTTTCTACCCTCAAGTTGCTTTTCCTTCTTTTCCCTCCTTGTGCTGTTCAGCGCCCGGATGCTTTTCATGGGCGCCCTGTGGCTGGCGGCGTTTGGCGCTGGCTGAGCGTTAAACCTGCTTTAATTCCCGTTTTTACCCTCCCTAGGAAGAGAAGCTGTTTCCGTTCAACCTGGATGAATTTGTGACGGTGGACGAGGTCGTGGAGGAGACGGAGCCCCCGGTTCGACCGCGGCGGAACCCCCCCCGGGCCAAGAGGAAAGCGGCTGCGCGGCCCCAGCCCAGCTGCGAGCCCCCTGCCAAGCGGAGGAGAGCCCGGAGCTGCGCCGGCCGCGCCGCCGAGCGCCCGCCCGCCTTCCTCACGCTGGATGAGACCGAGGAGGAGGAGGAGGAGGTGACCGCGCAGCTCATGGCCGTGGCCAATCTGGAGGCGCTGAGCGAGCTGCAGGGCCTGGTGGTGGTGGACGAGGTGATGGAGGAGGAGGAACCGCTCTCGGAAGCCGTGAAGGACCCGCAGGCGCTCGTCACCTTGGACGAGCTGTCGGAGCAGGACGAGCCGGGCTCCCAGAAGGACGTTCCTGGTTCGGCGTTCGAGGAGCCGGATTTAAAAGCCGAGCCCTTGGTGACGGTGGATGAGATCGGGGAGGTGGAGGAGCTGCCGCTGAACGAGCCCGCGGGCCTGAGCGCGGAGGACGCCGCGAAGCACAAGGAGGACGAGAAGGGGGATCCCGCAGACACCTCCTCGCAGGTCCCCGACGACCCCAGCGCGTTGGTGACGGTGGACGAGATCCAGGAGGACGCGGACGACAACCCTCTGGTGACCCTGGACGAGGTCAACGAGGACGAAGACGATTTTCTGGCCGATTTCAATCGTCTGAAGGAAGAACTGAACTTCGTGACGGTTGACGAAGTTGGAGAGGAGGACAAGGAGGAGGAAAATCCTTTCCCAGCGAAAAACCTGAGCAGGGGGGAGGAGGATGAAGATGTTGTGGCTGCGGCAGGGCCGGAAGAAATGGGAGTTGTGGGAGAGACCAGGCCAGAAGTTGTGCCTGCAAACGCAAAGCCCAGAGGTAAGGAGGCCCTCCTGGCTTCTAGAAAAATAGTAGAAAACATGAATATAAAGTGTAAAATAAGATGCTTGTGCTCAGTGCCGAGCGCACAGAGATCCTGGTTGCAAATGGGGAGCTGGGAAATCGCAGATCTTTGGCAAAGTTAATGAAAGAGATACTGGGGAAACAAAAACCCCCACAACAAACCAAACCAAACCCACAAAACACCAGCCCAAACGCCCACAAAACACCAGCCCAAACGCCCACAAAACACCAGCCCAAACGCCCACAAAACCAAACCCCCAAAAACCAAAACCAAACCCCCACAAAAACACCAAACCAAACCTCCCCCCCCAAAAAAAACAAACCAAACCCCCACAAAAAAAACTCCCCCAAAAAAAACAAACCAAACCCCCACAAAAAAACTCCCCCCAAAAAACCAAACCAAACCCCCCCAACAAACCAAACCAAACCCCCACAACAAACCAAACCTCCCCAAAACACCAAACCAAACCCCCCCAAACCAAACCCCCACAACAAAAAACCAAACCAAACCCCCCCAAAACCAAACCAAACCCCCCCAAAACTAAACCAAACCCCCACAAAACCAAAAACAAACCCCCAAAACACCAAACCAAACCCCCTCAAACCAAACCCCCACAACAAACCAAACCAAACCCCCACAACAAACCAAACCAAATCCCCACAAAAAAACAAATCAAACCCCCAAAAACCAAAACCAAACCCCCAAAAACCAAAACCAACCCCCTCCCCAAACCAACCCAAACCCCCCCAAAAACCAAACCAGACCAAAAACACAAGCAAAAAAAACCAAAAATCAAACCAAACAAAAAACCCCAACAAACCCCAAACCCCAGAAAAACCCCAGAACAGAAAAACCAGACTGAGAGTGACCAGCGGCCCGAAGGTGGGGTGTTTATTCATTTATTTTACAGTGCATCTTCGTGTCGGTCTAAGCTGAAGCGGCATGTGGGTTTGGAGTGTTCCCCTTAGGAGTTTGCCAGCTTTCAGTGGCTGGAAACGCAGCTTACACAGTTTTAAAAATGTGTGTATATATCTATCTATTTTTGTACAAAAGCGTTGAGAGCCCTTGAGCTCCCCGGGGAGCCGCTGGAGCCACGGGCGCTCCCGGGGGCTGGTCAGGAGTTGGCAGCGGCAGAGAACTGTGTGACAAAGGGTTCAACGCGGCAAGTGGAGGATTTGGTGAGGCCGGCGCGGGTCCCGGGACCGGCTCCTGTTTCGCCGTCACTTTTAAGACATTTGTAAAGACCCCATGGTGCGTCCAGAAGCGCGTTGGGCGGGTTCCCTGCTCCGCTGCCTTGGGTCTCACACATGGGAAACTTCACATCTCGCAGACAGAAAATGGGCAAAAAGTGCGTTTGGCAGCCAGAAAACTGGCACTGATTCGGTATTTTCCGCTTCCTCGCACTCAGGTCCCTGTCACTGCTCAACACCTGATTGTTACCATTGTGCCCTATGTCCTGGGAACATTCTGTGCGGCGACTGCGCCGGTTTGGGAGCAAAACTTTGGGTACAGATCACACATTATTGGTGCACGGAGCACAGTGGCTTTTGGGCAACGCTTTTCTGGACCCCGCGCTGGTTTTATAGCGCGATCTTGTCGCGGGTTGATGAATAACACGGTGTTTTTCACCTTCATTCCTGCAGCGCTTCCCGGCCCCGCGGAGGCCTGAGGGGACACGGGGCAGGCGGAGGCCCAGGTGACGCCATGAGGAGGAGGATTCTTCACTGAATTAAACCTTGGGGTCCAGTCCATTTTGTGTATTTTGTTATGACCGGATTTGTAGTTTTGTTTCAGAAACGAACATTCACGTTGTATAAATTTTGAGCTCCGGAGAGACTAAAAAAAAAAAAACACAACCCAAAAGAGGTGGCTTTGTTGTATAGAAACCATCCGCTGGGAGGGACTTTTACAGGTGTCGACATGGAATAAATGTTCTTACTGTATAGTTACACGGGGTGCGTTCGCTGTGGTTTGTTGCATTCCGGTCACTGCGGGAGCCCCAGCTGTGGGGGTGCGGGGGCTGTGGGGGTGCGGGGGCTGTGGGGGTGCGGGGGCTGTGGGGGTGCGGGAGCCCCGGCTGTGGGGGTGCGGGGGCTGTGGGGGTGCGGGGGCTGGTGGGTGTGCGGGAGCCCCGGCTGTGGGTGTGCGGGGGCGGTGGGTGTGCGGGGGCGGTGGGTGTGCGGGAGCCCCGGCTGTGGGTGTGCGGGGGCGGTGGGTGTGCAGGGGCTGTGGGTGTGCGGGAGCCCCGGCTGTGGGTGTGCAGCAGCCCCGGCTGTGGGTGTGCGGGAGCCCTGGGTGTGCGGGAGCCCTGGGTGTGCAGCAGCCCCGGCTGTGGGTGTGCGGGAGCCCTGGCTGTGGGTGTGCGGGAGCCCTGGCTGTGGGTGTGCGGGAGCCCTGGCTGTGCAGGAGCCCCGGCTGTGGGTGTGCGGGAGCCCTGGCTGTGCGGGAGTTCCTGGTGGACATGGAGACCTGTGGATGGGGACACGATTCCTGGGGGACATCAAAACCCATGGTTGGGGACATGGTTCCTGGGGGACATTGAGATCCGTGGATGGGGACAAGGTTCCTTGGGGGACATTGAGACCCATCGATGGGGACACAGTTCCTGGGGGACGTTGAAATCTGTGGATGGGGACACAGTTCCTGGGGGACATCGAGACCTCTGGATGGGGACACGGTTCCTGGGGGACATCAAGATCCATTGACAGGGACGTGGTTCCTGGGGGACATTGAGACCCGCGGATGGGGACATCGAGACCTGTGGACAGGGACACGGTCGGTAAATCCTCCTGCTCCGCACCCTCCTCCCAGGACCCGGTTCTTCCCGTGGCGATGCTGGAGCGTGTCCGGTAACTCCAGGTAAGAGCAGAGCTGCTGCGGCCCCGGGAAGAGGCGCAGGAGCCGTGGGCAGCTGAACCGGGGGTTGAACGAAGCCGGCCTGTCCCCAGGGTGATGTGGGAAAACCAGACGTAGCAAAAATGAAGTAAAACCCCCAAACAGAATTCCAGAATGAGCCGTCACTGGTTCACTGAATGTTCCTCCCCTAAACGCATGGCGCTGCGCTTCGGTTCATCCCCTGACAAACAGTGCTGCAAATTAATTAGATTTTAGAGCTGGCGGTAATTGAAACGGCCTCGTGTGCCCCGTCCCCGGCTCCCTGGCTGCAAACACGGCGCTGTCGGGAAAACCCGCCGAGTTTCTCCAGCGGTTTCTCCTCCGCCCGTGCGGGTTTCTCCTCCAGCCATTGAAGGGTCTTGCGAAGAAACAGCGAGATCGTGGGGTCTGGGGGGGTCTCGGTGCAGCGCGATGGGGACGCGGGTGCTCCTGGTGAGGGACAGAACGTTAGTGCTGAGTGTCCAAGGGGAGCGAAGGGGACGGAGCTGCGGGGGGACGGGGACCCCGGGGGGAGTCCTGTGGGTGCCCTCGCTTTTAATCTTACCCATAATTATTACATTTCACCCATAATTACATTTCACCCATCGTTATATTTCACCCCAATGGGGTGCACGGCAGCGATGGGGCGAGCGTGGGGCTGGGGGGTCCTGGCAGGGACAGACCTCGCTGAGCTCTGCTGGGAAACCCAGGGTAAAAATAACCCATCACCTCCCCGAAATAGCCGGGGCCGCGGGTGTCCCCACCTGTCACCGCGGTGTCCCCACCTGTCACCGCGCGGCTGTGCCAAAGCGGGAGCTGGGGAAACTGAGGCAGGGGCAGGAGCGTTGGGGCTGTGCCCAGACACCCACCGCTGGGTGCCCGGCTCTGGGGGGACACCCCGCTTTGTGCCGGGCGGGTGTAGGGGTCACTCTGTGTGCGGCTCAGCTCCCCAAAACCCCCGTTCTCCCGCCCTGGGGGTGACATTGTCCCCCAGTGTCATAGGGAGGGGCTGGGGCTGCACCCAGGGGGTCCCTGGGGGGTGGGTGACAGGGGGGACCCAGCTGGACTCAGGGGTGTTGGGTGACCCCGATTGGGCTCACGGTGAGTGGGTGATAACGGGGAACCCCAGCTGGCGTCGGGTGGGGTTGGGTGACAAGGGGGGGAGCCCCAGTTGTTCTGGGTGGGGTGGGTGACAGAGGGGTCCCCGGTTGGGGTCAGGGTGGGTGGGTGACAATGAGGGACCCCAGGTGGGATCGGGGGGGGGTTGGATGACATGGGGGGACCCCGTTTGGGGTCAGGGTGGGGTGACGGGGGGGACCCCGGTTGGGGTCAGGGTGGGTGGGTGACAAAGGGGGACCCCAGCTGGGGTCGGCGGGGGGGTTGGTTGACAAAGGGGGACCCCGGTTGGGGTCAGGGTGGGTGGGTGACGGGGGGGACCCCGCTTGGGCTCGGGGCGGGTTTCTCCCTCCGGCAGCAGCCCCCACCATGGAAATGGAGCGAAGGGAAGAGCAGCTCCCGGTCCGGGGAGCAGAGCCCCCATCCCGAGTCCCCCGGGACACCCCCCTCCCCTGCCCGTGCCGGCGGGGGGCCGCCCCAGCCCCATCTCCTCCCCCCGCTCTCCCCGCCCCGGGGCCGTTCCCCTTTAAGGAGGCGGGTCCGGGGGGGCGCTCGGCCGGACGATGCTCCGCGTCTTCATCCTCCGCGCAGAGAATGTCCGCACGGCGGACGCGGACATCAGCGACGCGTACTGCTCCGCCAGCCTCGCAGGTGGGGGCGCGGGGGGTCTGCATGGGGGGGTCTGCATGGGGGGGTCGCGCCGGGCTCTGCCGCGGCACCGGGCGGGGGGGGGGGTCCTGAATCTCTGCCCCCTGCTCCGCGGGTCTCTGTATGATACACCCCCCCATATGATATTTCTGCCCCTCATACGATGTTCCCCCCTCTATATGATGTTTCCCCCCCATATGATGTTTCCCCCCCATATGATGTTTCCCCCCAATATGATTTCCCTCCCCCTCTATACGATGTTCCCCCCCATGATACTTGCCCCCCCTACAATTTTGCCCCCCCCCATACGGTGTTCCCCCCCATATGATATTCCTCCCCGATATGATGTTTTTCCCCCCCATATGATGTTTCCCCCCTCTATACGATGTTCCCCCCATATGGTATTTCGCCCCCCTCTATATAATGTTCCCCCCCAATTTGATATTCTCCCCCCATACGATGTTCCCCCCACACGCACTGGCTCTACGCGCCCCCCGCCGCGGGGCCTGGGTGCCCGGGACCCCTGTCCCCGTCCCTCCCTCCCCCCGCGCCCCCCCGGGGACATTGCTGAGCGGTGACAGCAGCAGCCCGGGCTATTTCTGGCCGCCGCTCCGCTCCCGGGGGAGGGGGGGACGCTGTGTCCCCTCCCTGCGCCCCCCGGGGTGAAGGGGTGGGACTGTCCCACGGGCGCATGTTGGGGACCCGCTGGACACCCCCCGTGTGCACCCCGAAACCCCCGACCCCCACCCGCCATGTCCTGTGGGCTTTGATTTTTGTGCCCCCTCCCCGGTTCAGCCGTTTCTCTGCCCGGGGCTGGGGGACTCTGCTGGGCCCCCCAGGTCCCCTGGGTGCTGACATGACCACGGGGGACCCAGCCTGGGTCCCCAGTCCCCCCACAAGGGGTGACAAGAGACACGAGGCAGCGGGTGAGCTGTCGCAGCCGCCTTGCAGCGTCCTTGGGGTGAAAAAGCAGCTTTTTGGGGCCGCGGTGACCGTGTGTCAGCACTTGTGCGCTCGCGCCTGCGGCTCCCGCCCCCGCGCCTGGTTCTGCACATGGGGACGTTCCTGGGGTCCCTGTCCCCGTGTCCCCATGCGTGGTCATGGCCGTGGGAGCCCCTCACCCACAGGGTCTGAGCAGCAGCTGCTCTGGGGACAGTGAGAAGGGGCAGGGGGTGGCACTGGGGATGTGCCCCCCAGCCACTGGTGTCAGCTGGGAGTGTGGGGGGCTCGGAAACCCCCATCAGCAGGACCCCCCCATGCTGATGTGTCCCCTCTGCTGTGACACCCCCAGGTCTGGGTGCCCCCCGGATGCTCTGTGTCCCTGGGGTGTCACCCCTGGGGTCCTGGTGCTCAGTGTCACCAGAGTCCTGTGCATGTCACACGTCCCATGCCCCACTGCTCCGACATCCCTGTGGTGTCCCTGTGGTCACAGCACCCCAGGTGCTCTGTCACATCCAGCCCCTTTTTGTACCCTTGGGGCTTCCAGCATCCCTGAGTCCCAGTGATTTCACATCCCTGAGTCCCGGTGATTTCACATCCCTGAGTCATGGTGATTTTGCATCCCCGAGTCCCAGTCATTTAATTCACTGTCCCCAGCATTTGCGGCATGTCCAGGTCCTGGTGATTTATTTCCCACCCCAGGAGCTGGCAGCATCCCCGCATCCCGGTGCTCCGGGATGCTCAGGGCTCACAGCATCCCCGCATCCCGGTGCTCCGGGATGCTCAGGGCTCACAGCATCCCCCCATCCCGGTGCTCCGGGATGCTCAGGGCTCATGGCATACCCGCATCCCGATGCTCAGGGCTCACGCAAGCCCATCCCCAGCATCCCTGCATCCTCATGATTTAATTTACTGTTTCTGGGGCTTGCAGCAGCCTGGGACCCTGGTGCTGCAGAATCCCCAGAGCCTGCAGCATCCCCAGGTTCTGGGGGTTTATTTACCATCCCCGGGGTTCGCAGCAGCCCCAGATCCCAGTGCTCGGGCGTCCTCAAGGTTCGCAGCATCCTTTGATCCTGGTGATACATTTACCATCCCCAGGGTTTGCAGTATCCCTGGGTCCTGGTGATTTGATTTGCCATCCTTGGATCCTGATGATTTGTTTACTGTCCCCAGGACTCACAGCATCCTTGAATCATTTATTTACCATCCCCAGGGCTCGCAGCTTCCCTGCATCCCAGTGATTTATTTGCCATCCCTGGGGTTCACAGCATCCCTGTATCCCATTTCTCAGGCATCCTCGAGGTTTGTGGCATTACTGGCTCCTGATGATTTAATTTGCCGTTTCTGGGGCTCACAGCATCTCCAGATCCTGGTGCTCAGGAATCCTTGGAGCCTGCAGCATCCCTGCATCCCAGTGACTTACCATCCCCAGGTCTTGCAGTATTCCTGGATCCCATTTCTCAGGCATCCTCAGGGTTTGTGGCATTACCGGGTCCCGATGATTTAATTTGCCATTTCTGGGGCTCAGAGCATCCCCAGATCCTGGTCCTTGGGCATCCTCAAAGGCTGCAGCATCAATGGATTCTGACGCTGTGGCATCCTCGAGGATGCAGCATCCCTGGCTCCCGATGATTTAATTTGCCGTTTCTGGGGCTCGCAGCATCTCCAGCTCCTGGTGCTCAGGCATCCTCAGATCGTGCAGCATCCCCAGGTTCTGGTGATTTATTTACCATCCCCAGGTCTTGCAGCATCATTGTATCCCATTTCTCAGGCATCCTTGAGGTTTGTGGCATTACTGGCTCCTGATGATTTAATTTGCCGTTTCTGGGGCTCAGAGCACCCCCAGCTCCTGGTCCTTGGGCATCCTCAAAGACTGCAGCATCCCTAGATCCTGGTCCTTGGGCATCCTCAAGTTTTGCAGCATCCCTGCCTCCTGATGATTTAATTCACCATTTCTGGGGCTCACAGCATCTCTAGCTCTTGGTGCTTGGGAATCCTCGGAGCATGGAGCATCCCCAGGTTCTGGTGATTTATTTACCATCCCCAGGTCTTGCAGCATCCCTGCATCCCATTTCTCAGGCATCCTTGAGGTTTGTGGCATTACTGGCTCCTGATGATTAAATTTACCATTTCTGGGGCTCAGAGCATCCCCAGATCCTGGTCCTTGGGCATCCTCAAAGGCTGCAGCATCAATGGATTCTGGTCCTTGAGCATCCTCAAGTTTTGCAGCATCCCTGGATCCTGATGATTTAATTCACCATTTGTGGGGCTCGCAGCATCCCGGCTCCTGCAACCTCTGGAGCCGCCACTCCGGGGCGCTCCCTGTCCCCTCCTGTCCCCTCTTGTCCCTTCCTCCGCCCCCCGGGGAGGGCCAGGCCAAGAGGAGGTGGCCACAGAGTGGCCGCATCCTTCCCTGGACTAACTAAACCCGGCTTAACCTCCCCGGGGCTCCATCTCCCAGCCATGCTGCGGTGTTTGCTCCAACGAGCCACCCACCTCCCCAACTTGGAGAAAGGGGACAAACAAAGCGACCCGGTGGCCAGCTTGACGTTCCGAGGTGAGGGGACACCCCAAATCTGGGCTGGGGTGGGGGGGGGCAGGATTTCGGCTGGTATTTGCAACCACTTCTATAGCAAAGCCCGGCTCCGCCCCGCCGGAGCCGGGCTTTGCTAAGCTCTATCCTTATCCTAAACCCTCTTTCTCCATCATTTTGGGGCGCGCAGGGTTGTGGGGGACAGTGAGCAATGGGGGTGCGGTGATTTAGCGCTATCACAGCATCCAAAGCGATGGGGGAAGCGCTTTTGCTCTCGTTAAGGTCTTTTAATTAGTAACGGGCGGTTGATAAGGATAAGCACCCTATGGAGGGGGTCACTGTAAAGGTTCATTTGCACCTCGAAAGCGCGGGTATTGCTGTTTATTTTACGGGTTTTTAGCAACTGTTTCCTGGATGGGAGAAAAATGTCCATTTTTAGAAGAAATAAATATAAGGAAAGGGATGAGCGGCTTCCGAAGCGGCATTTCCCGTGGGGTGAGGGGACGGTGGTGCTGCCGTGTGTCCGTCCGTGCTGGGGGTCTTGTCCGTCCCGTGTCCCTGATGTAGGGAATTAGTGATTAGCAATTAGCTAATTAACCAAGCCCCGACCGCACGGGCGTTCCGGGTCCGCTGAGGATGAGACGTGACAAGTGTCTCAGGTCCGGGGTGTCTGATGGGGGGCTCTGGGGTGTCTGATGGGGCAGCTCTGGGGTGTCTGATGGGGGGCTCTGGAGTGTCTGATGGGGGCTCCGGGGTGTCTGATGGGGCAGTTCTGGGGTGTCTGATGGGGGCTCTGTGGTGTCTGATGGGGGCTCCGGGGTGTCTGATGGGGCAGCTCTGGGGTGTCTGATGGGGCAGTTCTGAGGTGTCTGATGGGGGGGTCTGGGGTGTCTGATGGGCGGCTCCGGGGTGTCTGATGGGGGGCTCTGGGGTGTCTGATGGGGGCTCTGGGGTGTCTGATGGGCGGCTCCGGGGTGTCTGATGGGGCGGCTCTGGGGTGTCTGATGGGGGGCTCCGGGGTGTCTGATGGGTCAGTTCTGGGGTGTCTGATGGGTCAGTTCTGGGGTGTCTGATGGGGCAGCTCTGGAGTGTCTGATGGGGGGCTCTGGGGTGTCTGATGGGGGGCTCTGGGGTGTCTGATGGGGGGCTCTGGGTGTCTGATGGGGGGCTCCGGGGTGTCTGATGGGGGGCTCTGGGTGTCTGATGGGGGGCTCCGGGGTGTCTGATGGGGGGCTCTGGGTGTCTGATGGGGCAGCTCTGGAGTGTCTGATGGGGGGCTCTGGGTGTCTGATGGGGCAGCTCTGGGGTGTCTGATGGGGGGCTCCGGGGTGTCTGATGGGGGGCTCCGGGGTGTCTGATGGGGGGCTCTGGGTGTCTGATGGGGGGCTCTGGGTGTCTGATGGGGGGCTCCGGGGTGTCTGATGGGGGGCTCCGGGGTGTCTGATGGGTGGCTCTGGGGTGTCTGATGGCGGCTCCGGTGCAGGTCGGTGCTGGGGGGGTTGGCGGAGGGTGTTTAACATGGGAAATAGTCTGTGGAGACTGAGCTGGGGGAGGAAAATAATGGAAGAAAAAAAAGAAGAAAAAAGAGGAAAAAGGAAGAAAGAAAAAAAAGAAAAAAGACAAGAAAGAAAAAATAAAAATAAAAAATGAAGAAAGAGAAAACGGAAAAGAAGAAAAAGGAAAAGGAAGGAAAAGGAAAAAGGGAAGAAAAAGGAGAGAAAGAAAAAGAAGAAGGAAAAAAGGAACAAGAAGAAGAAGGAAAAAATAAAAAGAAAAAGGAAAAGAGAAGAAAGAAAAGAAAAAATAAAAGAAAAAAGAAAGAAGAAGAAAGAAAAAAGAAACGAGAAAAAGAAAAAAGCAGAAAAAAGGAAAATAAAGAAAGAAAAAAGAAAAAGGAGAAAAGAAAAAAGGAAGAAAAAACAAGAAAAAAGAGATTAAAAAGAACAAAAAAAAATTGAAGAAGTTTTTAAAAGATGAAAAATTTAAAAAAAAAGGAAAAAGAAAAAGAAGAGATTAGTTTATTGATGCTAAAATAAAAACAAAGGCGAAGATTTGGCACGAGCGGGTCGCACTCCCGCCAGCCCCCTGTGCCGCATTCCCAGCCCCGGTACCTATGGGTCCTACGGATCCTATGGATCCTATGGAACCTATAGACCCTATGGATCCTATAGACCCTATGGATCCCATGTGTCCCAGCGCTCGGCCCGCGGGCTCCGGCCGGTCCCGTTGAGTCACCGCTATTGTTCGTTGTTCCGTTTCCTGTCCCGGTCCCTCCCGCACTGGCCCCGGGGGACCCGGCGCCCGTGGCCGCGTTGGGGTGACCCCGGCGGCTCTGGGGTCCCTGGGCCGGGCTGCACCCCGGCGGGGCTCCTCGGGGGGGGGCCTTGGGCTGATTGAACTGTGGTCCCCAGGGTGGGGACAGCACCCCCCGTGCCCGTATTCGGGGGTCACTGTGCTGTGACACCTTCCAGCCCAAACGCCCGCCCAGCAGCATCTGGGGAAACTGAGGCACAGCCCAGCGAGGCCGATCCTGCCCGGGACCTGGGGGTGTCACTGGTGACCCCCAGCCCCACCTGCGCATAGGGGGGACACACACGGGGTTTTTGGGCCCTTTTCCCGGGGTTTGGCCGTGAAGCTGCTCTGACCCGTGTGCGTTGCTCCCCGCAGGGGTGAAGAAGAGGACGAAAGTCATCAAGAACAACATCAACCCCGTATGGAACGAGGTGAGCGTGTCCCCATCCCTGTCCCCACAGCCCCGGGCATGGGGGAGAACCAGCGATGCTCTGGGGTTGCCACCCCATGGAGAAATTTGGGGCTGGTGCCCATCATGGGTGGCTTTATCACCAAAATTCCAGGCACCAGCATCAGGCTCCATAGGGACCTTTGGGGATGAGGAGACTCTGTAGGGACATTTGGGAACAAGGAGACTCCATAGGGTCCTTTGGGAATGAGGTGGCTCTATAGGGACATTTGGGGATGAGGAGACTCTGTAGGGACATTTGGGGACAAGGAGACTCCATAGGGACCTTTGGGGATGAGGAGAATCCATAGGGACCTTTGGGGATGAGGAAACTCCGTAGGGACATTTGGGAACAAGGAGACTCCATAGGGTCCTTTGGGAATGAGGTGGCTCCATAGGGACATTTGGGGATGAGGAGACTCTGTAGGGACATTTGGGGACAAGGAGACTCCATAGGACCTTTGGGGATGAGGAGGCTCCATAGGGACCTTTGGGGATGAGGAGGCTCCGTAGGGACATTTGGGGATGAGGTGGCTCCATAGGGACCTTTGGGGATGAGGAGGCTCCGTAGGGACATTTGGGGATGAGGTGGCTCCATAGGGACCTTTGGGGATGAGGAGGCTCCGTAAGGACCTTTGGGGATGAGGAGGCTCCTCAGGGACATTTGGGGACAAGGCGGCTCTGCAGGGACCTTCGCTCCATCCTCTTCCCCTTTCATGGAGATCTTATCAGGGCCGCACACACATTAAAAGAAGCTGTTTAAAAATACGACAGCTGGAGGGGAAGCCAAGCGTGTTTTACTCATCAGCCTGGCCCGGAGGATATTTCTGTTCCAGCGTCCCCTTCCTCCCGACCCTGACCTGTGCTTCACGGGTCAGAATGAGACAAATAAAGGGGTTTTGGTGAGCAAACTGACGGCGTCTTGGTGCCGAAACGCTGTGTGACGCTCGCACGGTTTTCTCCTTCGCTTTTAATCCACGGGGAGGGGAAGATCTTTGGATTTTCTGTGGGTCCACCGGGAGATTTTGCTCAGGGGTTGGTGCCGAGGTCAGTACTGAGGTTGGTGCTGAGGTCGGTGCTGAGGTTGGTCCCTATCGGAGCTGTCGGCACCACGATGGGGAAGCTGTTGGTGTTTTTGGGGGCCGGTTGGTACCCCCCGAGCATCCCGGCCGGGGGATGATCTCTAATGTAATTACACTGTGATTCTCTATATTATTCACCATTTTTCCCAATCTATCTCGTAGACCTTCCTTGTTATAATCTCAGAGCAGTAAGTCTTGCAGAGGTTTGATACAGATCTTCTCAGATCCCTTAACAGGCCACCAGAAAAAGTCACCAAAGACAACTTGTTATTAAACTTTCCAATTCACCTCTCGTAAATCTAACTTGCAGATTTCTGTCTGGATTTTCATTCGTTTCTCTTTTCACTCACGTTTTGCACACATTACTTACATACACTACGTTCTTTCTTGGAAACACTTGGTGATTTTGCGCTGGACAGACAGACGCCGTGATGATGTGTTGGGTGAATGCCGCAGAGCAATGAATTATATAACCCTTCCTCATCTTATTTCTATAACCAGGATTGTCCAAATTCCTTCCTTTCTTAGTAGGCTGTTGAAAAATGACAACTGAAGTTGTCAACTAATTCTCCAGAATTAAATAGAATGGTTTTCCACCACATCTGATTCATTTTCCCAGGTAACTCCTCCAGTTTGCTGGAGTTGCACATGGCAAATAACCCGAGTACTGTCACTGGCTCCCATGCCCGTCCTTGTTCAGTTCAATGTTCAGCTCCCCAACCTCGATCTTCCCCCCCAGGGCTTCGAGTGGGACCTGAAGGGATCTCCCCTGGACCCGGCTGCCGAACTCACCGTCGTCGTCAAGGACCATGAGACCGTGGGCAGGAACAGGTGGGAGCAGCGCGGGGGTGTCACCTGCCAGCTGTCACCCGTGCACACGCGGGTGCACCCCCAGGGCTTCGCACGGGGCGCTGGGCGTTGCTGGGGTTGTGCAAGGGAGTCACCTCGCTGTGCCGTGCCTCAGTTTCCCCAAAACAGGCTCCCGGGCGGGTTTTCGGGCTGGGAGGTGCCCCGGGGGGACCCAGGCGCTCTTCTCCCCCACCCAAACCTCAGCACAGCCAGGAGGGTTTTGCCCCCGGCTGCCCTTTGCGGCGCGGGCGGCTGGTGGGAGGCGAGAGCTGCATTTTTAGGCTGCTTGACTCAATCCGGGGTGAAAAACCCGCTTTTGGGAGCACACAGGAGCCTTGTGCCGCTGGCGCAGCCGCTCGGCGCCCCGGCCCCGGTGACGGGCTGCGAGCCGCTGGCCAAGCTCCTTCCCCAACACTCCTGGCCTGGGAAGGGCGGCGTTCGCAGGGTCAATGACCCGGCTCGGTTTCCTTCCTCTGGCAGCTCCTGGTGCCCCAGGGTCAGGTTCTGGGGGCTCCTCGCAGGGGGACAGAGGGTGACAGATGGTGGTGCCACCTCCAGCCCCGGGACACCCAGCCCAATCACCCACAGTGACCATATCCCCGCGAAGGGCTCCTTAACCAGGATCGCTGCTTGTGCAGGGAAAATCATATCGGAAATCACTTATTTTGGGCAGCGGAGGGCGGGATGGAGGCTCCTGTTTCCAGGGCTGGAGCCGGCGCTGGGTTTGATCTCGGGCTGGAGGCCAAGGGAGGTGGAGCTGGGTCGGGTCCAGCTCGGTGGCGTCTGTGTCCCTATAAATAGTGACGGGGGGAAGTGTCCTGGCTCCTGGTGCGGGGAGATTTCGGCTGCTGGGACCCGCAGGGACCGTGATGCTCTGGCGAGTTGTCCCCTCTCTGTCACCAAGGTGATGGTGGATTTTGGCTTTTTATTCCCTCTGGAGAAAGAACCAACCTGCCCGTCTGCCCTGACGTGACCCAGACGGGACAATTATCGGTGACTGGCAATTAACGTCTTGTTGCCGTCTGAAATCACAGAATGTTTGGGTTGGAGGGACCTTCCCCCAGTGCCCCCCCTGCCATGACAGGGACATCTGCACCAGCTCAGGGTGCTCAGAGCCCCGTCCAGCCTGGCCTGGGATGTCTCAGGGATGGTTCATCCACCACCTCTCTGGCCAACCTGGACACTGGTGGCACATGGACACTGGTGGCACATGGACACTGGTGGCACATGGACACTGGTGACACAGGGACAGCAGCCTTGATTGCCAGCCCTGAGCTCCCCCCACTCCAGCGAAACCCCCAATCTCGCATCTCTGCTTTCCCCCTTGGCAAAGAAAAATCCATCAATGGTTCAGTTTCTGGCTCCAGGTTCCTCCACGTGTCCTCGACGCAAAGGGCACCCCAGCGATGCTGGCGCTGGTTGTGTCACGGCGGCTGGGGCTGGGTCCCCCATCCCTGTGCCCCGGTGGCTGGGGGGGTGTGCGGTGTCCCCGCGTCCCCCCGCTGACAGCTGCTCCCGCGCAGGTTCCTGGGGGAAGCGCGGGTGCCCCTGCGCGATGTGCTCTCGTCGCCCAGCCTGGCCGCCTCCTACAGCCTGCCGCTGCTGGACGCCAGGGGACACAGCACCGCGGTGAGTCACCCAGCACGCACCGGCCCTGCGCCGCGCTCCCAGTCACACACCAGTACGGGCAGTGTCCTTGCACCGTGCTCCCCGGCACACACCAGTACGGGCAATGTCCCTGCCGCCGCGCTCCCAGTCACACACCAGTACAGGCAATGTCCCTGTCGCCGCGCTCCCAGTCACAGACCAGTACGGGCAGTGTCCCTGTCGCTGCGCTCCCAGTCACAGACCAGTACGGGCAGTGTCCCTGCCGCCGCGCTCCCAGTTACAGACCAGTATGGGCAATGGCCACGCCAACTGCAGCTCCCAGTTACAGACCAGTACGGGCAATGTCCCTGCCGCCGCGCTCCCAGTTACAGACCAGTACGGGCAATGTCCCTGCCACCCTGCTCCCAGTTACAGACCAGTACGGGCAATGTCCCTGCCGCCGCGCTCCCAGTTACAGACCAGTATGGGCAATGTCCCTGCACCGCGCTCCCAGTTACAGACCAGTACGGGCAATGTCCCTGCCGCCGCGCTCCCAGTTACAGACCAGTACAGGCAATGTCCCTGCCACTGAGCTCCCAGTTACAGACCAGTACGGGCAACGTCCCTGATGCCGCAGCTCCCAGTTGGAGACCAGTCTGTGCAATGTCCCTGCCAGTTGCAGCTCCCAGTTTGAGACCAATTTGAGACCAGTCTGTGCAATGTCCCTGCCATTGCAGCTCCCAGTTTGAGACCAGTTTCAGCAACATCCCTGCCACTGTAGCTCCCAGTTTGAGACCAATTTGAGACCAGTTTGAGCAGTGTCCTGCAGTGCAGCTCCCAGTTTGAGGCCAGTTTGAGACCAGTTTGAGGCCAGTTTGAGCAGTGTCCCTGCAGTGCAGCTCCCAGTTTGAGGCCAGTTTGAGGCCAGTTTGAGCAGTGTCCCGCAGTGCAGCTCCCAGTTTGAGCCCAGCCCTTGCTGAGCTGCCGCACCCCCCGGCAGCACATGCCCAGTGTCACCTGTCACCGAGGCTCCAGCACATGCCCAGTGTCACCTGTCACCGAGGCTCCAGCACATGCCCAGTGTCACCTGTCACCGAGGCTCCAGCGCCGAGAGAGTATTTCTGGACACCCGTATAACAATCTCTCCTCTTCCAGGCTCTCCTCAGCCTGCAGGTGTCCTACATCCCCCCGCCGGGCGCCGTCCCCCTCTTCCCTCCTCCGGCGCCCCCCGAGCCGGCACCGGCCGCTGCGGAGCCCGACACGGTCACCGGTAACCAGACCCCTTCATGTAGGACACGGGGGGTGACATGTACCCCCTAGCATCACGTTTTTCCCAGCTGGACCCCTCACCTTGGGGTCCCACAACCCCGGACCCCCTGTGCTTGTGTCTCCATCTCCTTCCTCCCCCTGTACAGAAACGGCCGGAGAGGAGGAGACAGAGGATCAGGTGGCGACGGGGGATGAGACGGAGCCCTCGTCAGCCTCAGGGCCACCGGGGTCCGAGCCCCCATCGCTGCCCCGCAAACCCCCCCTGCACCACGTCCAGGGGCTGAGGAGGAGGAGGAGGAGCTCAACCAAAAAGCCTCTGTCCAACAAGCCGCAGGATTTCCAGGTGAGATGAGGCTGGTGGGGATGAGACCCTCTCCTGAAGCCACTTCCCCAGGGTCCCCCAGCTGGTCCCTGCAGAATCCAAAATCGTTTTGCTTGGAAAAGACCCTCAAGTTCATGGAGTCCAACTGTTCCCCCAGCCCTGTCCCTGACCCGTGTCCTGAGAACCTCATGTCCGTCTGTCCAGCCCTCCAGGGATGGTGACTCCAGCACTGCCCTGGGCAGCCTGTTCAATGCCCCACAGCCCTTTGGGGAAGAAATTGTTCCTAAATCCAACCTCAACCTCCCCTGGCGCAACTTGAGGCCGTTTCCTCTGCTCCTGGCGCTTGTTCCTGGGGAGCAGAGCCCGACCCCCCTGGCTCCAAGCTCCTTTCAGGCAGTTCAGAGATCAGAAGGTCTCCCCTCAGCTCCTGTTCTCCAGCTGAACGCCCAGGTCCCTCAGCCGCTCCATCACACTTGTGCTCCAGCCCCTCACCAGCTCCGGTCCCTTCTCTCCACTCGCTCCAGCACCTCAAGGCCTTTCTTGGCACGAGGGGCCAAAACTGCCCCCAGGATTGGCGGTTTGGCCTCCCCAGGTCCCAGCACAGGGACGGTCGCTGCCCTGGCCCTGCCGGCCACACCAGTGCTGGTCCCAGCCAGGATGCTGGTGGCCTCTTGGCCACCTGGGCACACACTGGCTCATGTTCAGTCGCTGGCACCAACACCCCCAGGGCCTTTTCCGCCGGGCACTTTGCAGCTGCTCTTAGGTTGGATATTAGGAACAATTTCTTCCCCAAAGGGCTGTGGGGCATTGGAACAGACTGCCCAGGGCAGTGCTGGAGTCACCATCTCTGGAGGGCTGGACAGACGGACATGAGGTTCTCAGGACATGGGGCAGTGGCAGGGTTCCGTTAATGGTTGTACTCTATGATCTTAAGGGTCTCTTCCAACTAAAATGATTCTGTGATTCTTCCCTGAGCCTGGAACGTTGATGGGGTTGTTGTGACCCAAGTGCAGGACCCGGCACTTGGCCTTGGTGACCCTCAGACAATTGGCCTCAGCCCATCGATGCAGCGGGTCCAGACCTCTCTGTAGATCCTTCCCACCCTCATCACCTGGGAGGTGCCCCCCAGGCAGGACCAGCCCCAGTGACCCCCTGCCTTGTCCCCTCTCCCGTCCCAGATCCGGGTGAGGGTCATTGAGGCCCGACAGCTCCCCGGGGTCAACATCAGGCCCGTGGTGAAGGTGACGGCCGCCGGGCAGACCAAGAGGACCAGGATACGCAAAGGCAACAGCCCCTTCTTCGACGAGGTGAGGGGGTATCTGCTGCAGATGTAGCTGGGGGGGTCAGGAGATGTTCAGGAGCCTTATGGGTTGGGGTCCTGAGGGATGGAAACCCCGAGGTGGGGATGTGGCAATGGGACCTCAATAGCAGAGAAGCTCAGGGAACAGCAGGTCCAGCATCCCCAGCCTTCATCCAGGACTCGTCTTGGTCCCCATCCCCAGGTGACTCACGTGTCCCAGTGTCACCAGTAGCATCCCGGTGGCATCCCGGGCATGGCAATTCAGCTGGGTGTGCAGGATGGGTGCACTCGGCCAGTTGCAGGTGACTCGTCTCCAGCCCTGTCCCCACAGGGGATGCGTTTTAGGATATCCCAGAATCTGCTTCAACCCGCCCCTCTGCTTTGTTTGGAGACCCCCAGGATTGCTGCTTAGGACACGCTTCTGCAAACCAGCCCAGCAGAGGCCAGCTGGAGGATGGTGCTGGTTGGGGTGCACCAAAGCCACAACACAGCCCTTCGGGGGGTTGGTGCTGTTCATGGGATGGGGTCCCACCTAAGAGGAGGAGGGGCTACTCCAGGGCGTGGAATTTGGGGCATGGGAGAGGATGGGAGGTGGGAGCATCCCTTGGGGGCTGGTGCAGACGCCACCACGCACCCTCACCCCTCCCTCCAACAGACCTTCTTCTTCAACGTCTTCGAGGCGCCGGCCGAGCTGTTCGACATGCCCATCTTCATCACGGTGAGCGCTGCCTGGTGCCAGCCCTGTCCCACGGGACGGGCTTGGTGCTCGGGGACGCCACCTTGTCCCCCTCCCCACGGGATCCCCTGATTTCCCAGGTGGAGGATTTGGGCTGGATTTACCTTTTTTCCTTCATTTCATCCCGCAGGTTGTGGACTCTCGGTCATTCCGGGCGGACTCGGTGATCGGGGAGTTTCGGGTAAGGCCACCCCCTCTCTCCGCTCCCCCTGTTTTCCCCACACTGACCCGTGGGGTGGACGCTGACATTTATTTTCCTCTCTTCGCACAGATGGATGTCGAGACCGTTTACTCGGAGCCAAGTGAGCCCAGCGGGGAGCCGGGTCGGGCAGGGGCACCTCCCGCCGCTGGGGGGTCGCTTTGGGAAACCCCTTTTGTGGGGCCAAACCTTGGGGAAATGCGCACACACACATCACCACTGTCCCATGGATGAGCCCAGGAGTCGCTGCACCCACCATCACCACCCCCTTCTCTTCTTCTTTCTACTTTCTTTCTTCTCTTTCTACTTTCTTTCTTCTTTCTTCTTTCTTCTTTCTTCTTTCTTCTTTCTTCTTTCTTCTTTCTTCTTTCTTCTTTCCTCTTTCTTCTTTCTTCTTTCTTCTTTCTTCTTTCTTCTTTCTCCTTTCTCCTTTCTCCTTTCTCCTTTCTTTTCTCCTTTCTCCTCTCTCCTCTCTCCTTTCTCCTTTCTTCTTTCTTTCTTCTTTCCCTTCTTCTTTTCTCTTCTTCTTTCTTTTTATTCTTCTCTTCTTCTTTCTTTTTATTCTCTCTCTTTCTCTTTCTTCTCTCTTTCCAATATGTGCATCCTTGAGCCTTTCAAGTCATCGTGCCATCGACCCGCTAGCAGAAATCCCACCAGCACAGCCCAGCTCACTTTTTTTTGGCTTGAGTCTGTCTCATTATTTTATCTTTTACCTATTGTTTTATCTCAAAAGAGATAAAATAACGCTTATAAAAATTTTCCTACCCTAATCACTGCAGAGAAGAACTCGGTCATTTTAGCTGTAAAGAGTTAAGATCGACAAGGCAAATCCCTTAGTAATTTGCTTTAACTTTTCGGCAGCCCTGAGTTTGTCAGGTGATTGGACCGGATGAGGTCCCAACTGAAATAGTCCTTCTCCTTCTCCTTTTCTCCTTCTCCTTCTCCTTTTCTCCTTTTCTCCTTCTCCTTCTCCTTCTCCTTCTCCTTCTCCTTCTCCTTCTCCTTTTCTCCTTCTCCTCTCCTCCTCCTTCTCCTCCTCCTTCCCCCCTTCTCCTTCCCCTTCTCCTTCCACTCTTCTCCTTCCCCTTCTCCTTCCTCTTCTCTCTTCTCCTTCCCCTTCCCCTTCTCCTTCCTCTCTTCCCGTTCCCCTTCCCCTTCTTCTCTTCCCCTTCTTCTCTTCCCCTTCCTCTCTTCCCCTTCCTCTCTTCCCCTTCCTCTCTTCCCCTTCCTCTCTTCCCCTTCCCCTCTTCCCCTTCCTCTCTTCCCCTTCCCCTCTTCCCCTTCCCCTTCCCCTCTTCTCCTTCCCCTTCCCCTTCCCCTTCCTCCTTCTTCCTCTTCCTCTTCCCCTTCCTCTTCTCTTTCCTCTTTCCTTTTCTCCCTCTCCTCTCCAAGAAGGAATGCAGTATTTGTTATAACCCCCCAGAGAGCACCCCCGCGGCCCCTCCCGCAGGCCTGTGGCGCAGCGCGTGGTCTCCGTTCCTTTTCTCCCCAGAGCACGCGTTCCTCAGGAAGTGGCTGTTGCTCTCGGACCCGGAGGATGTCTCCGCGGGGGCCAAGGGCTACCTGAAGGTCAGCCTGTTCGTGCTGGGGCCTGGAGACGAAGCTCCCGTGAGTATCGCGACGGGGGGACCTTCCATCCACGATGCTCCGCTGCCCTGGGCCGCCAAACCCAGGGGAACCACAGCGTTACCTTCCTCTGTTTTGGGGCCGTGGTGCTGGATTTTTGCTGCTCATTTCAAGACTTTTGAGAGGCTCGGTTGTGTTTTTGTCTTGTCCTGTTGTCCTGCAGCTGGAGAAGAAGGAAATCTCTGAAGACAAGGAGGATATTGAGGGCAACCTCCTGCGTCCCACCGGGGTCACCCTGAGAGGGGCTCATTTCTGCCTGAAGATCTTCAAAGCCGAAGATTTGCCCCAAAGTGAGTGTTGCCTTCGCTGGGGAATAAGGGCACAGAGAAGGAATCTTCATCCACAGCCTTGGTCCAAAGACCTTGCAGATATCGCTCAGGCTTAATGTACTGGGAGATGAGTCTTTTACTGGTGTAAACTGGTTTTCCCCCCCTGGCTCCATGGAGATGTGCAGCGCAGCTCTGGCACAACCTGAGCACCCTGCGCTCCCATGATTTCTCAGCATCTCCTTCCCTTCCCAGTGGACGACGCCGTCATGGACAACGTCAGGCAGATCTTCGGCTTCGAGAGCAACAAGAAGAACCTGGTGGATCCCTTTGTGGAAGTCAGCTTCGCGGGCAAGACGGTGAGCGCGGCGACCTCCCGGGGCTGCGGGGCTGGGACGGCAGCTCTGCACGGGGAAGGTTCGGTCCCAATGTGGGGAAAATTCGGTCCTTCACTTTGCTGGAGCATTTGCCAGGGTCCCATCACTCTTGTTACACCCCATCCTCTCCCTCCACGTCGCAGCGTCCCAAAGGCAGGGGCTGAGAGCAGCCCAGCCGATGTCCCCAGCCCTGTCCCCGTGCCGTGGTGACACACCAGACCCGGACACGGGTGCCGGGCTGCAGCGGAGCAATTTCTTTGCTGGGCACTTTGTGGTGCTGTTGCATTAGGAATGTAGCTGGAGAAGCTGAGCTCCCGGGGTAGGGACAGGGGAAGGTGACAGCGCAGCCGCGGAGGGTTCTGCTGCTCTTTGTGCTGCCTGAAGTGAGCGGCTGCTGTCCCCATGCCACCAGATGTCCCTCTGTGAGCAGTCAGGGTGTGGAGGTGACTCCGGTGGCTTTGCAGAGCCCTGTCCCACTCCCTTTGCTGCTGGGTCCCCTCCAGTGCCTTTGCCAAGTGATGTCCCCATGAGCCACTGCTCATCTTTTGATCTGCACTAAAGGGCCGGGAGTCTCCCCTGCCCATACATCTTCCCCTGGGGAGGGACAGAAGCTCAGGACATTATCCTGAGCAAACACAGCAAGAAGGGGGTGAGGTTTTGGTGGTCCCGAGGGGAAGATGAGGTCCCCAAGCAGCCCAGAGCATCCTCTGCCTCGGCACAGAGCGGATGCTGACCCCCCCAGGTCACCCATCAGATGGGGTCTGTATTTTGGGGATCTGAGGTTCCAGCTCCAGGGACGTGGCGTGTGGCAGCGCAGCCGTGAGCTGGAAGTGCTGGGGTGACACTGAATGGGTCTGGGGAACAATGTCTTCCCCAAAGGGCTGTGGGGCATTGAACAGGCTGCCCAGGGCAGTGCTGGAGTCACCATCCCTGGAGGGCTGGACAGACGGACATGGGGTTCTCAGGACATGGGGCAGGGACAGGGGTGGGGTAACAATTGGACTCGGTGATCTTGAGGGGCTTTTCCAACCAAAATGGTTCTGTTCTGTGATGTTGCCCCTCCAGCTCTACTCCAGGATCCTGGAGAAGAACGCCAACCCCCAGTGGAACCAGTGCCTGACGCTGCCGGCCATGGTGAGCGTGGGTGTCCCCGCAGCTCCCCCAAACCCGCACGCCCCCCACCACTCACCGCTCCTCTCCCCCCTCTTTTCCCAGTTCCCGTCCATGTGTGAGAAGATGAGGATCCGGGTGACCGACTGGTGAGTGGGGAGGGGGTCACGGGGAGGGTGCCCGTGGGGAGAGCGGAGCTGGAGGAGTGGGATGGGCAGGGGGACACCCCACGGGTGAACCCCCCGTGTCCACAGCGTGATGGCATCGCAGCGCGGTGGCATCGCGGGTTGTGTTGCAGGGACCGTCTGACGCACAACGATGTCATCGGCACTGCCCACCTCTGCATGTCCAAGATTTCGGCCCCCGGCGGGGAGCTGGAGGGTAAGGGGGGCGGCAGGACGGGGTTTGGGGTGCATGGCCATGGAGGAGCCCTGCATGATCCCGGCTGCAGGTTGGTGTTGGCTTGGGGGATGTCACCGCTGCTGTGGTCCCAGGACACTGTGCGGGGGAGATGCTGGGGGTTGCTGCATCCCATGATCTGTGTTCTGGTTGGACCTGGTCCCTCCTGCTTTGTGGTTTTGAAGAACTTCAGGTCATCAGGCTTCAGGCTGGGCTGTTCATCCTGGAGAGGAGAAGCGCCGGGGAGACCTTATTGCGGCCTTTCCAGACTTAAAAGGGGCTGATAAGAAAGATGGGGACAGACTTTTGAGCAGGGCCTGTTGTGATAGGACAAGGGGTGATGGTTTTAAACTAAAGGAGGGAGATTCAGGCTGGACATGGGGAAGAAAGTTTTGACACTGAGGGTGGTGAGAGCCTGGCCTAGGTACCCAGAGAGGTGGTGGATGAACCATCCCTGAGACATCCCAGGCCAGGCTGGACGGGGCTCTGAGCAACCTGAGCTGGTGAAGATGTCCCTGTCATGGCAGGGGGGGCACTGGGGGGCTGGGGAGGTCCCTGCAACCCCAACTGTTCTGTGCCTCTATGATCCCAGCGGTGTTGGGATGGTGGGGGTTGCAGAGCTGCCATCACCAGAGGTTTTGCTTCTCTTTCCTTGCGGAGCGGAGGTGACTGTCTCCTCTGGGTGGTTGGTGACAGGCAGTGGTGGCACCAGCGCTGGAACATGCCACGTCCCACCTGTGCCTGTCCCCACCGGCCTCTTAGGTGGCGTTTAGAGGCTGTCGTGCTGTGGGGTTCAGGTGCTGTTTCAAGTCCCAGGAACATTCTGAAGCAAAGGACCACCATGGAGGTGCTGGCAGGGCTTGGGTGGGTGACACCGACATGTCACCTGTGCCAAGCAGGATGGCAGGGAAGGGGGGACACTCTCGTGGGGCTGCCAAGAGCCAGGACAGGTCTAGGAGCAACATCTGCCCTAATCTGCATGAGCATCTCCTGCTGCTAACGAGCTTCTGTGACACTCGCAGCCCCATGGGGACTCCTCACCTTGGCTTTGTGCATCCCTGAGAGCCTTGGGTGTCCTGCAGCCCTCCACCGCACCACGAGCATCCCCATGACGTGGGGAGATGGGAGAGGGCTGGCGGCAGCCGCCTGTCCCGCAGCCCAAACCCCCCAGCGCTGCCCGGCCGTGCATGCGGTGCTGGGGTTGGGATGCAGGACCCTTCTCCATCGAGGTGCTTGTGTGTCCACCCCCATCTTCTCCAGTTAAAACGCAGCTCCTGGGCTGGGCTGGAGAGAGAGAGAGAGGCTGGGAGTAGGAGGAGGCTGCCGGGGGTCTGCCCACCCCACCCCAGCACCGGGACCTGCTGGGTCCCGAGGAGACACCGGGGAACCGCAGTTCCCCATGGGCCCCTCCAGCTTCAGCAGTTCCCAAATCCCCCCATTTCACCCCAATCCCGCAGCCTCCAGGGAGGATGATGGGGCTATTCCACAACCTCCCGCCTTCTCTCTCTGTCTCTCCCGTGTCTGTTGGCACCAAAAGCCCATGAGAGCATCCATAACCCTCCATCCTCCCTCCTGCTCTTCTACCTGCCTGTCCTGACCTCTCTCCATCTCTTTGTGCCTCAGATGAGTTTCCTGCTCTCGCGAAGCCTCTGAAAGCCGCAGACTGTACGTCCCCTTAACCTCTCGGTTTGCAATCACCGCTTTGGGTAATGGTTTTGCTGGTTCAGCTGCCGTCAGCACTGGAGCCTTGGCCAGAGCTTCGGGAGCATCAGCCAGGCCAGGCTGGACGGGGCTCTGAGCAACCTGAGCTGGTGCAGATGTCCCTGCCCATGGCAGGGGGGGCACTGGGGGGCTGGGAAGGTCCCTTCAACCCAAACCATCCTATGATTCTATGATTTCTGGCCCTTCACTGCTCCTTCTTCTCAAGGTTTCATAAAAATGAGCTGTTCTCTTCCAAGCACTCTTACTGCCATAAGGAGAGCACAGGGCCTTCTCCTTGGCTGCTGTAAATCCCATGCACCAGTTCATACCAGCAAAGCAATTTGCCTTCTTTAGAGACCCTTCCTGGGACTGGGGGGGCTCTGTGCTGTCTGCACAGCCCCAAACCCGCCTTATCTTTCTCCTGCAAAAAGATGAACTGGTGAGGGGCTGGAGCACAAGTGTGATGGAGCGGCTGAGGGACCTGGGGGGTTCAGCTGGAGAACAGGAGCTGAGGGGAGACCTTCTGATCTCTGAACTGCCTGAAAGGAGCTTGGAGCCAGGGGGGTCGGGCTCTGCTCCCCAGGAACAAGCGCCAGGAGCAGAGGAAACGGCCTCAAGTTGCGCCAGGGGAGGTTGAGGTTGGATCTGGGGACCAATTTCTTCCCCAAAGGGCTGTGGGGCATTGAACAGGCTGCCCAGGGCAGTGCTGGAGTCACCATCCCTGGAGGGCTGGACAGACGGACAGGAGGTTCTCAGGACATGGGGCAGTGACAGGGGTGGGTTATGGTTGGACTCCATGATCTTGAGGGGCTTTTCCATCCAAAATGATTCTGTGATTCTAAGCAGTTGTAGGACTCAAAGGGGGTGAAAAAATTGCAGCATTTTGGTGGCTTCCAGACACACGCATGTGGTCCCTGTGGTTCTGCAGCGAAGCCCCACGGGACACATCCCCGAGGTGCCTTCAGGGCTCTCTAACAGCTCTTTTCCCCCTCGGTCCCCAGCGGACGACGGGCTCGGGTTCCTGCCGACCTTCGGTCCCTGCTACATCAACCTCTACGGCAGCCCCCGCGAGTTCACCGGCTTCCCCGACCCTTACGAGACTCTCAATTTAGGAAAGGTGACGTCGCCTTCTTTCCAGCAGAACCTCAACTAAACCACCACCCCCTCCTTGCCAAAATAACGCTGCTATTAACCCAAACTGGCTTTGTTATTAGGATCCTGCGCCGCGTTTTCTGCCCCTGGCTCTTCCCGCTGGCTAAACCCCTCCTGATGTCTCTGCGCTGCCCAAACGCTCTCCACCTTCGAGGCGCTTGCGGAAATGCTTTGCCTGATCTCCTTCCTCTGCAACAAAGCCCTTTGGAGGCAAACGCAGGTCTCAGCCATGGGGAGGGGACGCCGGGGTCTGACGCCTGTCCCTGGTTCTGCCCCAAGGGCGAAGGAGTGGCGTATCGCGGCAGGATGCTGGTGGAGCTGGAGACCAAACTGGTGGAGCACGTGGAGCAGAAGGTGGAGGACATTTCCGCGGATGACATCCTGCGGGTGGAGGTAACGGGGTCTCCGTGGGGCATCTGTCTCCATGGGGCATCTGTCCCCGTGGGCTCTGGGGTTGTTTCTCTGTTGGCATGGCATGTGGAGCATGGGGGTGGTGTTGGTCCTGGATGGTTGAGTTCCCATTGAGTGGTCGGTGAGCTCGTGGGTCTTGTCTCCTCCTGTGTTTCCATCCCAAGGTGTCCACCTTGCTCCATCTGAGCTGCTGTAGAGAGCAGACTTTGGAGAGCATAGAGGGGTGGGAGATTTGCTCCAGCAGGACCCCAATCCCAACTTGAGCCTTATTGCACATGTGCTCCTTTTGCTCCTTTCTTCAGGTTTAAACTGCATTTTTTAAGGAAAGTTCTGGCCTTCTCATTCATCAGGTTTTTCCTAAATATCTCGCCCAAAATTCCCTCGCTGCGACATAAGCTTTTCTTCCCCACAAGAAACTCTTCCATCTCGGAGGCCCCGCTGAGCTGGTGTGGGCCAGGGTGGTGGAGGGTGTGTGTAGGACGGTGGTGGTGGTATCTCCTCTATGGACATGGTCCCGTGCCCGTTGCAGAAGTACCTGCGCCGTCGGAAGTACTCGCTTTTCGCTGCTTTCTACTCGGCCACCATGCTCCAGGACGTGGACGATGCCATCCAGTTTGAGGTCAGCATCGGCAACTACGGCAACAAATTTGACAACACCTGCCTGCCCTTGGCCTCCACCACCCAGTACAGCCGGGCTGTCTTCGATGGTGAGCAACGTGGTGGGGAGCGAGCGCTGGACGGGCCGTCTCCATCCTTGGAGGTGTCCACAACCCAACGGGACGTGGTCCTGGACAACCTGCTCAAGGTGGCCCTGCTTGAGCAGGGCTTGGGCCAGATGACCTCCAGAAGTCCTTGCCCACCTCAACCATGCTGTGAAGGGGGAATATGTGACTGGGGAGGACTAGGGAAGGCAGGACTACTTCTTTCAGCTCTGTGCTGGCTTCAAATAGATTTTGGACAGCACCTTGGTGCTAAGGGTGCCGTTTGTCTTCAAGGACGAGCCGAAGCTTTGGGGTGGCCTTTCCTCTCGCTCTGCTGTGAGATGTCCTCACGCCCCTGGGGTTGTTCTGGTTTCTGCCCTCACTGCTCTGCAGGAGCTGCTGCAGCCATGAAGGCTGATCTCTTTGGACCTTGGGGTGCATCGCTCTGTTGCACGTGGGTTTGGGGGACATAAGCTCCATCTTCCTGCCCCAAAAGAGCCAAAAGATGGGCTTCTGCCCAACAGCAGATGCTGCACTGCTCATCTTCAACTCCATCCTGGTCCTGAAGAGCAAGGTCCCCCGTCACCCCAATGTCAGGAGTTCACCCGTGTGCTGTCACCTCCAGGTTGTCAGTATTACTACCTGCCCTGGGGCAACGTGAAGCCCGTGGTGGTGTTGTCATCCTACTGGGAAGACATCAGCTATCGGACCGACGCTCAAAACCTTCTCCACCACGCGGCGGACAGGCTGGTGAGTGGCGCAGTGGTTGGGAGCATTGTCCCCTCCTTCCTGGGGACGGGGAGGGGACAGAGGCCATCTCCAGGCTGGGTCAGGTTCGGGGCTGGTGTCTCTTGTGCTGTGGTGGGGGAATCTGTTGTGTCCTGAGAGCCCTGCTCAGCCTGTGGAGTAATGGGACCATCCTCATCCCCACCGGGGTGACACTGGGGGGTCAATGGTGCTTTGCCGTGCCACCCACCTGCCCGCTGGCACAGGCACAGAAGGCAGGGACCTTCCTGAGCTATTGATGGGATTTCTTGCCCTATTTCCCCATCATTTCCCCCGGAGCTCCAACAGGAGCAAAACCAAAGGTGCAGAGCGCTGGTGGGCCCCAGGCTGGAGCCTGTGATCGCGGGGAGCAGCCCCAGGAGGGTGCTGGCCGTGGGGGGCAGGGGTCCCGCTGTGCAGCTCCTCTCCCCACCTGTCGTGCAGGAAGCCAACCTGGAGAAGGTCCACCTTGCCCTCAAGGCCAACTGCTCGCCCAGCGAGCTGGACGCGCTGGGTGCCCAGCTCATGGATGACGTTATCGCCGACTGCAGGTATTTCTGCCCGTTCCGACTGCGAACCTTTCCATGCCCTTTACTGCAAGAGAGCTTATTTATCTTGGAAGGGACAACTCCTTTTTATTTCTTTTTTCTCTGAAAAACACGGCTCGTTTGCTAACGTTTGCTTGCAAAGCTGCCGAGCCAAGGCAGGGAGTTGACAAGGTGACGTTTAAGGCAAGTCATAAATGGCCAGGCTCGGTGTGAGGGCTGCAGCCTCAATGGGCAGCTTTGTGTCGGGGCGGGAGCTGGAGCCGCCCGGCCCGGGGACGGTGGGGCTGGTGGCTGAGGAGCCACCTCTGGGGCTTCTGGATTGAGCTCTTGTGTGTCCATTGTGTAGGAGGCACCTGTGCAGAGCACCCAAAGGGGTCGTGTGTCCCATGGCTGGGTGGCACTGCTGCCCCTCTGTCCCCATGGGCAGCACCACCAGTGTCTGAGAGGGTTGGGGTGTTCAGCTGGAGAAAAGAAGCTCCAGGGAGACCTTTGTGCGGCTGTTTCGGACTTAAAAGGGGCTGATAAGAAAGGTGGGGACAGACTTTTGGGCAGGGTCTGTTGTGACAGGACAAGGCGTGATGGTTTAAACTAAAGGAGGGAGATTCAGGCCAGACCTGAGGAAGGAATTGTTGGCCCTGAGGGTGGTGAGAGCCTGGGCAGGTACCAGAGAGGTGGTGGCTGAACCATCCCTGAGACATCCCAGGCCAGGCTGGACGGGGCTCTGAGCACCCTGAGCTGGTGAAGATGTCCCTGTCATGGCAGGGGGGGCACTGGGGGGCTGGGAAGGGCCCTTCAAACCCAAACTATTCCATGATTCTATGATCTGGTGTTGCTTTGTCTTTTTAATGAGGAATAATTTCTTCCCCAAAGGGCTGTGGGGCATTGAACAGGCTGCCCAGGGCAGTGCTGGAGTCACCATCCCTGGAGGGTTGGACAGACGGACATGAGGTTCTCAGGACATGGGGCAGAGCTGGGGTTGGGTAACAGGTGAACTCAATCATCTTGAGGGGCTTTTCCAACCCAAATGATCCCATGATCCCACGATTCTATAAGCAGCTCAGGAGGTGCCCATCCTCTGGCTCCATGGTGGCAGAGCCCTTGGGGAAGGACAATGCCGTGAGCTGCTGGGGAGCCCAGCGGGTCCCTCAGGGGACGGTGTCACCCCTGCATGACCCACCGTCCCTGCGCAGGTGGCACCTCGGGTCTGGGCTGTCCACCACCCTCATCTTCTCTTCTTGCTTGTGCTTTCTCTCCTTTGTTGGGTGCGGGAGGCAGACTTGCTGATCTCAGGCCCTCCCAGGTCTCTCTGAAGTTGCCACCACCTTAATCCCTGAGTCAGTCCTTCCAGTCCTCTGCTCCACCTGAACACAGACAGTTCCTTTGGTTTTAGGCTTTTAATGGGGGCACCTCCATCTTTTTGCCCCTTTTTTTTTTCATTACTTCACGGTATTTTTACTTTTCATTTGGTAGAGTCCATGGTCTTTTCCGTTTTCCCCTTCGAGCACAATTTACCTTCGTTTAACCGTCATGGTTGTCTCTGACATGGGGCACATGTCTCCAGGAACATGGTATCTTCAACCCGTTTCCATGCTGCCTGTTAGATTTAACCCTTTCTGCTGCTCCTTTTCACACCTCTTTAATACTTTTCCTCCTTTTTGCATTGTTTTACAGTTAAGCTTTCTGAACTTAAACTCAACTGCAGTGAGGATATTTAGTTTTGGTTTTACTTTTTCCTTTATTCTTGTTCCTGCAAGAACCTTGAAGCGCATTCTCATTTGTGCCAAGCGATGTTTATTTGGTGGGTGAGCAGCGTCCTCCCCGCACACCATTGACAGAGTGGGAGCTCAGCTCGTTAGCAGCTCCCTCCTAATGAACCCACAAAATAAGCGTGGACACAAAACTGAGTTCACCGGCTGCGATCGGTGTTTTAATTGAGCTCCTGGCACAGGTTGCTACTAAACAATTTGATTAATTAGCAACACCCGCAACACCCCGGCTCTCTTTGGGAATAACAGCAAACCCAGTTCTCATAAGAGAAATGAAATTTAATTAGCAAATTTGGCCAGACCGGGTTATTAACCTGGGCCAACCTGCACTGACACCGTCCCAGGCAGATATCAGTGTCTGTCCATGGCACGTTTTGATGAGCATCAGCAGGGAGGACACCTTGTCCTTCTTATTTATCATGCAATTAAAACGGGGTTTACGGATCCCAGTCTCAGCCCAAGCGGGGAACGCTCTGGGTCCGGAGCTGGGAGCAAGAAAAGCATCAATAACAGCAGCAGCGTAAACCACCGCGTTTTGCAGGAAATCCTCTAAGAGGCTCAGCGCAGCGAGGATCCTCCAGACTCCTCAAACATTTCTCTAGCAGCTTGACTCAATTTATATTCAAATCCATGTGTGCGCGGCTCAGCCTGGGCCCCGTCCCAGGTGATGCTGCAGCTGCGGTTTGAAGCTCCTTCGCTCTTGGCATTGCCGTGTTCCCCAAATGGCTTGGTAACCCTTCGTAAACTTGCTGAAAAGGAGGGGAAAAGATGCTAAAAGAAGGCAGGAAAAGCCCCGGGAGAGGGAGAGGGATCTGCTAACGCCTCTGCCCGTCCCCGCAGCCTGAGCCTGCCCGACGTGCTGGGGAAGGCGGCCAGCACCCACCTGGACCAGAACATGTACCGCTTCCGCAGCTCCAACCTGGAGCAGATGGTCAAGGCCGCCCTGAAGCTCAAGCACGAGGACGCGAGCCTGGCGGTGGCGCTGGAGCAGGCGGAGGACTGGCTGGCCAGGCTGAAGGCCATGGCCGAGGAGGTAACGGTGGCGGCAGGAGCTGCTTTTCGCCTGGGAGGGGGCTCGTTCTGCCCTAAGCTCGCTGTCATGGGGCTGTTTTGGTGCGGTGGCTGTGAGCAATCACCCGGCAATCGTTTACATTGGATATTAGGGAAAAATTATTCATGGAAAGGGCTGTGGGGCATTGGAACAGGCTGCCCGGGGCAGTGCTGGAGTCACCATCCCTGGAGGGCTGGACAGACAGGTGAGGTTCTCAGGACATGGGGCAGGGACAGGGCTGGGGGAACGGTTGGACTCCATGACTTTGAAGGTGTTTTCCAACCAAATGATTCTATGCCCTGGGCTGGCTGTGGAGGGCAGGACTTGGGGAAATGTGGGGTTGCGCTGCCCTGGCCAGACCCCGATGGGACCCGGAGCTGCTGAGATGGGTTTTGGGTCAACTGGTCTCCCCCCATGGGCTTGTGTTGGCAGCAGGACTCGCGACACGGCCGATCTCCCACCTCCCTGTCCCTCCATGGCCGATGTTCAGAGCCCCCTGGTCAGACGCTACATCTTTGGTGTTTTCCAGCCCCAAAACAGCCTGCCCGACATAGTGATCTGGATGCTGCAGGGGGACAAGCGCGTGGCGTACGCCCGCGTGCCGGCCCACCAGGTCCTGTTCTCCAGGAACATCTCCGGCTGCTGCGGCAAGAACTGCGGGAAGCTGCAGACCATCTTCCTCAAGGTACCTGGGCTTGCCATGGATACGCACACCTCAGACCCAGTTCTGAAATATTTTCCCCTAAAAACACATATATATATATATAAGGATAAAATTGTGCAGGGAAACCTGAAATCCCAACCCAACGGGCTGCATTAACCCATGCGCGCCCAGGGCTTTGGGCACCCCCAGCCCCAGTTTTGACCCAGTTGAACCTGGTTCCTTCACAGTGAGAAACTGGCGATGCTTCTGGTGCAGCTCAGCTGCCCTTTGCATCCATCTGCAGTGAATAGTGTATTTTTTCATATATTGGGGTGGGACTAGATGGCCTTAGAATGTCCCTTCCAACCCAAACTATTCTATGGTTCTATAGTATTCTGCAAGTTCCAGGGCAGTGAGGACGGTTACACTTTGACCCAGTTGGTGCTTTTAAAAAAAGATGTATTTAATTTTTAATTTTTTAAAATGTTAGTTTATGTTTTTTGGAATTCCTGACCTGCTGCCAGCCCAGCAAACCTGCGCCGGGGCCTGCTCTGCCCGGTGCTCGCTGAGCTGCTCCCATCTCAGACGATCTTTCTCTGGCTTTTTGCGGCGTGCCAGCTTGGGAGCAGACAGTCAGTGCTGAACGAGCTCTCAAAACACAGGGTGTCATCAAATAAACTGAATAAAGCCCCAACTCCCAGCCCAGCTAGCAGGAAAAGCTGAACCAAAATGGTTTTTCTTCTGCAATTTAGCACTGGATGGAAAACGAGCGTCACTTGAAGGAAGAAAAAGTGACTGAGAGACAAAAAAAGGGCAGTGAGACATCTCCCTGTTTGTTCTGTTAGTCCTGGCTGAAGTGTGTTGGCTGGTTTGGGGTCCCAGCCCTGCAGGGTGTCCCAGCCACACACAGAAGCTCTGAGCACCGGGGCTTGGAAGCTCCTCTGGATCATCCCCAAAGTGTTGTTGTCCTGGTTCTCAGGGATGCTTCGTGTCCCGTGTACCCCCCATCTCCCTGGGCCTCATCCCCACCACCCCAGCCTTGCATCCTGAGCAACCCCCCATTAATATTGTCCTCAAGGACATTGATCCTGGATCGATGGGCTGAGGCCAATTGTCTGAGGGTCCCCAAGGCCAAGTGCTGGGTCCTGCGTTTGGGTCACAACAACCCCATGAACGCTCCAGGCTGGGGAGAAGCAGCTGGAAAAGGCCCTGGGGGTGTTGGTGCCAGCGGCTGAACATGAGCCAGCGTGTGCCCAGGTGGCCAAGAGGCCACCAGCATCCTGGCTGGGACCAGCACTGGTGTGGCCAGCAGGGCCAGGGCAGTGACCGTCCCTGTGCTGGGACCTGGGGAGGACAAACCGCCAATCCTGGGGCAGTTCTGGGCCCCTCACGCCAAGAAAGAGCTTGAGGTGCTGGAGCGAGTGGAGAGAAGGGAACGGAGCTGGTGAGGGGCTGGAGCACAAGTGTGATGGAGCGGCTGAGGGACCTGGGGGTTCAGCTGGAGAACAGGAGCTGAGGGGAGACCTTCTGATCTCTGAACTGCCTGAAAGGAGCTTGGAGCCGGGGGGGGTCGGGCTCTGCTCCCCAGGAACAAGCGCCAGGAGCAGAGGAAACGGCCTCAAGTTGCGCCAGGGGAGGTTGAGGTTGAATCTGGGAACAATTTCTTCCCCAAAGGGCTGTGGGGCATTGAACAGGCTGCCCAGGGCAGTGCTGGAGTCACCATCCCTGGAGGGCTGGACAGACGGACAGGAGGTTCTCAGGACACGGGGCAGGGACAGGGCTGGGGGAACGGGTGGACTGGATGAGCCTGAGGGGCTTTTCCAACCCAAGTGATTGTGTGATGCTGTGATGCTGTGATGCTGTGATGCTGACGGGGCTCTGGCTTGGGCAGTACCCCCAGGAGGAGGCGATGGGGCCCAGGATCCCAGCCCAGCTGCGGGTCCAGCTCTGGTTCGGGCTGTCGGTCGATGAGAAGGAGTTCAACCAGTTTGCCGAGGGGAAGCTCTCCGTCTTTGCCGAAACTGTGAGTATCTCACCAGGACCCCCCTAAAGGGTTTTTTTTCTCTCTGACATGGGCAGCAGCTCCACCATGGATGGGAGGGCTGGGCTGGACCATGGATGAGAGTGCTACCAGGTGAGGGTCACATCATTCCCCTGCCAACTGCGAGAAGAGCCATTTCCACCAGCATTCAGCCAGAAAAGCTGGGGAGTAGGTTGGTGATGAGCTGTGAAGCCTCATCGGGGCTCCACACCTCCTTGTACCTGTTGGGGAGGAAATGTGGGGGTGCCCATGGGGCAGGGCTGGTGGGGGTGAGGCTGTTCCCAGGAGGTCTGTCCTCAGGATGGGACTTGCCAGGAGTGGCTTATTCGTAGGATTTCATAAGGATTATTCGTGGGATTTTGTGCCTCCAACTCAAAAACCTTTTGGCTTTTGCTCCTCCAGTATGAGAACCAGACCAAGCTGGCACTGGTGGGGAACTGGGGCACCACCGGCCTGACCTACCCCAAATACTCAGATGTCACCGGCAAGATCAAGCTGCCCAAGGACAGCTTCCGTCCCTCCGCGGGCTGGACTTGGGCCGGGGACTGGTTCATCTGCCCGGAGAAGACGTGAGTGATGGATTTCTGCAAAGAGCAGAGCCTGGGCGGGCTGCCACGGGCACCCCAAAACCTGAGCGGGTGGGAAGCTGGTGGCAAGGTGACCCAGAAAGCTGGATGGAGATCTGAGGTGCCTTGGGGCTTCCTCATCCGCCTGCGCTGCCCTGGGTGGGCAATGGGGTTAATGCAAACGCATCGTTGCTGCGCTGGGTGATGGACCTGGGGTGGTGGGTGCTGGACATGATGACCCCAGCACCCAGATCACCAGGGTGCCTGTGGAAGCCTCACACTGAGGAGCTTTGGTGGTGGGATCCCAGCAGGGCACTGAGGGGACGAAGGATGCTCAGCACAGCTCTGTCGCCTTGCACTGGATTTACAGCTGGTGATTTGGGTTCCTGAGGTCTTGTGGGAGCTTTGCTTGGTTCCTTTGGGGTGGGAGAGGTTCAGGAGGCAAAGTATGCACTGGGGTGGCATGGGAGGACATGAGAGGATGGAGGACACAAGGCCGTGCTGGGAGGGAGCCCCTGATGTCCCACATCTCCCCGGGGTGCAGGTTGCTGCACGATGTGGACGCCGGGCACCTGAGCTTCGTGGAGGAGGTGTTTGAGAACCAGGTGCGGCTGCCGGGAGGCCAGTGGATCCACATGTCTGATGCCTACAGCGACGTGGTAAGGACAGAGCGGGTGGGGTCTGAGCCCCCACCCCAGGCTGCGGTGGGAGGAAGAACCTGGGGGGCTCCAGGGAGATTCAGGCATCTGCTGGGCATCGTTTGGTTGAAAACCCTCCTGTGTCCTACAGAACGGGGAGAAGGTCCTGCCTAAGGATGAGATTGAGTGTCCTCCTGGCTGGAAATGGGAAGACGTGGAGTGGGACACGGATCTCAACAGAGCCGTGGATGAGAAAGGTACCGGGAAGCAGTTTGGGGCGTCCGTCCTGTTTTCATCCTCCTCACTCTGCCCATCGTGGTGTTTCCTTCCACGGTCCCACCCAGCACCAGGGATGATAATGTCCCCTTTGTCACGGTGTGGGCTGCCCCCTGGGCTCCAGGAGGAGGGGGTCAGGCCCTGGGGGTGCCCTGTCCCCCGTGATCTGGATGAGGCTGGGGCTGTGCGGTGGGCAACCACAGACGCAGCCCATTCCTTGCTGCTGGGAAAAGGCCAGGATGTTCTTCTGGAAGATCTTGCCCATCTTCTGGTGAAAGAAAGAGAGAAAGTATCAGGCCAGAGAGCATCTGAGATGGTCACAAGCACTGGGGCTGCGCGAGGAAGGAAGGACAGAGAGCAGAGTCCCCAGGCTGTGACCCTGAGCCAAGGGCTGGTGGGACACCATGAGTCCCTCACCTGGGCATCCCCAGTGGGACATCGCCCTTGGGTGGCAGCATGAGTAGGTCCTTATCTGTGTGGACTAGCAAACTGGGAAAGTGGATGGCGCCTGGACAAACCTTTGCTGATAAAGCTGTTCCAACCTGGACATGGGATGTGGTTTAGTGCTAGACTGAGGTTATGGTTGGACTCCATGAGCTTTAGGGTCTCTTCCAACCAAAATGATTCTGTGTATGAAGAGAAAGTACCTAGTGGGAGGTGAGTTGGGGGGCTCTTTCCCCTCCTTCACCCAGGTGTCCCCTCCTCCCCAAGGCTGGGAATACGGCATCACCATCCCGCCGGACCGCAAGCCCAAGGCCTGGGTGCCGGCCGAGAAGATGTACCACACCAACCGGCGCCGGCGCTGGGTGCGGCTGCGCCGGCGGGACCTGGCGCAGATGGAGGCCATGAGGAAGGTAGGACGGGGCCGGGGTTGGGTCCGTGTCCCTGTCTGTCCATGGTGGAGGTGCTGGTGGCCTCGGTCTCTGTGCTGGAGGAGCAGCCACCTCTGTGGTTTCCACCATGGGGGTGAACATCTCGCAGAGGTGCAGACCCCGGCGGGGACGCTTGGCTGGGCTGTGGGGTGGGACAGGGACCTCCGGCAGTGCCACGGAGCAGCTCAGTCCCGTCTGTCCCCTGTCCCAGTCCGGCTTCCCTCTAGGTGGTGCCATTGGACAGCAAATGCCACCGTGCTCTGCTGATCCTCCCGCAGCCGGCTCCCGAGACACTTTCCAGCACTTGTTTTCTGGATGATTGTGCCTGGAAAGCATCGGGACATCCCTGTCACCCCATTTGCCAAAAAGATGCGAGTGTCACAGGGAGGTGACACAACTTTAGGGAGAAAAAGCCATCATGGGCTTGTGACTGATGTCCCGTAGTGGCCCAGGGGTGATGAGGGTGGTGGCAGAGAGGAGGGCAGGCCGGGAAGATGGAGATGCTGGTGCCACCCAGGCCTGGGCAGGATCTGGCCCCCAGCCCACCGAGACCCTTCTGTGGGTGGGGGTCACCCAGCGACGGGTGAGGGGCTGAATCCCCATGGTCATGGTTTAAACTAAAGGAGGGAGATTCAGGCTGGACATGAGGAAGGAATTGTTGCCCTGAGGGTGGTGAGAGCCTGGCCCAGGTACCCAGAGAGGTGGTGGCTGAACCATCCCTGGAGACATCCCAGGCCAGGCTGGACGGGGCTCTGAGCAACCTGAGCTGGTGAAGATGTCCCTGTCATGGCAGGGGGGGCACTGGGGGGCTGGGGAGGTCCCTTCAACACAAACTATTCTGTGATTCTAAGCAGGAGATATGGGGAGGTCACAGAGTGGGACACAGCAGCTCAAAAAGGCTGGACCTTGGGCACCACCCTGGTCCTGGAGCGCCCCCAAACATCCTTGTCCCTTGTCTGTGCTGGGGTCCCATCACTGTCACCTGCAGAGGGGCCATGGGGTGGTGTGACCGAGCCCCGCCGAGCCCCAGTGTGTCCCTTCTGAACAGCACAAGCAGGAGGAGCTGGACGGGGAGGGCTGGGAATACGCTTCGCTCTTCGGCTGGCGCTTCCACCTCAAGTATCGCCGGACAGACACCTTCCGCCGCCGGCGCTGGAGGCGCAGGATGGAGCCGCTGGAGCGCACCGGGGCCGCCGCCGTCTTCGCCTTGGAGGGGGCACTGGTAGGTACCTGCCCTTCCCCGGGAATTTCTTGAGCCCCTCACGCCAAGAAAGGGCTTGAGGTGCTGGAGCGAGTGGAGAGAAGGGAACGGAGCTGGTGAGGGGCTGGAGCACAAGTGTGATGGAGCGGCTGAGGGACCTGGGGGGTTCAGCTGGAGAACAGGAGCTGAGGGGAGACCTTCTGATCTCTGAACTGCCTGAAAGGAGCTTGGAGCCAGGGGGGTCGGGCTCTGCTCCCCAGGAACAAGCGCCAGGAGCAGAGGAAACGGCCTCAAGTTGCGCCAGGGGAGGCTGAGGTTGGATGTGGGAACAATTTCTTCCCCAAAGGGCTGTGGGGCATTGAACAGGCTGCCCAGGGCAGTGCTGGAGTCACCATCCCTGGAGGGCTGGACAGACGGACATGAGGTTCTCAGGACATGGGGCAGGGACAGGGTGGGGTATGGTTGGACTGGATGAGGAGCTTTTCTGTCCGAAACGATTCTGTGATTCTATGAAAACCGCTGCATGGGAGGGAGCCCACTCGGGTCTGCTCCACCCTCCGTCCCGTCCCAGGGAGCAGAGCAAAGCTCCTTATCTGCCGCTCGTTATCTACCACTCGTTATCTGCCGCCTGCACCCGCTGCTGCATGTTGAGCTCATGTTCTGGCTTGCTTAATCCCCTGGATTTCATAATCCTTTGGCTTTCCCAATAACTAAATGAGAATCAACTCCAGCAGCACAAAGCCCCTATTATAGGGCTTTTCTTTTTTTCCCCTGTTTGGCTTTTTCCCCCTTTTTCTCTGCTCTGTCCTTCCCCCCCGTCCAGCGCTCGAGCCCCTTTGGGACACAAGGAGCTCCGTGCCCCTTGTGCTCATCAGCCCCGAGCCCCATCCTGGGGGGTCCCGGCTTCTCCCCCTTCATCTTGGGGCCTGTTGATGCAGTTTTTGGCCAGATGCTCCATCCCCCTGCATCTCGGCAGCGGCAGGCAGGAGGATTTAGCTGGAAAATGCTCTAACGCAGAGTGTGTGTCCATGTGTCCCCACGTCCGTGGGGCTGTAGGACCCCCCGTGCCCTTTCTCTGGCCACAGGAGGTGTGTGTGGGGTGTGTGATGGAGCTGCCCCGTGTCTCTGCTCAGTCGTGCTGAAGCAAGGAGAAAAAACCCCATTAAAATGGCAGTTTAGCCAGTTTGGCATATTTATTTTCCAGGTATTTCTTAGAGCTGGAGTGCCCAGTTCTTCGCAGTCTCCCAAATCTCTCATTCATCTTTGCGCCCAAGTTGCATCTATAATATTTACTATATGATCACGTAACACATCCAGTTCACTACAGGCTGTTTCAAAAAGACGGACCCGCTCTCAAAGCAGTACATTTTTCCGTGGCAACATGTTGCAACTGCACAAAAATTTACAAAGAGTTTAATGAGCTGATCAGGTTTCTAAAACGCTCTGTGTTCCCCCCACCTGCCGTACGGACAACAGCGAGACGATGGTTGAGCTCGTTCCCTACGTGATTCTGTTGTTTGAGGTCATCCAGATTAACCGCTAGTGGTGGCACAAAACCACAGCATTCAATGTGTCCCCCCATAGAAAAAGTGGCAGGGTGTGACGTCTGGGGGCCAAAATGTTGTACCAAGTCTTGGCGTCCTGTGCCAACTTGAGGCAGTGGGTCCATCTGTTTGAAACACCCTGGATTTTGCATATTTTCTAACTGGAAGCAATTCTAGCAAAACAAACCAAAAGGAGCGGTTGTGCCGTGCCCTGGGGCGCCCTGCCTTGCTTTTCTCCCTCCCTTTCCCCAGCAAACACCACCCGAAATGTCACTGCTGCTCTGTACGACCCCGACGCAAACAGCCGATTCCCTGGCGCTGAGCAAATGCCTTGTTGAGGTCTTGAGTCCCTCCCTCTGCCCCTTCCCACTCAGCACAGGCGATCGGGAGGGAAAGGAGGACAGAGAGAAGAGAGTTGGAGAAATTAAACATGTTTTACTAATGCTACTAATAAGAATAGCAAAAATAATACAAAATATACCAAACCAATCTGGAAAGTCCCAACAACTGCAGAGCCGGCACCCAAAGTCCTGGACTGGACTCTGAGCCAACCGGAGCTGGATTCAGTCTGTCACCGGCCTCAGTTCGCAGGGGCGACTCGCAAGGTCCTCTCCTAATGTCGCCATAGGGAAAAGGGACGAGATCCTCCTGATCTCCCACTTTTATATGAAGTATCACGTGAATGGGATGGAATACTCAGTTGGTCAGTTTTTTGGTCACCTGTTTCTCATTGCCCCTCTCGCAATCATTCTCATCCATTCTTATCAATGACCTTGCATATCATTGCTGTGTCTGCCAAAACATGGATCTGGCTTTTTAGAAAAGCGCAGCTAATATGAAGCCGACAGGCAAATTCACTAAAAGAGAAGCTTGTTTTTAACAAAACCAGGACATGCCTGAACCATCAGTTTTCCCTGCTTGACTGTCAGCAGGACAGCAGGAATCCCTGGGTGCCCATGGGTCGGGGAAACAGCAGCACCCCAAAGCATCACCCGGGCAGGGTGGTCCCCGGCAGGTGATTTCCTTCAGGTGGGGGACCCTGGGGACACTGTCCCCACAGCTGGGGAGGGACAGCGGCAGGTGGCTCCCAGGGCTCCGCTCCGCGTTCCCCTCGCAGTGGGTCATTCTGACCCGCCTCCGCGCCCTCATATTTTGGGGTTACTGGCCACATTTTTGGTGGTTTCTTGCTTTTCTGTGGCTTGTTTTATGAAGTCTTGCCATACTTGCTGGTTTTGCAGCTTCATGCCTTTCAATCTCTCTTCTCTCGCTTGAACGACTTACATATTTTTCCAGGATGCTCCATCCCAAAATAATCCCTAAATTTCCATAACGTCTCCCATCCAGCGACCCCAGATGTGCAGAGTCCATCCGAGGGAGGACGGGCTTGGTGTGATGCCATGGGGCTGGGGTCGGGCTGGGGGGTGACATGGCACCAAGGGTGGGACAATCCGAGCGGGTGCTGAGGGCTGGGAAGGGCTGATTTTTCACTCTATCTATTTCTAACAGTTTTTAAATGCAGAGGGGAGCAGGTGTCAGGGGTGCAGGGTCACCTGGATGGGGCAGCCGCTGGAGTTTGAGCCGCTGCTGATCACACCAAAGCAGAATAAAGATAAAGAATAAAGGACGGGGAGCCCGGAGCATCCCCAGCTCAGGTTTTACGCGTGCCTGGCACCCCTCCGCATGCACACAGGACAAATATCTCATGCATTTTACCGCTGACCTCAGTGAGCTCTGTATTTTTATTCAAAAGAAGGAATTCAGGAGGAGAACTAGGTCTCCAATTTAGAACCTTGAGAAGAAGCCTAAAAACCTGCCCCGGGGTCTGTGTAAGACACTCTGGAGACACAACATGTAGCAACCAAATCCTCCCGCAGCCCCTCCTGTCTGTTCCATCCCGTTCCTGTTAATCTGCCGCCTTCTCTGTTATCTGCCACCTTCTCCCCAAAAGGCACCTGTGCAGTTTTGGGGTGGTGGCTGTGGGTTGGCATCCAGTGCAGGAGCCGTATGGCGGTGCAGCGAAAATGAAGCAGAATTAAAGTGCAAAGTCAGAACAAGCCAACAGCCCAAGTGCTGATTCACTGTTCCGGAGGGTTAATGAACAGCAGCGAGGTGACACCAAACGGGACCAGCAGGGATGTGCTGGGATGCAGGAAGGCGCGGGTGGTGCTTGGGGTTTCTGCGTCTCACTTTTCCCGGTGATGCTCATCATCCATCACTCCAACCTTACCCAACCAAGCAGTCATTGCCTCTAGGACGTGCTGAACCCCAACATCTAGACATGAGGAAGGAATTGTTGGCTCTGAGGGTGGTGAGAGCATGGGCAGGTACCCAGAGAGGTGGTGGCTGAACCATCCCTGAGACATCCCAGGCCAGGCTGGACGGGGCTCTGAGCACCCTGAGCTGCTGAAGATGTCCCTGTCATGGCAGGGGGGGCACTGGGGAGCTGGGAAGGTCCCTCCAACCCAAACCATCCTATGATTCTATGAACCCCATGAGGGGGCAGAAGAGCGTGAAGGTCCCTCCGCAGAGAAGCCAAATTCCTCTGGGACACCCCTGGGGATGGTGACACCCTGGAGAACCTTGTCCTACAGCGGGGTCATGGCATGACTGACCTTGCCTTGCTCTCTCTTGCAGGGGGGAGTGACAGATGACAAGAGCGACGATGGCAAATCCATCTCCACCCTCAGTTTCGGCGTCAACAGACCCACCATTTCGTGCATATTTGACTGTAAGGCCCCAAGGGTGGGAAGGGAGGGTGCGGGTCATGGCCACGAGTCCTGGCAGGGGGTGTCTGCGGTGGGGACCCCATAGCTGAGCGTTTCCCATCCTCTTCCTCTCACCCAGCTCGAGTGCGGGCGGATGGAAAGAGGGGTTGGGTAAGGCTGGGACATGGCTTGTCCCCCTGGGAACACTGACACAGAATCATAGAGTCAGTTTGGTTGGAAGAGACCCTCAGGATCATCAGGTCCAACCGTTAACATGCTCAGGGCTCGGTGCTCTCTTGGGAAGCCATGGGAAGGGTTAAGCCGAGCTGCCCTCAGACACGAGCCTGGGGCGGGTTAAAACCAGCTCTGGGTCCCCAGCACAGGACACACATGGAGCTGCTGGAGCGGGGCCAGAGGAGCCACAGGAATGACCCGAGGCTGGAACAGCTCTGCTGGGGACAGGCTGAGAGAGTTGGGGGGTTCAGCTGGAGAAGAGAAGCTACGGGGAGACCTTAGTGCAGCCTTTCCGGACTAAAAAGGGTTGATAAGAAAGATGGGGACAGACTTTTGGGCAGGGCCTGTTGTGACAGGACAAGGGGTGATGGTTTAAACTAAAAGAGGGAGATTCAGGCTGGACATGAGGAAGGAATTGTTGGCCCTGAGGGTGGTGAGAGCCTGGCCCAGGTTGGGCAGAGAGGTGGTGGCTGAACCATCCCTGAGACATCGCAGGCCAGGCTGGACGGGGCTCTGAGCACCCTGAGCTGGTGAAGATGTCCCTGTCATGGCAGGGGGGACTGGAGGGGTTTGGAAGGTCCCTTCACCCGAGCTGTTCTGTGGTTCTGTGATGTTTCCCCAGTGCCCTGCGCTCTTCTCTCAACCGTTTCTCATTCCTCTGCCCAGGTGGGAACAGGTACCACCTCCGCTGCTACATGTACCAGGCGCGGGATCTGATGGCCATGGACAAGGACAGCTTCTCAGGTCAGCCCTAACGCTCGTGTCCACTCGTTTGTGCTTGAATTAGTGCTGGGGAGCAGCAGGGTCTGTATAGCAAATTTTGGGTTATTTATTGGTGTGGAATGAGGGGATGTTCTGTAATCAAACAACAAAAGGCAGCGACGTGAGGCTTTCCAAGGGAAACCAGCCGGCTGGCGGGACTTCCCAGCAGCAAAAAGATACATTTTTAAAAATCACAGTTTCAAGAACTCTTCCATGTGAAACCAAGCGGGAACCACAGGTTGCCCAGGTTGGCCGTGAGTCAGAGCTGTTCGCTTTGCTAACAGCTCCTTCTCCCCAGCCAGGTGATGCTGGATGCCCCTGGCAAGGCTGGGAGCACGGCCAGGAGAACCAGAGCTGAGGGCAGGGGTGTTTATGGTGGCACATCGCCCCGAGCTGTCCCTGGGGCTGTGGGACGGAGCGATCGGCGCTGGTGTCGAGATGATGGAGCACCGGGCAGAAACCTCCATGAGGTGTGCTCAGAAATAGTTCACAAGTGTGTAATTAGGACCTTGGAGCAGACAGGCATCTTCTTTGGAGTCCCCACGGAGGTTCTGCTTGGATTTCTGTGCCCCCAGCGTCCATCCTGGCCAGTTTGTTGCCTACCCTGGCAGGGCAGGGGAGCAAAAATCTCCTGGGTTTGGGGTTTGTCCTGGGGATTGGCCAAGGGCTCAAGGCTGAAGAAGGGACACTCCGTTTATTAGCAATGAACTGATTGAAAAATATGGTTGGAAAGGAAAATACCCAACAGTGGCAAATCTGTAAAATGGTTCGTACTTGTTTTCATGACCGACCATGAAATCGAGCTGCTGCTCCTCTGCTCTCCAGCCTGGAGACTTTGCAAGGGGGCCGAGAGGCAATGGCTGGGGCTTCCCTTGGTGGAGCTGATGCCTGAACTGGGAAATCCTTCAGAAATGACTCTAAAAGATGCCCCTTGATGGAAAAAAGTGTGGGCCCAGCTGGAGAAAAGGCTGCCCTGGGCTTTGAGCGAGGATCTGCATCCCCAGCGGAACTTCAGGCACTTCTGAAGCCACCAAACTGATGTGGTGGGGACGTCCTGTGCTGAGCTCATGTTGTCTGGGCTAGGAGACCAAGTCAGAATTAGATACGTCACTTTATCTGTGGGGCAGGTCTGTTGTTATTTGGCAATGGAGCTGGTGAGGGGCTGGAGCACAAGTGTGATGGAGCGGCTGAGGGACCTGGGGGGGTTCAGCTGGAGAACAGGAGCTGAGGGGAGACCTTCTGATCTCTGAACTGCCTGAAAGGAGCTTGGAGCCAGGGGGGTCGGGCTCTGCTCCCCAGGAACAAGCGCCAGGAGCAGAGGAAACGGCCTCAAGTTGCGCCAGGGGAGGTTGAGGTTGGATGTGGGAACAATTTCTTCCCCAAAGGGCTGTGGGGCATTGAACAGGCTGCCCAGGGCAGTGCTGGAGTCACCATCCCTGGAGGGCTGGACAGACGGACAGGAGGTTCTCAGGACATGGGGCAGGGACAGGGGTGGGTTATTGTTGGACTCAATGATACTGAGGGTCTCTTCCAACCAAAACAATTCTATGGTTATATTTGGCACTCTAGGGTGCTTGGGTGTCGGTGGGTTGGTTTTAGGAGCATTTTGTTTGCGGCAGAGGCTGAAGCGCAGCGGTGGAGGTGAGGGGCTGAGAGCCTGGGCAGGTTCCCAGAGAGGTGGTGGCTGAACCATCCCTGAGACATCCCAGGCCAGGCTGGACGGGGCTCTGAGCACCCTGAGCTGGTGAAGATGTCCCTGTCATGGCAGGGGGGGCACTGGGGGGCTGTTCTATGATTTTATGATAATCCTGCCCAAGCATTAACCCCATGCTGTCTCTAAACCATGTCCCTCAGAACCTCAGCCATGAGTGGGGACAGCCGGGTGTCACCACGCTGGGCAGCAGGTCCACACTCCTGGGGGTTCCTGCTTCCCCTGGTGTTACATTTTAAAGCAGAGGGTCGTGTGGGGTGGCAGAAATGTCCTGGAGAGGTGCAGAGCACCCGAACAGCCCCCCAGTGTCTGCGCCCACCGGGGTCCCATCCCCACAAAGGGTTTGTTGTTGGAGGCGGTGGGAGCGGGTGATCTCATGCTGCAGTCCCTGCCCTCCCAAAAACCCGGCCAAGGACAACACGAGTAACACCGCGCCACAATGTGCAATTGTGATCTCCGCTGCCTTAACAAAGCATAAAGGAGTTCATTAAGGGGGCTTTACACACTTATAAAAATAAACCTTCTGTGCGCATGAGGGTCTAAACAAAGGGGCTTTATAGGGGCCTCCTTTAAAAAGAAGAAGAAGGGGTAAAAAAAAACAAGCAAAAAAGCAAATCCACATCCATTTTTTTTTGTATATTGTAACGCATTCTGCTTTGCTCTTACTGGAAAAATGCGCCGAAGTGGGAAAGGCTCTTCCCAGCACTCACAGCGCTCGCCGCACCGTCACCTCACAGAATCACACAGATTCACAGAATCACACAGATTCACAGAATCACACAGATTCCACCGCAGCGTCACCTCGCACCCCCCCCGGCTCACCGGGCACGTCTGCTGTGGGGCAGAGAAAACCCATCCCCGTGACCCCCGTCCCTGGAGGAGAGGAGGCGGGGGGGATGGCGCCCTGCTCCACCAGCCCCATTTTTGGGTGTCTGGGGGATGGTTCTGCATCTCCAGAGTGGGCAGGACACTTTGTGCTCCCAGCGTGACTCCCGGTCTCGCGACAGGGCTGGTGTTGGGGGGTATGTGTAGAATCACAGAGTCATTTTGGTTGGAAGAGACCCTCAAGGTCATCGAGTCCAACTCAACCTCAATCTGTCCCTGCCCCATGTCCTGAGAACCTCATGTCCGTCTGTCCAGCCCTCCAGGGCTGGTGACTCCAGCACTGCCCTGGGCAGCCTGTTCAATGCCCCACAGCCCTTTGGGGAAGAAATTGTTCCCCAGATCCAACCTCAGCCTCCCCTACACGCTGCTTTGCACGTTGAGGGGACCCATCCTGGGTTGCATTTGTAGGGTCTACCACACTCCTGGCCACTGGCAGGTCTCTTGGGACTGGCTTTGGGGTGAGCTGGACCCCATACAGCGCCTGGTGTGTCTGTGTCTTGTGGTGCCACGTCACACTGGGTGTCACGTGGAGGAGGTGGCCTGTGTCCTTCTGAAGGGCCTCCTGCCACCGCGGAGCTTGGGCTTGCAGGCAGCTGGAGCTCAGCAGTCCACCTGGACTGGTCACTGGGGATGCAGCAGTCACAGAGCCACAGTCATGGGATCACAGAACAGTTTGGATTGAATGGACTATCCCAGTTCACCCAGTGCCACCTGGGCTGGTCACTGGGGATGCAGCAGTTACAGAGTCACGGTCATGGGATCACAGAACAGTTTGGATTGAAGGGACCGTCCCAGCTCACCCAGTCCCACCTGGACTGGTCACTGGGGATGCAGCAGTCACAGAATCACAGTCATGGGATCACAGAACAGTTTGGATTGAAGGGACCGTCCCAGCTCACCCAGTGCCACCCCTGCCATGAGCCCGTGTCAGTGCAGCTGGGCAGGGCTGGATGCTCCTTCTCTCTTAGCACAAGAGCTGGGAGATAGAGCGAGGTGGGTAGCACAGGGAGGCAGGTTCTTCATGCACTTTCGTGTCCTCCTCAGAGGACATGGTGGGTTCAGGAGGGGGCAGGTCTGTGAAGACAGCGCCTTTGCAGGGTTCCAAACACACAGACATCACATCTGGCCTGGGAAGTGCCTGGGCGCCCCTGACTGGTGCAGGGGGATGAGTGTTGGAGCACTTGGCCACATTCTGCTCTTCGCTGGAGTTGCCTGGGACGTGCTGGCAATGTCATTGCCTTTTCTAAACGACCTGCAGCTCCTTCAGCCTGTTCAGTCTTCCCCACATAACCCACTGGCTCTTAAATGACCGTGAATTTCCTTCTCCATCCTGGACGGGGAGCTCTAATTCACCCTCCGTCTCATGTCTGTCGTCCCTTGCAGATCCTTATGCCATTGTCTCCTTCCTCCACCAAAGCCAGAAGACAGTGGTGATCAAGAACACCCTGAACCCCACCTGGGACCAGACACTCATCTTCTATGAGATCGAGATCTTCGGGGACCCCCAGAACGTGTCTGACTCCCCTCCCAACATCGTGGTGGAAATATATGACCACGACACCTACGTAAGTATGTCGACAGGGGCTGGACCTTCCTGGTGTGAGTGTGCTGGGGGGGACAGAGGTGTGACACCGCTCCTGCCCTCTGCACTGCGATGCTGAAACACCTCTGGGCGGCTCAGCCACGGAGCTGAGCACTCAGAAGACACAAATTCAGCAAACAGCTCAGCCAGGGATGTCCCTGGTGACCCTGCTCTAGTTACCAAACCTGCATCTGCATCGAGTTTTGCAGAGTGGCCAAATTAACGGCATTTCCTTGTGGGACAAGATCTGCAGCAGTCCTGCACACAGGGGCCGCAGCAGGTTGTTTGCTCAGCTCCCAAAGCTATCTGAGGGGTCTCGTAGTGATGGTATTTGGGGGCTGGTGAGATAACCTTGAGTCCTTCCTAAAAAGCCTGGGCTGTAGCCTGTCACAAGGGCAGAAGGGACTTCGGACTCTGTGCAAGAGCAGTGCATGAGTGAAGAGCACTTAGAATCCATCTCACGAATGTCTCAGGAACCTCTCGGAACCCTCTCGTGCTCCCTCCTCCAAAAGACACCATCATGAAGCAGCAAAGGCAGCTGAAGGTCCCATTGCAGACCAGTGAACGGGCTTTTTAAGAGCTGCTGATACTTCATGCTATACCCAGAGCTCCTGCTCTGGAAATGGTATGATACCATAGGAATTTCACCTTCTGTTTAAGCCAAAATGCACAAGAAAGTCCATTTCTATCCCTAGGAGTTACAGGGAGGGGTTTGGAAAGTGGAGTCTGTATGAGCACCAAAACCATCTCTTTTTTCTGAACTGGTCCCATAGTGGTTCAGACGCTGAGCCTGGTTTCTGAGCGGTGGCCTGGACTGAGATGCCGGCGCGTGGTGATGGACTCCGCTGGGAGGTGGGGTGGGGAGAAAGCTCCTCGTGCCCGTGTTTGCCTTTCAGGGTGCGGATGAGTTCATGGGGCGCTGCATCTGCAAGCCCAGCCTGACCCGCTCGCCGCGGCTCTCCTGGCACCCGGTCACCAAGGCCAACAGGAACGTCGGGGAGCTGCTGGCTGCCTTCGAGCTCATCCAGAGGGAGAAGGTGAGCTCCCCATCCTATTTCCAGTGCTGGCTTCTTCCCTCGGAGTCCCTCCGCACCCAGCAGGATTCAACCTTTGCTCGGTGCTGAGTTGTGTCCACCTGGGCTTGGTTGTCCTCAGTTTCACGCGATGGTTGCTCTGAGCAGCCCCAGCCGTGGTGCTGAGCGCTGGCTCCACCGGTGCGCTGGGAGCAGCTCCTGTGAGGAGCAACCAGCTCTGCTCTGCGACAGGGTGAGGGAGCTGGGGCTGCTCCGCTGGAGAAGAGAAGCTGAGAGGGATGTGATCAATGGATCAATAGCTCAGGGTGGGTGTCAGAGGATGGACCAGACTCTGTTCAGTGGTGCCCAGCGCCAGGGTGAGGGGCAACGGGCACAGACTGAAACACAGGAGGCTCCATCTGAACATGAGCAGAAATGTCTTTGCTGGGAGGTGCCAGAGCCTGGCCCAGGCTGCCCAGAGCGGGTGTGGAGTCTCCTGCTCTGGGACATTCAAACCCCCTGGGATCCTGCGTGATCTGCTCTGTGACCCTGCGTGATCTGCTCTGGGACCCTGCGTGAGCAGTTGGGGCTGGGAATCTACAGAGGGACCTTCAGCCCCACCAGGCTGGGGTTCTGTGCCCCTGGGGAGGACTCCCCTCTCCAAGGACCATGCTTGACCCCAGCAGAAAGCAGCCGGGTGGATTTCAGGCTCTGCTGGTGCCTCCTCATGGTAGGGACAGCCCTGCCCTCCTGCCCAGGTTTTGCAGCCCAGCGCTGGGCATGGAGTGGGTACCGTGTGGCTATGGGAGGATGGATGTTTCTCTGCCAGCTAAAGCTGAGTTAGCACCAGCAGTGCAAATGGAAAATACATTTCTTTTTTCTCCGCAGCCAGCTGTCCATCACATCCCTGGCTTCGAGGTAAGGCCTTTCTCCCCTTTGCAGCTCTGCACCCCTCAAACCATCCCCACCCCGACAGAGCTGCTGGGTCCCAGCACCACCAGCTGCTCCCGCAGAGGTTTGAGTGGACTCTTGTGCAGCCATTTCTCCATCCCCATGCTGAGATGCCAGTTCCCTTCAGCTGGTGGTAAAGAGGGCTGGAGCTAGTGATGCAGCTCACTTCTGATCCCTAAGACAGCGCAAACGTGCCCCATTCCTGATACGATTCCTCAGGTTTGAACACACTGTTCCCTTCCTGCCCTGCGATCATTTAATAATCCCCATCACAAAGGGCTTTGATTCCCCCCATGCAGCCTGGCTGAGCAAAGGCGTTAACTGTCGCTGGATTTTCAATGGTTTTGAGTCACCTACACTGATTTCTTCTCAAACCTGTGGACTGTTGTGCAGGAACTTGGGAAACATGCTTTTCCCATTCGGTTATCAGCTACAGTTGTAAGCCCTAGGATGTGCTTATTGATGAGCGTTGCTCTAACTGTGTGCTCTCCTCTTCCCCAGAGCGAGCTGGCCTCCAGCCTGGACGAGGTGAGTCTGTAAGCTTCACTTGTCTCTTCATCTTGGGGACTGTTAAAATTGTGCCTTGATGTGGCAGCCACTTCTTTTCAGATGAGCCGAGTCAACAGCATCGGGATTTTAGTAGCCTGGGTGGTCACCAGCAGCGCGGAGTAGATGGGCTCTGTGCTTAACCCAAGATGTGTTCCCAATGGCGAAGCATGTTGGGTGACATTTCACCTTTGTGGGATGCGTGTGCATGAGATCTAGTGGTGTTCAACCTGCCAAACAAAGCGTGCGAAAGCCAAAATGCTAGGCTGACCTTTGGCTGAAATCCCAGTTGAAAGGTCTGTAGTTTTCATGGGGAATTCCCCATGAATTGGGGCATGTGCTGCACTCCAGTTGCAGATTTTGCTTTAGCCACTGCCACACTTCCAGTTGGGAGGTTAGAGAGACAAACGTTGCCCAGCCGTGTGTGTACATCCCTTTCTCCATTGCCTCTTCCAGGTTTAGAAACGTTTTTCCAGGTGTTAGTTGTCAATTCCAAATTGGCTCAATGAATCAACTGTTCCAGTTGTTCTGAATAATAATATTAATAGTAATAGTAATAGTAATAGTAATAGTAATAGTAATAGTAATAGTAATAGTAATAGTAATAGTAATAGTAATAGTAATAGTAATAATAAAAAAAATAAAAAAATCTCTTTGGGATCCCAAGCTACTACTTGGGCAACGGGTCAGAGTTGCTCCCGGGCCCTTGTGGACCCTGCGGAGCGGATCAGCCCAAGCAGGTGCTCTCAGGATGGGCTGGTACCTGGGACAACCCAAGGCAGGGAGCTGAAGGAGCGGCACGTCTGTTTGAGTGTCGCGGTGGCCCTGGGAGCCAGTGAACCCCGAAGTCGGGGAGGTGTGCTAGGAAGGACTTGGGGCACGCAAAGAACCCGCCCACATCTCCATGAAAATCTGGGTGGGCTGAACACATTTTTGCAGATGGGTTTCTTCCACCCAAGTGGCCTTTCCTGATGGTGTGGGGCGCATCTTTGTGCTCCGCGTGGGCTGAGATGGGTGAGCTCGTGTATATGTAACCATCTCTCTGGTCTTTCTCCTCCGTTTCTTGCCGTGCCTTTGCTGGACGGGGCACTCCGCAGCTCTGCACCCCTGCCTTGTTCTACGAGGGGCTCCTCCAACGGGTACCTTTGCTCCCCAAACACTCACCTCTCCTCTGTCCCTCTGTTCCGTTGACCAGAAACGAGCAAAGTCCCAGCAGACACTCTCAGAGAGACCAGCACCCTCAGCCATGGCCCGGCCAGACCGCCCCGCTGAGGCTGCGGCCACAAGGGTGATGCCCACCTCATGTCTCCTGTGCTCTTAGTAAAAATCGAGCCTTCTGGAGAATCAGGCCCATATATGCATCGTTCAGGTTCGTGATCTATCTGAACGACCAGACTGACACCAGATTATTTTGTACTGCATTCCTGGTGCAGATGGGACGAGTCTTCTGGGGCAAGATTCCCTTCCAGCTCAGGACATTCGATGATTCTATGATCCCCTCCAAGCACTGGGGTTTAAGCCCTTCTTGAAACAACACGGCCCAGCCATGCTCTCAAACTGGGAGACCTTCCCAGCCATGGCTTTAACTGGTCTGATCTGTGTTGGCTTTCACTCACCGCTCTTCCAACCCTGTATCAAAGTCAGGGTTGGACTAGGTGACCTCCAGAGCTCCCTTTCACCCAAATTCCCGCTGATTTATCTCGTTCAAAGCACCCCAGGTGCCAGCAGACCCCAAAGGTCTCTTTATGGATGTCTCCTCCATCCCGCCTGCTGTGTCTGGGTTGAGAGCTGTGTCTGGGAATTGCTTGTTCCCCGTTCTCCCCCTCCTGCACCTGCCTTGTCCCCAGGACTCACTGCTCACTTCTGCCTCATCTGCTGCAACATTTAATGCGGAGAACCAAGAGAACCACTGTGAAACATCCAGGAGAGCAGCAGGGATTGAGAAGGGCTTAGAAACATCTGGTGCTCGTGGAAGAGGTTGCAGTGTCAGGAGCCAATGTGCACCATTGGCTTTCAAAGCTGCTGTTGAACCGGGGGGATGGGGACAGGCAGGAGCTCTTTCCCAAAGCTTTCCCCTTTCCCACACAGATTTGCCAAAATGATCTTTAGTCCAATGGCTGAGCAACCTGAGCTGCTGAAGATGTCCCTGCTCATGGCAGGGGTGGCACTGGGGGAGCTGGGAAGGTCCCTTCAACCCAAACTGTTCTGTGATTCTATGACTATAAGGAAATGCAACCTATGTCATTTGCATCAGTGAAGATTTAGATGCTCCGTTAGGGGAAAAACAAATGAACAACTTTTTGGGAACAGACTGTGCAGCCATCTCGGAGGGGCTGTGTGGAGTCCGAGCCCACCTTGGCGTCTGGAGGTGGTCTAGGTGGCTCCTCCAGATCTGCATCTCTCTTGTGCAACTTGAATGCAGCTTAAGCACATTTAAAGCCAGGAATGAGCACACATCGCTAAACAAGGATAAACCGAGGCTCTTCTTGCTTCAGTCACCTTGGTGTGCTCTAAGTGCTCTGGATCACAGGTGGAAGCTGAGGATAGATCTTCAAGGGCCATTCAGTTTATCCTTCTACCCAAGGAAGGATCGACTCATGTTGATGGTGCAGTGTCTTATTGAGGAGACAGGAGAGGTTGAGGTTGGATCTGGGGAACAATTTCTTCCCCAAAGGGCTGTTGGGCATTGGAACAGGCTGCCCAGGGCAGTGCTGGAGTCACCATCCCTGGAGGGCTGGACAGACGGACATGAGGTTCTCAGGATGTGCGGCAGGGACAGGCGTGGAGGAACAGTTGGACTTGGTGATTTTGAGGGTCTTCTCCAACCAAGATGGTTCTGTGATGCTGTGATTTGATGAAATCAAGGCTCTGGGTAAGCAGGCTGGTTACCAGAAGTGCCGAGCACCCGAGGGGTGCTGGGGATGCTCCGCTCTGCTCCCTTCACCTCCCGGGTAACCGCCCTTCCCTGCCCGCACGGACCGTTGCTGTGGACTGTGTGACCCAGGTTTGCTGTCTGTCCCCTCTGAGAACCCCGACAGCCGCCCCCAAAACCGAGTTACCCAAAGTCTTCAGCTGACGAGCAGCTCGATTCAGCAGCCGCCAGCGATTGCCAATGAAAACGAAAGCTTAGCGTCTAGGATGTCTGACATGCCACCGGGAAGATTCCCTTTGTAGAGCATTTATGTACGTACAAATACAAACCTGAACCAATGCTATAATTGAAATACACATACACACTTAACTTAATGCAATAATACTCCAGCCTGAAAAGAATGCTGGGCTGCTAAATTGGTTCCAACTGCCCTTGGCTGAGGGTTGCATTTTTTAGAGGGTTTTGCTTTCATTCCCACCTTTTCGGTGGCTCTGCAGTGGAACATGCAGGTCAAGAGGAACCCAAGCCGTGCAGAGGGCTCCGAGCCCGTCCCCCGCGGGCAGCCGGGGAATCCGCCTCCTCGCTTTCCTCCTCTGGGAAGGCAAATCTTGAGTCCCTCACCTGCCTTTTATATTTGGTCCCTCCTTGAAGGAAACATCCTTCTGTATCCAGGGCGCACAGACAGCTTCATCTGCCCCGTCCTGTGCCGGCGGGTTGGTGGCTGCCAGGTACAGTTTGTATCTGAGCTGTTGGGTGAACAACAGCCCCTTCCTGCATCTGGAGGTGATGAGACCCTCCATCCCACCGTGCTGGCCCACTAACGCGTGGCCTGGTCACAGCTCCTCACGCTGGCCAACTCAAGGAAGAAATTGTTGCCCTGAGGGTGGTGAGAGCCTGGGCAGGTTCCCAGAGAGGTGGTGGATAAACCATCCCTGAGACATCCCAGGCCAGGCTGGACGGGGCTCTGAGCACCCTGAGCTGGTGCAGATGTCCCTGCTCATGACAGGGGGGAACTGGGGGGCTGGGAAGGTCCCTCCAACCCAAGCTAATCTATGATTCTAATTTACCCCCTGCTGCTGCTGCTTCATCTCCTGTCCTCATCCCTCTGCATAACTATCTCACCAGGGTCCTGGTGTGGGATGGATGCTCTTTCATCCCTTCCTCCCCAAAAGGAGGTTGAACCTTGATGAAAGGCGGATCCCTCGGGAAAGCTCAGGGATGGCTCTGAGCAGAGGTTTGATCTTTTCCAGGGTCAGATTAAAGGGAGAGAAGCACTTTGCAAGTGCATTTATCCTCCCAGCCCTCACCTCCCCCTGTCTCAGTGTCCTGGACGTCAGGGGGAGATGAGCTTTGCAGAGAAGGACGCAGCGTGGGGAGGGGGAGGTGACGGGGTTGGTGTCCCCAGTGCCGTGTCCTGACATGTCCTTCGCCCCTCTGTGTCCCCGCAGTCCGCGGACCTGGACCTGCCGTACCCCCCGCCCCAGCGGGAGCCCAACATTTACATGGTCCCCCAAGGAATCAAACCGGTGCTGCAGCGCACGGCCATCGAGGTGAGTGATGGGGAGACGGCCCGCCCCCTCGCAGGTAACACCCCAAACGGGTGTCCCACGTGGGGCATGAGGCTCAGAAATGGCATCCGAGCCAAACTCTGTGGATCCAGAGTCCTGCAGTGCTGGGAGCTGGTCCTGTCCATTGGTTGTCAACCAAGAAAGTCTCTCTAAAGCATTTGAACAGAGCAAGCCTGGCTGTAGGGTTGGCCTGTCTGCAAAACCCACCGTTCCCTTCACTCCTACTGGCCGTGGTTGCCTCAATGGACCAATAAGTTGGCCCATATTCTCTTTTGCTCCCATCACGTGCCTGTCCCTGGTCCCTGTGTCCCACCAGGGCTTCCCCCAGCACAGCCTCGTTGTCTTGCTGGGGAAGAGTTTCACCAAGTGGCCATGTCCGAGGGCAGAGCGCAGCCCTGGCTCACACCTGCTGTTTTAGAAGGGTCTGCCTTGCACCAGGGTGCTTGCCCAAAAGAAAGATGGTCCCTTCAGTTGTGCACCTGGTTTATTGGTGCATATGGGTACGACCTGGCTTTTCCCAGCACAAGTTGTCCCACATGGTTGATTCATCTCTCCTTCCTGGTTTTCCAACCTTCACGTTTACCTCCATCGCTGAGAAGCTCGCTGAGAGACCCGGGGGCAGATTTTTGGCTCATTCTTTGCTGTCTGTTCCTCTCACCCTTCAGATCCTGGCCTGGGGGCTGAGGAACCTCAAGAGCTACCAGCTGGCCAGCGTCACCTCCCCCAGCCTGATAGTGGAGTGTAGTGGGCAGCTCGTGCAGTCCTGCGTCATCAAGAACGTCAAGAAGAACCCCAACTTTGATGTCTCTGTGCTCTTCATGGAAGTGGTGAGGACCTGGTCCCCACCGTGCAGTGATGAGAGCTGGTTGGGAAGGACCTCCAAAGGCCCCACTAAAAATGCACCCTGTGATGGCGCTAATTGTGTCCTGCTCAGCCTTGCTTCCCTCTGGGGAGACTCAGAGCTGCCGCCCTCCCTGCCCTGCGTAGTTATGGGGTCCCTCCCCTTTCCCCACAGCGTTTACCCCAGGAGAGCCTGTACAGCCCCCCCATCATCATCAAAATCATTGACAACAGGCCATTTGGCCGAAGGCCCGTGGTGGGACAGTGCACCATCCGCTCCTTGGAGGACTTCTACTGTAACCCCTACGAAGAGGAGACGAGTGGTCCCCAGGAGCCCTCAGGTACGTGCTGCCGTGAGGACCATGCTGGTTCCACACCCATGATCATCTCCAGGAGGAGCTGTGGGTCGCTGTACATATGTATGTCAGGTTGTGGTTGGACTTGATGATCTTGAGGGTCTCTTCCAACCCGAATGATTCTATGATTCTGCTTCTAGCTCAGCCCAGCTGTAGGTCTGATACAAAAAGCCCAGGAGATGCCAAGAAGGAGTTTAGCACTGGGGTGGGTTGGTGAGATGGGTTTTCCCTTGGCCAAGCTGTTCAGCCCCCAGGAACTGTGTTCAGTTCTGGGCTCCTCACGCCAAGAAAGGCCTTGAGGTGCTGGAGCGAGTGAAGAGAAGGGAACGGAGCTGGTGAGGGGCTGGAGCACAAGTGTGATGGAGCGGCTGAGGGACCTGGGGGGTTCAGCTGGAGAACAGGAGCTGAGGGGAGACCTTCTGATCTCTGAACTGCCTGAAAGGAGCTTGGAGCCAGGGGGGTCGGGCTCTGCTCCCCAGGAACAAGCACCAGGAGCAGAGGAAACGGCCTCAAGTTGCGCCAGGGGAGGTTGAGGTTGGATGTGGGAACAATTTCTTCCCCAAAGGTCTGTGGGGCATTGAACAGGCTGCCCAGGGCAGTGCTGGAGTCACCATCCCTGGAGGGCTGGACAGACGGACATGAGGTTCTCAGGACATGTGGCAGGGACAGGGTGGGGTATGGTTGGACTGGTTATGGTTGGACTCCATGACCTGAGGGGCTTTTTCAACTAAAAAGATTCTGTGATTCTATGATTCGATGGGCTTTGGCTGCTGTGGAGGTTCTGGGCAAGGCTCAGATTGCTCCTGGAGCTTGATCCCAAGGCGGCTCAGCTTTGGGGTTTCCAGCAGCTGGATGCCCTGGTCACGCTCGTGCTTGCTCTGATTGCAGATGACGTGAGCCTCACGCCCAGGGATGACGTCCTCATCGACATCGACGACAAAGAGCCTCTTATTCCTGCGCAGGTATGGAAAACGTCACAGCGGTGGGAAGGTGACACTGGTTCTTACTTTGTGTGATACAGGGGAACTTGTGTGGGTGCGGGGCTGGGGCAGAGAGCGATGCAGATCTCTGATGTGAGGTTGTGTCTGGTTTTAACCTTCCTTTAGTCTCTGTTTTCCCTCCCTCTCCTCCACCATCCCACACTGAACGACCACAAACTCGTCCTTCCCCCTGTGTTTAACACCAGGCGTCAGATTTGCTTTTCCGGAGGAGGGATAACAGAATGTTTGCTGTTGCAGAAAGCAAATCTCTCTGTACCAGGAGCCTGAGGGGTCTCAGGTGTCCTGTGTAGATGGCTGGACGTGCCGCTGGGGCTGCTGTTCCTCCTCTGGAGCACAGCTGGAAGGTGTCTGCCCACACTGGTCCTGCTGGTGCTTCACGTGTCAATGGCCCTTGGGTTTCTCTGCCAGCAGATGTGTCCTCTTTGAGACCTGTCGGTGCTGACGTGTGTGTGCATGGCACAGAAATCTGTAGGTGACCCTGATTGCTGGAAGTGGTCTCATAGGCATTTGGTGGAGCTTTTTGTGGTCTCCTGTTCCCTTTGGTGGATTCAACATGTGCTGGTGTTTCCTTCCATCCTGTTTAAAAGGCTGGGTGGTACCTCAGGCTAGAAAAGCCTGAGCTTAAGAGATCTGCCCCTCTGGTGTGCCTCTGGCCTTGCCTTTCACTGCCCATAACAGCAAGATGTGGAGTTTCAGTATCAGCTACTTCTGCTCTTTATTCATCTCCTTGGTGGCATCTCAGTGTTTCTATTCACAAGCGCCAGGAGCAGAGGAAACGGCCTCAAGTTGCACCGGGGAGGCTGAGGTTGGATGTGGGAACAATTTCTTCCCCAAAGGGCTGTGGGGCATTGAACAGGCTGCCCAGGGCAGTGCTGGAGTCACCATCCCTGGAGGGCTGGACAGATGGACATGAGGTTCTCAGGACATGGGGCAGGGACAGGGTGGGTTATGGTTGGACTCCATGATCTTGAGAGGCTTTTCCAACCAAAATGATTCTGTGGTTCTATGATTTACACCTGCATTTGAGGAACCAAAGGTGCAAACTTCATCACTGCTTTGGCTCAGGGGACCTCTTGGAGATGCTGACCCAGAGGTGAAGGCAGCTGAGCAGGGTATTTTGGGGTATCACGGAATCACAGGATGTCCGGGGTTGAAGGCACCTCAGAAGATCATCCAGTGCAATCTCCCCATGGAGCAGGAACACCCAGCTGAGGTTCCACAGGAAGGTGTCCAGGCGGGTTGGAATGTCTGCACAGAAGGAGACTCCACAACCTCCCTGGGCAGCCTGGGCCAGGCTCTGCCACCCTCACCCCCAACAAGTTGCTTCTCAAATTCAAGTGGAACCTCCTGTGTTCCAGTTTGCACCCATTGCCCCTTGTCCTGTCCCTGGTTGTCACCAGAAGAGCCTGGCTCCATCCTCCTGACACTCCCCCTTTCCATCTTGATCCCCAGGAATGAGTCCCCCCTCAGTGTCCTCTTGTCCAGCTCCAGAGCCCCAGCTCCCTCAGCCTTTCCTCACACGGGAGATGCTCCACTCCCTGCAGCATCTTGGTGGCTGCGCTGGACTCTCTCCAGCAGTTCCCTGTCCTGCTGGAACTGAGGGGCCACAACTGGACACAAGATTCCAGGTGTGGTCTCCCCAGGGCAGAGCAGAGGGGCAGGAGAACCTCTCTGACCTACTGACCACCCCCTTCTAACCCACCCCAGGTACCATTGGCTTCCTGGCCACAAGGGCCCAGTGCTGGCTCATGGTCACCCTGCTGTCCCCAGGACCCCCAGGTCCCTTTCCCCTACGCTGCTCTCTAATAGGTCATTCCCCAACTTACACTGGAACCTGGGGCTGTTCCTGCCCAGATTCAAGACTCTACACTTGCCCTTGTTCTATTTCATTAAATGATTCCCCGCACAGCTCTCCAGCCTGTGCAGGGCTCTGGATGGCAGCACAGCCCCCAGTGTCAGTCAGAAGACATGAGGTATTTTGCAGTATTTTGGGAGGCCAAGCAGGATCGTGGTTGCTGGTGCAGCTCAGCGCCGCGCTGGGTGTTGATCCTGGCTGAAGAACAGTCAGAGGTGGCACAAGGTGACAGGACAGGTGGGGGGAGAGAGGCAGCTCACTTCTCATAGCATCACAGCACCATTGCAGTTGGAAGAGACCCTCAGCATCATCGAGTCCAACCATAACCCGGCTCCAGTACTAACCCGTGTCCCTGAGAACCTCCTCCGAGCCCATCCTGAAACCTGCTCCTCAGTAGGCTAATTTGAATCATAGAATGTCCTGAGTTGGAAGGGACCCACAGGATCAGAGAGTAGCTGCAAAGTGAGGTGAGCTCTTGCTTGTATTTGACTTTCCTTTAACCAAAATAACAGACAGCACGTGTTGCATTACAGAATTTTTATATTTTAAATGCCCAGCAAAGGTCAGAAAAAATATTTCACTAGCCATGTCCACAGCCCCAAAGGCAGGACCTTCTTCCCCAAAACAGATCATCCCCCTGGCAAAACGCTGCTGCTGGAGGGGCTCTGTGGGGCTGCAGCTCTCCCCGACCTTGCAGGAGCCTCATCACGCTGTGTGGAAACCTCACATCAGCTTTTTGGGGACAAAAAGCTCCAGCTGGGGGCACGAGCTCTTCTATACGGGTGCACACAGCTCCTGCTGCTCCCCAGCGGCAGGGGCTCCGGGGCAGGACAGGGGTGGCAGCTGAGGGACCCCAGTACGTGCTTCGGTCCCTGGGGTGGGTTGAAGCCTATTGAGGCACCTTCAAACTCGGGGAACAATTAAAACAGGAGGTGAAAGGATGAGAGGGCTGTGGTGAAGCCAAAACGCTTTGCTGCAGCGGTCTCAAAGTGGAAGAACTTGCCGTTTCTTTACTGAAACAAACATTTCGCAAACAAAACACCCTGCGATGAATTGAGTTATTCCCTTTGACCCCAGATTCATTCTTGGCTTTGTTGGTGTTTCACTTTTGTCCTTCTGTCTGGGGAGCAGAGGAGGGAGCTTGTTCCTGGAAAGCCAGCCCAGAATTCCCACCATCTCCCTTGCGAACATCTGAATTTTGGCCCTGGATGCTGTTCCTCCCATGCCCAAACCTCTCCTGGTGTCGGACATGGCTTGGGGTGGCCTTTCCGTGGGTGGTCTGACCCCCCACGGCCATGGGGGTCCCTCCACCCCACTCTGCTCCCCTTAGGGCCGGGTTTGGGAGGTGAAGGGGGGTCCCCGTCTGCAGGGACCGTCCTACCCCTTCTCCCCGGGAAAGGGATGAATTCTGGGCCCGGAGCCCATGCCCAGGACCGCGGTCTCTGCACTTCTTGCTCCTCCATCCTGACCTTGGACGCAGGAGCTGGGATTGTCCCTGCCCGTCCAGGGGTGTGTGTTTCATTGTGTGGCTCCAAAGTCCTTCTCCTTGCCAAGCCTGGCTTTGGTCCCTGCTCTGATGGATGGTTGGAACAAAGGATCGCTTTGTTGTCCTCATCTGAAACAGAGGAAACAAACAGATGCAGAAACCCCCTGTGTTGTTCTGTTGTCCATCTCGTCCAAGCGGGGTGAGAAATTCAGCCCAAAGCCTGTTCAACACCAACGTGTGTGCAGATGAACTGCAAACATGGTGACCCAATGCGAAGAAAAGAAGCTCCTGAATGCTGAGGGACCTGGGGGGTTCAGCTGGAGAACAGGAGCTGAGGGGAGACCTTCTGATCTCTGAACTGCCTGAAAGGAGCTTGGAGCCAGGGGGGTGGGGCTCTGCTCCCCAGGAACAAGCGCCAGGAGCAGAGGAAACGGCCTCAAGTTGCGCCAGGGGAGGTTGAGGTTGGATGTGGGAACAATTTCTTCCCCAAAGGGCTGTGGGGCATTGGAACAGGCTGCCCAGGGCAGTGCTGGAGTCACCATCCCTGGAGGGCTGGACAGACGGACAGGAGGTTCTCAGGACAGGGGTGGGTTATGGTTGGACTTGATGATCTTGAGGGGATTTTCCAACCAAAATTTTTCTCTGATTCTATAAAACCCCCAGAAGATCGGTGTTTCTGCAGCAAGTTCTCCTGGGCTAAGCCTTTCCAGTTTCCTCCTCCGGGGCTGCACACGCAGGAGGGCTGTGCAAGGGCTGCGGGATTTCTGGCTCAATCCAGATGTGGATCTGCCCGCTCCACATCTGCAGCCCCCTTGTTCTCCAGGCTCTTCCCTGGGTCCCCATGGGAAGCAGAGCAAGGGGACAACCACGAGGTCCCTCTGCATCCCAAGGGATGATCAGGTTCATTCCAATCCAGGGAGGAGCTGTGTCCCACCAGCCTCAGGGAGTCCCATGGGTGTCAGGTGGGAACTGAGCCTATGGGGGAATCTTTCCCCTATGACGCAGCTCCAAATGCAGGGAACTTGAACCCAAAATCCACTCTCATGCCAACCACGTCCATGGAGATCTCAACCTCATACCCCAGGGGAGGGGGAAGCGTTGCTGTTTGGGTTAATTCACGTTATTTCTGCTAAATTGTGCTTTTGCGGATGAGTGTTGAACATTGTTTCACTAACCTCATTGATAACCCATCATTTTAATTTGTAGCTTGCAGAGGGTATGACCAGCTCAGCACTAATTAACATGCCAGCCGCTTGGGCCCAGCCTCATGTATGTATTGCTTAATTTCTAACGTACTTGCTTGATTCATGTTTTTTATGACTGTTATATGTGCATATATGTATATATTTAAAGAACTGAGGCATTTCTTTGTGTGAAAGATCCCCTTGCTGCCCTATCAAAATGGAAATGTAGCCTTGCGACAGGTGCGTGGACATTCCAGCACATCTTTCTCGATGCCAAAGAAGATCAGGTCATTTTCTGGGAGGAGGGGTGAGGAAGATTCCTCCCTCTTGTCCTTGTGGAGCTGGCAGAATTGCATCCATGTTTGGGGTCAAATGTCCTTCCAGCGGCTTTTCCGTGCTATCACACTGGTAGCTCAGTGGAGATGGGGTGTTCTGGGTGGCCGTGGTGACATGGTTGAGGACCTGATGGGACTTTGTCTCTTCCACGTCCTGGCTTAGGGACTGTGACAAGGCATCGTGTTTGGATAAGTTGACCTAAGAACCCAGTGATCTGAAAGGTTTCATCCAACCGAAATGATTCTATGGTTCTAAGAAGGTGCTGGCCTTCCAGCGGGGAAGGTTTCACCCCAAGGAAGGTGTCATCTCCTCAGCAGGACTGTGCACGGTCCGGGTCCTTGCAGGTACACAGCCTGGTGCCCTCGAAGCGTGGGGACGGGGGAGATGCCAGTGACAGATCTCTCCTTGCTCTTTTCATGCATTTTTCATTAAAAATCAGCTGTTTGAGATGTTCCCGGGTTTTGTAAGACAGGCAGTGAAGCCGCTTTGCTTTCCCAGGGCTGACACTCCAGAGGAACAATTCTTCTCCATGCCCCGTATTCATCCCTAGCAGGGTTGTGACCCTGGAGCTCTTCCCCCCTCTTAGATCCCCCTGGATACCAACCCAGGAGCTGCAGGACATAGGCTGGTCCTGCCAAGAGCTGCGCACGTTCCTCCCCCGTGTTTCAGCCCAGAATTAGTTGCTTTTACCTTTTTCACCGCAATAAAGGGTGATTCCTTCCCCCGGTCCCGCAGCGGTGCCCACGTGCTCCATCCCCGCGTGTAAAACACCGGTGAGTCAGCCCAGACCTTTGGGATAAGGTCAGCTCAGAGCTGTCATCTATACTGTATCTTTGGGAAGAATTGTCTCCCTTCGAGGCGGGATGGAAGGAAGGAAAAATGGGCTTTTAACTTGCTGAAAACAGAGCACAGACCCCGACCCCGAGGACCATTCCCTTCCTGCCCAAGACAAAACACGGGAGTTGATTTTTGGCTTCCACCTGGTTGCTAAATCAGATCCCTGAATTGCGCCGCTTGCGTGGCGGAGCCGCTGCCTTCCCTGGCTTTCCCATTTGCAGGCAAATGGATCCATGTCCTTCTCTATTAACATTCCAGCAGCTCCCCTTGCCTCCTTTTTATTTTCCTTCCCCCCCCCGTTTTTTTTTTTTTTGTAACCGTAGAAATCAGCAAAATTATCTAACCAAGTGCTTTGTCTTGGGGCTGCAGAAGATACCGTGGGTAAGTCATCAGGTTATTTTAAGTGTTTTCTGTGTAACTCAGTACCTGTGGAATGCCGTAATAAAGCCACGATGGTCAGCCTGTAGCTTTTTAAACAATAAAACAGGGGAAGTGATGAAAGGCAACTTTTTTTCTTAAAAAAAAGGGAGGCAGCAGAGGCCTCAGAGTTAATTTATGTAATATTTCTATTAAAAACAATGTCTATTCAAGACAGCAATTTAAAGCCTGCACCGCTGGCTTCAAATATAAATCAAATAAACCTCTATTAAGATTCCTCCATTAGGTCAGTGTGATGGAATTTTGTGGACTTCTAAAATAAGACATCATTATTTCTCAGGAATGTTTCATGAATCGCACTCAAAGCCCCTTCACTGGGCTTGTACAAACCTCAGAAATGGTGCTCTTAGCAAACACCTACATTTCTGGAGCCGCCCACCGCCTTTCTTCATGGGACAGAGCCTTGGAGCTGCTCTGCACTTTGGTGGCACAGGAGGAAAATGCTCCTTGGGCTGTGGTGTTTTCAGGATGAGATTTGCCCATTTCTTTGAGAAAATCGTTATGTTCTTCCATAGAGAAGTCCAGCACCTGAGCACCATTTGGTTTTAAGGAGCATCTGTTTGTTTGGATGGGGAGTTCGGATGGGGCACGGGCACAAACCAGAGGGACAAGCCCCAGCTCAGAAACCCCCAAACCTTCCAGGCAAAGCCTAAAGCAGGGGATGAGTTTAAGATCAGCCCTCATGAATTTCAGGTTATCAGGACCACGTTAGCATGAGAATTAATTTGTCTTGTGCCCTGTGTGGTCCTACACTGTGGTCCTCAGAAGACCAGCACCCAAAATGGCCAAAATCTGTCCCCAAAAATGCTGCAAATATCTTCTTCTGGGCTCTATCTCATCCTGTGCTGGAGTCACCATCCCTGGAGGGTTGAACAGACCAGAGATGAGGTTCTCAGGACATGCGGCAGTGCCAGGGGTGGGTTATGGTTGGACTCGATGACCTTGAGGGTCTCTACCAACCAAAATAATTCAATGATTCTAGGCCCATGGTGTTGCTGTGGCTGCACCACCAGGATTTGGGGTGGAAACATCCCCAAAACACCTTGAAAGCAGGGAGGGAAGAGCTGCAGGTTGGGTTCACAAGAGCCTCATCACATCTGCAGGTCAGAGCCCCCCAGGGCCAGGCTGTGCCGTGGGGATGGTCACCTCTGGCAGAACGGGTCAGCTCTGGGGTGATGGGAGATGCTGGTGTCACCGCGCGCCGGGGTTTGCTCATGGGGGTGTGTAACTGGGGTCCCTTGCTGCCAGGAGGAAGAGTTCATTGACTGGTGGAGCAAATTCTACGCTTCCACGGGAGAGAGAGAAAAATGTGGCTGCTATTTAGAGAAGGGCTTCGACACCCTGAAGGTAAGTGGCCTTGGCTAATTCTGACTCATTGGACTCTCAAGCTCCATTATGTTTTTCCATGCATTTTGATTTTTTTTTAGCATTTAGGGTTTGTTTTCCTATGGGGGGGGAAATGTGGATAAATTTCCTTAGAGAGCAGGTACTTTTCTTTTAAAAAAATAACTATTTTAAAAACTTGGTTTTCTTTGCAAAGTGCTTTCTGGTAACTTCCCACTTTGCAGCCTTCAAGGAATTGTCACTTTTTGAAGGGGCAGAGGAGCCGGGACCCACCACCCTGAGGAGTGTTTGGGAACGAGAGGGAAAGCCAGAGGTTGCTCATGGAACGGGAGGTTTAGACTCCCTCTTACAAGAAGGGCTAAAATTAATACAGAAGCCCAAACAGGACTAAAATGGAGCAGACCAGGCTTAAGACTGGTCTTAAGGAAAACGCTCCCAGCAGGAAGGTTGATGAAAAACCCTCTGCAAGACCTTGGCTTAGTCTGGGTCTTCCATGATGTGCTGTTAGTTATTGTAGGGTTGCCAAAGGCCAGATCTTCATCTCTGTCCTGGGTTGGGGGCAGCAAGGGGGACAGGACCCTGTCCCTGTGGGTGGTGTTTCCTCCAGCCCGAGGAGCGTGGGTCAAGTCTTGGCCCAGGTCAGTGCGGAGTGCCCAGGAGCAGTCCCTGCCCTTGTCCCCCTGTCTGTCTGTCTGTCCCCAGGTCTACGAGACGGAGCTGGAGAACGTGGAGGACTTTGAGCATCTCTCCGACTTCTGCCACACGTTCAAGCTGTACCGCGGCCGGGCGCAGGACCTGAGCGACGACCCCTCGGTGGTGGGGGAGTTCAAGGTGCGACGGTCTCTCTTCCCACCTCTCCCCATACCCGGGAACACACGCTCTGGGCGGAAGGTCTTGCTGTGGGGTGGGATGATGCTGATTAACTATTTTTGGGTAGGAATTCAGTGAGAAACGGGCCATAAAAGTAGAGCACTGGGCCCAGTCTGAGCCACCTGCCTGTATTCCCAGCAGCGAGTGCTCTGCGTGCTTTAAGCCCAGCCTAGGCTGTGCCATGATTCTGTTCTATGATTCTATGATCATCCTCCAGCAAAACTCATCTGGAGCCAATGCTGGATGTAAGCGATGCATCTCTTGCTCTTTTTACCTTTAGCATGTTTATAAGGAGAGGGATTCAATTTTTCTAAGCTTTTTGCCTTTTCTTTATTTAATAATTCCTACTCATTCTCAGCACTGTCCTTCCCCAAGTGACACCCAGAGACCAATTCCTGCCACTTCCCTGGGAGGGAATCAGCTCTGGTGAATAAAACCCTTGTAAATTTTGGCATTTTCTGTCTTCTCCCCCCGTCCCTCTGTCAGGAACCAGCTGCCTCAGTCAGGAGCCCTTAAAACTGACCCTACTGACAAAGTCTCAGCCTAAACCTTTTGGGGGTCTGGTTTATAGCAAGGCTCCTTCACATCTCCAATAGTGTGAAGGCTCAGAGGATGGTGGAGTAGAAGGGCAAACAGGCTGGGGTGGTTCTGTGCAGATTTAGAGTTTGCATTGATGTTCAGGCAAGAAATGAGCGATACGGACAACTCGTCACCGTGGTGCTGGTCCCTTGGCCATGAAGGGCCTGACAGGATGAAATGGCCTCAAGTTGCGCCAGGGGAGGGTGAGGTTGGATGTGGGAACAATTTCTTCCCCAAAGGGCTGTGGGGCATTGAACAGGCTGCCCAGGGCAGTGCTGGAGTCACCATCCCTGGAAGGCTGGACAGACGGACATGAGGTTCTCAGGACATGGTCAGGGACAGGGTGGGTTATGGTTGGACTTCATGACCTTGAGGGGCTTTTCCAACAAAAGTGATTCTGAGATTCTGTGATCACCACCCTGAGGGTGCTGAGAGCCTGGGCAGGTACCCAGAGAGGTGGTGGCTGAACCATCCCTGGAGACATCTCAGGCCAGGCTGGACGGGGCTCTGAGCACCCTGAGCTGCTGAAGATGTCCCTGTCATGGCAGGAGTTGGACTAGATGAGCTTGGAAGGTCCTTCCTCCAAACCATCTGTGATTCTGATTCAATAATTCTACACAACCACCGAGGCGGCTGTTGCAATCCTGCTCACACGAGATGCGTCTGCGTCACCCAACATGCTGAACATGTTTGTCCTTCGCAGGGTTCCTTCAAAATTTACCCTCTCCCAGATGACCCGCGAGTCCCGGTGCCGCCTCGGCAGTTCCACCAGCTGCCGGCCAGAGGACCCCAGGAGTGTCTCGTCAGGGTCTACATCGTCCGAGCCTTCGGCCTCCAGCCCAAGGACGCCAATGGGAAGGTACGGCACTGGGGAAGGCTCTGGTGGACCTCAGCGTTGGCTCATGGGGTGGGCTCAACCAACAGATCAGCCCGAATTGATCAAAGTTGGGGTCTATGCCTTAAAATGAAAGAATGGTGACAGCAAAAATTAGAACATCTATCCCTTCTTTCTGCCCCCATTGCAACATCTGGGAGTCCCAGAGCCAACTCTTCCTCCATCCGGGGGGGTTGTTGGTTGGGCTCGTTAAAATAGCTGAGTTGTTGGGGTTTTTTGCACCTTGATGCCAAAGGAAACGAAATGATGCCTTTGCCATGGCTGCTCTTTGCACAGCTTCGCCAGGCTGGAGGAAAAATGCAGTGCAGAAAAGAAAATGGTGTTGGTTCAACAGGAAAGTGTTCAAAGAAAACCAGGGAAAAGTCCTTCTTAACTGTCTTTGTTCCTCCAGAAAACGGGGTAAAAGTCAAAAAAATGTATGGGATATATTTTGACATGAAGAAAACAAAACTGCTTTTTAAACTTCCCAGGGTTTAAAACGGACTTGTAAGGAAGGTTTGACATGTCTTAGAAACCTCCTGTAGGAGATTAACACTGAAAACCAAAACCAAAGCAGGTTTGACCGCAGTCTTGCCTTCTGTGCTCTGATGTCTCCTGGTGCTCAGCCCGGCCCAGGGGAGACAAGCAGAGCCCTGGTGCCCATCCCTGCTCCCGCAGGGCAAGGGGCGAGGAGCCTGCCCTGCAGCTTCCCCAGCTTTTCCTTGTCCTTTTCCTTTATTTTATTTTATTTTATTTTATTTTATTTTATTTTATTTTATTTTATTTTATTTTATTTTATTTTATTTTATTTTATTTTATTTTATTTTATTTTATTTTATTTTATTTTATTTTTTTTTATTTTTTTATTTTTTTATTTTTTTATTTTTTTATTTTTTTATTTTTTTATTTTTATTTTATTTTATTTTATTTATTTTACTTCTATTCTATTCTGTTCTGTTCTGTTCTGTTCTGTTCTATTATTTTTTAATGTGCAGCTAAACTGATGAGATCTCAGCTATTGGCCCCAAACTGGGTGAAACCTTTTAGCTGAAGTTTTTCTTTGCGTTTTTTGTTTTTCTCGTTTTCTTCTCCCCATGGCAAAAGTGCTGACTCGAGTCAATTTAATCACTTCTCAAATTTACGCTGGTTTCCCAGAACAGTTTTAGTTGTGAGAGAGAAGCTTAAAAACTTGTAAAAAACCCCATCTGATATAATTTTTAGATGCACAATACGGCTTCATTTTAAAAGATGTTTCCATTTGTTTTTAAAGTTGTTGCAGCATCTTGGCAATAAGAGTTTTTGAGCCACGTGTTTTGAAACACAATAATTCTCCTTTGACAGTTTAGTCGTGTACAGTTGTGGATCTATTTTTGACTAGTCCCCAAACTGAGGAACTGATGACCTTGATGGAACCCCAAAATAGGTGGCTCAGATGCGGACAGGGACATCCTGAGGACTTCAGAGCAAGGCAGCTCATGGAGAAGCCAGAAGTAGTTTTCTTCATGCTCATTTATTGCTTTTCCATCCCATCGCCTCCAAAGGGTTTGGACTCTGTCCCACAACGGGTCCTTTGGTCGCCCTCAGGAACCACAGTGCAGGGAGATCTTGTCATGGATTTAAGGAGCTAATGGCCAGACTGTCCCACCCTTGAAAAGAGGGTTTGCCAAGGGGGGCGGAATGTCCTGGGACAAGGGCAGGCAGAGTTATTCCTTCACCATCAATACTGCAGCACAATGACTCTGTCTTGTGTTTCCTTTTGCGCTCCTCTTTAGTGCGATCCTTACGTGAAGATTTCAGTGGGAAAGAAATCCATAAATGACCAAGAAAATTACATCGCCTGCACGCTGGAGCCTATCTTTGGAAAGTAAGTTTGGATTCCGTTTGGAGTCCATGTGATTTTTTTATGTGGTATTAAGGGAATAAGGCTGGGCCAGCCGGACCGTCCCATTCCAACCCACATCCCAGGCCAGGCTGGACGGGCTCTGCGCAACCTGGGCTGCTGAAGATGTCCCTGTCATGGCAGGGGGGGCACTGGGGGGCTGGGAAGGTCCCACAAACCCAAACCATCTGTGCTTCCCATGGCGTGTTCTCCCCTCATGTCCAACCTTGCTGAAGTGAGTCTGGCCTTGGCTTGACCACCATCCTACCCACCATGGCTCATGTTCATCCTCTCCCTGGGGCTTTTGAGCTGTGGAGCATGGACTGGGATGGACAGAGATGTCACGTAGGCACCCAGAGTCAGCTTAGGCGGACAACAAGTTCCAAAACAGACTTCATTCTAGCTGGAGAAGTGCAGTAAATCAACCGACTAGAAACAGGGTTTATACAATTAGTCAGCTCTCCGACAACATAAAATACAGGTTCGGCTATCAGTTGAGGAGATTATTGGGGTACAGCAAAATAAGAATAATGAGGATCCACAGTGTGCATGCACACACTCACAAGAAACAAACCCAGACCCTCTGACTGCAGGGTACCCACAAGAAATAGTCACTTGCCTGAGCTAGGCAAGGACTCACGCTTGCCTGCTTAGGCAAGGACTCATTCAAGGATCTATCCAGTAAATAACCGCTCACCCAAACGAGGCGCTGAGGCGCTCTCAATCCCGGGAAGTCTCCTTAGACAGTGTCCCAGTCTAAGGAGAGCGCTCCAGCTCACAGACCCGCTGCTCTGAGAAGACCCCTCCAAGGGGGCCTTCGGCGGACACCCCGTTTGATAGTCTGGGCAGATCTGGCTGTGGGCATTACAACATGGTCCAGGAACTTTGCAGCGACCCTGTCGACTGCCTCAGGGTCCCATTAAGGTGCTAAAAGAGCCATCAGCTGCCCCATTGAAGGCTCCAGGTCTCAGGGGGAATGTGCAACTGCCACAGGAGGGTTGGTTAGAACCGAGATTCCCATGTGGAGGCATCTACCTCATCCCAGCGATGGCAGAGAGGGCCTGGGAACTCTGCTCCTCATTCAGACACTTTGGTTCCAAGTCTGAAGAAAAGACATGATAAGTTGAGGCCTGTCTGATTAGACTGTGGCGTGGGACACCTCAAAATCAGGGGCCCTGAAAATTATCTATAAATGCAATATGTGCTGGTTGAGTTACGTGCTTTGCAGTAGGGCCACAAGCTTCCAATAAAAGGCAAAAGATAATGTTGTTTTCAGAAAAATAGTATTTGTCAGAGCCAGAAAGCACCAGGAAAAGTGGAGGGAGATGGAGGAAAACCTGGTGCTCAGCATCCATGTACTGATAAGACTTTGGTCTACTAGAAAAGCTGGGACTAAACGTGGGGTTTGTGGTTCAGCACAGAGGGCTCAAGCCTTGCTCCATGTTAGTCCAGCTGCTTTCCTTAGGTGGCTCCTGCCAACTCAGGATGTCGATGCTCCGACACCTTCCCAACAAATCAGGATGGAGAGGGAGATACAAGGTCTGCAAGGATGGAGAAAAAGGGACAGGGCTGGCGAGGGTGACACTGGTGAGACCGCGGAGAACAGTGTGTATTAGATACACAGTTCCCTTCTCTTCTGCCAAATGGAGACGGCAGCTCTGCCTGTCCTATGGTGAACACAGAGAGGTGGCTCCCCATCTAGAGTGTTCCGTTCAGCCTGGAGAAGAGAAGCTCCAGGGACCCCTTATTGTGGCCTTTCTGGGCTTAAAAGGGGCTGATAAGAAAGATGGGGACAGACTTTCGAGCAGGGCCTGTTGTGACAGGACAAGGGGTGATGGTTTTAAACTAAAGGAGGGAGATTCAGGCTGGACATGAGGAAGAAATTGTTGTCCTGAGGGTGGTGAGAGCCTGGCCCAGGTTGGCCAGAGAGGTGGTGGATGAACCATCCCTGAGACATCCCAGGCCAGGCTGGACGGGGCTCTGAGCAACCTGAGCTGGTGAAGATGTCCCTGTCATGGCAGGGGGGCACTGGGGAGCTGGGAAGGTCCTTCCAACCCAAACCGTCTGTGATTCTGCAAGGAAGCCGTGCTGTCCCGTGGGCCAGGAGCTCCTGCCCTGTCAGAGCCCACAGCCAGGCCTGGGTGAGCTCAGCCTGGCTGAGCCGGCCTCCAAGGCCAAGCCTGGCTCCCAGCCAGAGCCTGTCTAGACAGCGCACTGCGCCTCCCACCCCGTCTTTAAAGCAAGATGTAAAGCCGAGGTCCTGGCTGCTGGCGGCTGTTAACCCTCCCGTTTCACGAGCTTTCCCTGGGCGGCTGGCTGCCAGCCAGCTCCAGCTAATTACTTTCTGCTGACCCCAGTTCCTCCTGCACTCTTAATTGGTGGCATAATTACTCACTTCCCCTCTTTAAAAGCTGCTGTGGGGTGGGTGCTGGTGGTGGGAATGAGCATTGTGTTTCTGTCCACCATCCCCTGCCTTTAGCGGCAGGTGGAGGGGGTGGGAGTGCTGGGTCAGATCCTGCTGTTCCGCTCACCCAGCGGTTCCACCTTCCACGTCAACATCCCCGAGCACCCGTTCAGTGTGGGGCAGGGTGTTGTGTTTTGGCAGAGTGGGGGGTCTTGGTGCTTTGTCTCTTGCCACCCTTTGTTTGAAGAGGGACAGGAAGGTTTGCTCTTGCTTTGTGTTATGTGATTAGGTTGGATCTGGGGAACAATTTCTTCCCCAAAGGGCTGTGGGGCATTGAACAGGCTGCCCAGGGCAGTGCTGGAGTCACCATCCCTGGAGGGCTGGACAGACGGACATGAGGTTCTCAGGACACGGGGCAGGGACAGGGTGGGGAATGGTTGGACTTGGTGATCTTGAGGGTCTTTTCCAACCAAGACAATGCTGCGATTCCATGTCAGTGTGTGGACTGTGGTGTAATGATGGCAGAGGAGACAATGACAAAAAAATCACTTAGAACCAGGAGAAGAGGCCAAGGAGGCTTTGAGGGGTCAGTCTCCGGCTTGGCCCAGGCAGGCTTGGCCCAGGCAGGCTTGGCTCCTGCTTTGGGCATTTGCTCTTTGGGCTCAAAGGGCAGATATTTTTTTAAAGCTGTCATTTCTCCCCCTTTCAAATCCCATGGCAATCATGATTCCTGACTTTCCCCTGCTGCTCTATTTCCCTGGATGTTGCTGTGACCAACAACATGTCCAATTAGCAGATGGTGAAATTAAGCAGAGAGCAAAGTTTACTGGAGGATAAGTTAACCAGGCAAAAATAAACCCGATGCATGTGTGCTTGTCCTTCCCAGCTCTGGTGGGTTGGGAGGGTGTGGGTCTGTGTTCCGTGGGTCACTCAGCAGCATCAACCTCCATCTCACGGGGGTTTCTCATCTCCCTTTACGCAGGATGTTCGAGCTGAGCTGCACCCTGCCCCTGGAGAAGGACCTGAAGATCGCGCTCTATGACTACGACCTCCTCTCGAAGGATGAGAAGATTGGGGAGACCGTCATAGACCTGGAGAACCGGTTCCTGTCTAAATACGGGGCACGCTGTGGCCTCCCCCAAACCTACTGCGTGTAGGTACCTCTGTGGGTCTCTGTAGCTGCTGGGGCTGTGGGAGCTGGTCATGGGGACCAGGGTGATGGCCCAGGGGTCTGCTGGCCCGGGGGGACCCGACCAGTGCTGTGCTTCACCAGACATGTGTCTGGAGAGACAGGTTCACCCAGGGAAGCCCCACAGTTGAGGACCTTCCCTGAGCCCTGGCTCTCCTCCTGAAGCATGAAATGCTTCAAATAACAAAAACCTCCTTGGGGAGATCCCGTGACACCCCTGGTGCCTCTGGGGCATACCATGGTGAGGACACCATGCACAGGGCCAGCTGAGGGGTGACATGCTGGGTCTGGGGGGTATCAGGGAACCCTGGCCCTTCAAGCTGGGGCTGGGTGGGCTGTGGGACACGCAACCCCATTCACCAGTGACCACAGACTCAGAGCGAGCTGCACCTTCCCCAGACCAGCCCTCTCTGTGCTAACGCTGCCGTGGCCCCTTGTTGAGGCTGGAGGATGAAGGAACATGAGGAAGAAATTGTTGTCCCTGAGGGTGGTGAGAGCCTGGCCCAGGCTGGCCAGAGAGGTGGTGGCTGAACCATCCCTGGAGACATCCCAGGCCAGGCTGGACGGGGCTCTGAGCACCCTGAGCTGGTGAAGATGTCCCTGTCATGGCAGGGGGCACTGGGGGAGATGGGAAGGTCCCTCCAACCCAAACTGTTCTGTGATCATGTCTCAAGCTGCTGTTTTCCCCCCTGTCTGGTTTCAGCTCTGGACCCAACCAGTGGCGAGACCAGCTCCGTCCTTCCCAGCTGCTTCACCTCTTCTCCCTGCAGCACAACTACAAGGCTCCTGTCTACAAGTCCGACCGGCTCACCTTCAGGGATCAAGAGTACATCCTCTCTGAGCTGGGTAAGGTACCGCAGCTGCGTTGGGGTTGCAAATAGCTTTCCTTTGTCCAGAGTGAGGGATGGAGTTGGAGGTTATGAATGTTCTGCTCTGCGCTGGAGCGGCCTCACCTGGAGCATTCACCGTGTGCAGGGCTGGGGACACGGGAGAAAAGGAGATAAAGCTACTGGAGTGTCCAGAGGAGGCTGTGAAGTCGGTGAAGGTTTGGAGATGAAGCCGTGTGAGCAGCGGCTGCAGTCCCTGGGTTTGCTCAGCTGAGCAGAGCAGCCTGAGGGCAGAGCTCATGGGCTGCAGGTTCCTCAGCAGGAGCAGGAGGGGCAGGCTGAGCTCTGCTCTGGGACAGTGACAGAGCCCAGGGAACGGCAGCAGATGTGCCAGGGAGGGGCAGTGGGACATGGGAAAAGGTTCTTCCCCAGAGGGGCTGGACACTGAACAGGCTCCCCAGGGAGGGGTCACGGCCCAACCTGACAGTGTTCAAGAAGAGACCGGACACCGTCCTCAGACACACGGGGTGACCTGTGGGGTGTCCTGTGCACGGACAGCAGTTGGAACTGATGATCCTGATGGTCCCTTCTGGCTCAGGACTTTCTGTGATTCTGTGATGGTGGATGACTGTGGAGGCCAGGACTGGGTGGTGACACCTCCCCGTGCTCCTCACCTTGCTGCCCAGGTTGGCTCTGCCCCTTTCCCAAGCTTGGCTCTGCCCCTAAATCTGCAGGTTGGATCTGCACCAGACCCCAGGGCTGAACCCAGATCTGCAATCCAGCCACATTAACCTTGGACTTGAGCCATGCCCTTTGCCGCTTGCAGCAACCCAAACCCGCTCAGGCTGGGAGCAGCAACGTCCATCAAGCTGCAGGCTGATTTCCCAGCTGCTGGGGCAGGAGGTGCAGTTGTGCTGTTGATGTCTCTGTATTTTGGGGCTGGAGTCACTAGAGGGAGACAATATCATACAATCAGTGCCCCCGATATCACACCACAGCCCAGCCTGGGGCTGTGCGCTCTACCTGGGGGCGCAAAATCAGCCTGTGCCGGCAAGGAGCAAATATCAGTGAGTGCTGGGGAGGCATTTTCTTGTTTGCACAAAACCCCACCAGCACTGACATCTGCATTATCCTGGTGCCTGTCCAACTTCTTGGAGGAAGTTGTTTACCTTTATAGAAAACTCTGCTTTAAGGCAAGGAAGGGGTGTTTTGGCCCAGGGAGCGGGGGGAACCCCCCTGTACGGCCCGGGGGCTGCAGTGTGACTTTGCTAAGGCCACCACAGTGTTGCAGAGCCACCACGGAGGAGACGGCCTGCAGAGGCACAAGCTCATAGAGCCATAGAACTGCAGAATTATTTAAGTAAGTAGAAAAGACCTTTAAGATGAAGTCCAACCATAACCCACCCCAGCACTGCCCCATGTCCTGAGAACCTCATGTCCGTCTGTCCAGCCCTCCAGGGATGGTGACTCCAGCACTGCCCTGGGCAGCCTGTTCAATGCCCCACAGCCCTTTGGGGAAGAAATTGTTCCCACATCCAACCTCAACCTCCCCGGTGCAACTTGAGGCCGTTTCCTCTGCTCCTGGCGCTTGTTCCTGGGGAGCAGAGACCGATCCCCAACCCAGGGCTCATTCCGTCCCTGTTTTGGGAATGAAGGCACAAAATCACGGTTCTCCCCTCAGGAGGAGGAGTGGGGAAGCAGCGGCTCCTTTGCAGCCTCTCGTTATATGAAACGTTTTCAGCGAAGGGCTGGAAAGGTGTCAGACCGAGCGGGGTCTTCCCCCCTCTCCCAGCCCCTGCCTTTCACCTTCCTCTGCTTTAATGGCAAGCAGTTCAAAAAACCAGAACAAAGTCTGATGCTTGACCTCAAGGAGATCTGGAAACCAGCTGTGTTCGCAGAGCAATGTCAGATCTGAACCTGGCGGGATAAAGTGAAGCTATTAAACATGAGAGCATGGGTTTTACAAGCGCTGCACCCGGACCATTATTCCATAACCCCCACATTTGTTGTTTTCTGAGAGGGGCTTTTTCTTTTTCCTGTTCATACACACACACAGGCACGCACACGCCAGGTTTCCACTGCTTGGGTAATAGCCCATATGTCTGAAGTTAACCACTTCAAGATCTTGCCAAGAAAGGAGCTGGGATATATCACCTGAAAGTTGCAGAGCTGTAATAATATTTATGGAGCGCGTTTCATTTCAAAGTCCTCGAAGGTGCGTGGCCTCGGGACGCTGGAAGGCGGCGTCTCGGGGGTGATGTCCTGCACCAGCCCCGCGCGCCCTGTGGGATGGGGGGGCAGGAGAAGGCTCGGCCGAGCCCAGGCTGGCCGTCCTGGGTGCATCAGGGGATCCTGGGTGCTGGAGAAGTCAAAAAATGTCCATTATTAGTAGGTCTTGTCTGACCTGCCTGCAGAGGGATTAGGATCTAGTGTGGAGCAGGTTCATAGATGCATAGAATCAGAGAATCATAGAATCATTTTGGTTGGAAGAGACCCTTAAGATCATTGAGTCCAACCATAACCTCAATCTAGCACTAACCCATGACCTTAAGAAACTCATCTCCACTTCTTTTACACCCCTCCAGGGATGGTGACTCCGCCACTGCCCTGGGCAGCCTGTTCCTTTGTTTCACAACCCTTTCCATTAATAATTTTTTCCTAAGAACCAATCTGAACCTTCCTTGGAGCAACCTGAGGCCATTTCTTCTCATCCTATCACTTGCTACTTGGGAGAAGAGACCAACACCCTCCCTGTGCTTCAGCTTGGTCCTTGCAATGTTTCACTTGCTGTGATTTGGGAGGGGATTTGCGAAGAGTCCCCGCAGGTCCCTGCCCCATTGTGCGATGGTTTGCCCACATGTCCCACGGGAAACAGGTTTCCCCAGGCCCAGGAGGGTTTGTGATGTTGGTGGATTTGCAAATCATAGAACAGTTTGGGTTGCAGGGCCCTTCACAGCCCCCCAGTTACCCCTGCCATGACAGGGACATCTGCACCAGCTCAGGGTGCTCAGAGCCCCGTCCAGCCTGGCCTGGGATGTCTCAGGGATGGTTCAGCCACCACCTCTCTGCCCAACCTGGGCCAGGCTCTCACCACCCTCAGGGCAACAATTCCTTCCCCCTGTCCAGCCTGAATCTCCCTCCTTTAGTTTAAAACCATCACCCCTTGTCCTGTCACTACAGACCCTGCTCAAAAGTCCATCCCCATCTCTCTTACTGGCCCCTATTGAGTCGAGAAAGGCCACAATGAGGTCTCCCCAGAGCCCCCGACTCTCTCAGCATGTCCTCCCAGCAGAGCTGGATCATTCCCATCATCTGATCCCTGCCCACACCCCTCGAGTAGGTGAAGCACAAGATGGGAACTGGGGAAGCAAAGTTGCTCCCACTGTAAGAGAAGATCAGGCTCCTGAGCACTTGAGGACCTGAACGTACATGAATCTATGTGACCTGACGAGGTCGTAGAATCATTTTGGTTGGAAGAGACCCTCAGCATCATGGAGTCCAACCATAACCTAACTCTTGCACTAACCCGCGTCCCTGAGAACCGCATCTGCCCAGGGGCTGGTGCTTGCTCCTGTGGGTGGTGAGATCGCTGGCCACGCCATGGTGTGACGCTGCTCTTTGCTCTGTGGCAGAGGACGGCAAAGCCCTGAACCCGCACCTGGGGCCGGTGGAGGAGCGGCTCGCCCTGGCCGCCCTGCGCAAGCAGGGGCTGGTGCCCGAGCATGTGGAGACCAGAGCCCTGTACAGCCCTCTGCAGCCGGACATCGAGCAGGTGGGTGCTGGGACACGGCCGGGACAAGGACAACAGCAGCTGCTGTCCGTGGGTGGCTGGGTCACTGCGGGGCTGTGCTGGGGACGCCTGTCCCGCCAGACGGGCTGTTCCGGGGACGGGACGCGGCTTATGGGGCAGAGCCGAGCCCAGGCTGGAGCTCAGCGAGGGGACCGGCTCAGGGTGCTTGGGGAGATCGAGTCCATCCTCCTGTGTTCATTTGCATCAGCATTTGCTCACATTTTATTACTTTACTTTACTTTACTTTACTTTACTTTACTTTACTTTACTTTACTTTACTTTACTTTACTTTACTTTACTTTACTTTACTTTACTTTACTTTACTTTACTTTACTTTACTTTACTTTACTTTACTTTACTTTATTTTACTTTATTTTATTTTATTTTATTTTATTTTTAATGATTTTATCCTGTTTTATGTTATTTTTATATTTCTTTTCTCTTCTTCTTTCCTTTTTCTTCTCTTCTCTTCTCTTCTCTTCTCTTCTCTTCTCTTCTCTTCTCTTCTCTTCTCTTCTCTTCTCTTCTCTTCTCTTCTCTTCTCTTCTCTTCTCTTCTCTTCTCTTCTCTCTTTCCTTTTCTTTCTTTCCTTTTCTTTCTTTTCCTTTTCTTTCTCTTTCTTTTCTTTCTTTTCTTTCTTTTCTTTCTTTTCTTTCTTTTCTTTCTTTTCTTTCTTTTCTTTCTTTTCTTTCTTTTCTTTCTTTTCTTTCTTTTCTTTCTTTTCTTTCTTTTCTTTCTTTTCTTTCTTTTCTTTCTTTTCTTTCTTTTCTTTCTTTTCTTTCTTTTCTTTCTTCTCTTTCTTCTCTTTCTTCTCTTTCTTCTCTTTCTTCTCTTTCTTCTCTTTCTTCTCTTTTCTTCTTTCTTCTCTTTTCTTCTTTCTTTTCTTTTATTTTCTTTCTTTTCTTCCCCTTCCCCTTCCCCTTTTTTTCTTTTCCTTTTTTTCTTTTCCTCTTTCCTTTCCTTTTCCCTTTCCCCTTCCTTTCCTTTTCTCCCCTTTGCCTTTCCCTCTCCCTCTTCATCTCCCCTCTCCCTTTCCCCTCTTCTTTTCCCTTTCTCCTCTCCTCTTCGTCTCCTCTTCCTCTCCTCTTCCTCTCCTCTTCCTCTCCTCTTCCTCTCCTCTTCCTCTCCCAAGCCGTTCTGGTGTGCAGACCCTCACGCATGGTCCTAGTGCCCTGCCGGGGCACCGCGCCTCCCTGGGGGTGCAGCAGCAGGATTGGCGCAGCACGCACCCCCAGGGAGCGCAGTGCCGGTGCTGCTGCACGCTGGGTGGGTTTCAGCCCAACGAAAGCTGAACGGGCTTGTCCAAAACCAGTGGAAATCTGGGTATCTGGATTCAGCCTATGTCCTTTTCTTTGATTAACACACACGTGTAGTTTATGCATTTGGATCAAAAAAATGCTACTTCCCAGAGAACAAAATGATTAATTATCGTCTGTCATACACGTTGCAGTTGCATTGCAAAGGTGGTTTGAATAGAGCTGGTGTGAACCTGCACGGACACCGAGCGGCACCGTTTCCCTATGCACTTTGTTTTTAACCAGCTCAGCTCTCTGGTGCTGTTGGCAGAATATTCATAAATTCACTGATAGCCACTTGAACACCTTTGCCTGTTAATTCACCCGATGAAAATGATGATTAGAGGCAGGAGGTGGCTGCTGTCGGTTGACAACTGGGCCAGGCTGTTCTTAGAGGTGTCATGATCTTGTTGGACCAGCCGTGGAGACCAGCAAGGGTGCTTCCTTCAGAGAATCAGAGAATGGTTTGGGCTGAAGGGCCCTTCCCAGCTCCCCCAGTGCCCCCTGCCATGACAGGGACATCTTCACCAGCTGAGGTTGCTCAGAGCCCCGTCCAGCCTGGCCTGGGATGTCTCCAGGGATGGGGCATCTACAACTACTATAATGCTGGAGACAGGGCCCAGATCCTCACCCTCTTCTGTCCACTAGACCAGACCATGTCCTATCATAGAACCATAGAATCATTTTGGTTGGAAAAGCCCCTTAAGATGACCAAGTCCAACCATAACCCACCCCTGTCCCTGCCCCATGTCCTGAGAACCTCATGTCTGTCTGTCCAGCCCTCCAGGGATGGTGACTCCAGCACTGCCCTGGGCAGCCTGTTCAATGCCCCACAGCCCTTTGGGCAAGAAATTGTTCCCACATCCAACCTCAACCTCCCCTGCACTGGTGCTTCTGACCCAGAGCATCCATGGGGTGGTGCTGGGTCTGGGGTGATGCCGCATGATTCAGTACGTGTTGCAGTTCCCAAAATCCCGGCGCTGACCCTCTGCGAAGCCACAGCACAGGCTGGCTCAATGGGGCTGTTCGTAGTGAGCTCTAAGTCGGGTTGGGCTTTTAAATTTTTCTGCTGAAATGGAAGATTTTTCTTGCCTAAAAGCAAGAAACCACAGAGCCCTCAGTGATGGGCTGATTGTCAAAGGGCGGCTTTTTTTTTCCTTTCAACCCTTGAGGCTGCACAGTAAAATGTTTTATTGGCACCTATTGGTGTTTTGCAATAAAAGAGACCACCTAAAAACCACCCCCTTGAGACCTGAGCTGCATTTCTGCTGCTCTCTGCCTGGAGGGGGTTTGTCAGAGTGGGCTTAGGTTCCCCTCTCCTCATCCCGTCCTCCACTCCCATGGTCAGAAACCCATAACTGGTGACAACTGGTGACAGTGTGGAGAACAAGTGAGCAGCTCGCTTCTCCAACACCCCCCATAGACCTCGTCTTTAGTCTGTCCCTATGGAGGGTAAAGCCAGAGTGCACCTTCAGCTTACCCAGACCAACCTCTTACACATCACAGGCTATTAACATATACCAAACTATCACTAAAATAATTTTAATATAATACTTGGTGACATGTTTCCTTTAAGGAAACCTTAGTTTTCAACTGAAGAACTCAGGAGCACTTCATATGTCCTCTCTCCACTGCCAGGGCTTGCTGAGGAGGTGAGGATGACCCACTTAGGAGGCTCCCTAGGCTTCACCTGTCTATCTTTTTTCCATACAGGGAAAGCTACAGATGTGGGTGGACCTGTTTCCAAAATCTCTGGGGCTGCCCGGCCCCCCATTCAACATCACGCCACGCAGAGCCAAGAGGTGACTTGTTTCTTCATTTCTTACTCGGGGCGGTGCTGGTTCCAGCACCTTCTGTTTGCGAGGGGAGAGGAGAGGGCTGGAGGTGGTGGATGGGGAGGAATTCAACTGCCCAGCTGAGAAATCACTATTTGGGCTCATTTTTCTGGAAAGATGGCTCATGTCTTAGCTCCTTCAGCTGCAAACCTGAGTAGCACAACCAGGCTGTCTGGGTGGGCTCTGGACCAAGAGTTCCACCCTCTCACGTTGCTTTTATTCCTGGTGCCATCCAGGTTCTTCTTGCGCTGCATCATCTGGAACACCAAGGACGTCATCCTTGATGACCTCAGCATCACTGGGGAGAAGATGAGTGACATCTACGTCAAAGGGTAAGCCACCCCACCTCTGTGAACCATAGTCTGAAGGCACGAGAGCAGCAGTGAAGGAGTTAACATGGCCCTTGTATCAACATCCTGAGTAGCAATGGATAGAATGAGAGGAAATGGCCTCAAGTTGCGCCAGGGGAGGTTGAGGTTGGATCTGGGGAACGATTTCTTCCCCAAAGGGCTGTGGGGCATCGAACAGGCTGCCCAGGGCAGTGCTGGAGTCACCATCCCTGGAGGGCTGGACAGACGGACATGAGGTTCTCAGGACATGGGGCAGGGACAGGGATGGGGGAACAGTTGAACTCCGTGATCTTAATGGTCTCTTCCAACCAAAATGATTCAAGGATTCTATGATTCTATGGTTCTATGAACATTGCTGTGGTAGACCCAAATCCCTTGGGATGCGGGGGCCATTCACACCTCACCAACTATGGATCCACCTTCTTGGCAGACACATCTCTGCTGGGCTCATCACCACTCCTGATGTCAAGTTCTTTGCACCTCTCAGATGCTTTCATGACAATATTTATGTTTAGAGAGATAAGACGTGGGGAAGCAGCCCAGCCATTGGAGAGAGGGACATGTTGTCTGCACTGAAGATGTCCCTGCTCGTGGCGGGGGTTGGGCTGGAAGACCTTTGAAGATCCCTCCCAACCCAAACTGTTGTGTGGTTTCCAGTGCCAGCTCCTCCCCAGCTGCCCTCCTGGGACAGCCATGGGCTTGTTCCATAGACACGGCTTGGCTTGTTTGCATAGCTGCTTTTTTTGGAATTCCCTTTTTTCCTTGGGACACAAAAAAATGTGGCAACCAGCAGCAACTCCTCTGGCACATTCCCTTCTCTGCCTGACTCCATTTATGTTTTATCTTCTGTATAATGGTGCAATCCCAGCCAAGGGACTTACTTATTTTGTGCGTTCTTTGGATTTATGGGCAGGAAGAGGTAGGATTTTGAAACAGACTGTAAATCCCTTTTTTACAATCCCAATTTTCCTCCTGTAAATCCGGAATGCGCGCTGCTTACCTGGTATTCGCATCAAGTGCATTGTTATCGGCTCCAGCTCAGGGGCTCTGAAATTATGGTGCTTGTGGGTTGTCACCAGGAGAGCCAGAGCATGCAGCGCTTGCTGACATCGCTCTCCTGGCTTTTAGCATCCCCAATGACCGAGTAAATCTCACAGTGCTGTAAACGAGTTAAAAATCTTGCTCGACTTCCTCATCTTCCCCCTCAATGGCTGCATCGTGAGCATCATAGAATCGTTTTGGTTGGAAAAGCCCTTCAAGATCACCAAGTCCAACCATTAACCAAACTCTGTCCCTGCCCCATGTCCTGAGAACCTCATGTCCGTCTGTCCAGCCCTGCAGGGATGGTGACTCCAGCACTGCCCTGGGCAGCCTGTTCCAATGCCCCACAGCCCCTTCTGGGGAGGAATTGTTCCTATCATCAGGATGTGTTTGCTCCAGTCCCATACTCCTCCCTGGAGATCCACTGATGGACCCACTTCATCAGGATACGGGGCAAGAGGAGCCTTTGCTTGGTCACCATGCCATTCCTACATTATATTTTTAATTCTAGGGCTTTGTGACTTGAATGCTTTGGATTTCTGGCATCCTATCCCTACAGTGGAGAGGGTTCGGCAAATCCACGAGAACGAAACAAAACAAAACACCAAACAAACCACCAAAGAGGCATCCAAATCAAACCATTTATTTGTCCTTCTGTTTGCCTGCAAAGAGAGGGCGCTCAGAGTGCATCCCGGGGCCCCCGCCACGCTTGGGGGGACGTGGATAAACACACAGGCTCTGCCATTTGCATCCCATCAGCTCAAAACGAATAATCCAGCCACAATTCCAGCATTAGTGTAACCTCAGCACACAAGTCCCGCTGCCACCCAGCGCTCACTGTCCCCCAAGCACGTGTGCGTGTGGTGTGTACCGGAGGATGAACTCCAGTAGACCTCCCTTGTGTCCCACAGCACGTTTGGGTGGGTCATGTGCTGCTCTCCGCTCTGGAGAAGAGGGAATCATTTGTATAGCTGGACAAAAATAGTAGTATTTTCAATTTAAGTGGAAAACAATCAGAGATACTTGTTTTCATTAGAGATTCTCTCCAAATCTTCTGGTTTTACTCCAGGAGGGCTCTAAATATACAAATAGATGTGTTTTATTGTTGTGTTTTGTTGCTTGCTGACGACTGAAAAATGTGGGCAGGGAAAGAGGGCAGAATGAAACCGGAGTGTTGCAAATCTCACAGCTGGAAAAAGTCGTTATGGAAAGTTCTGAGTTTGCCCCCAGGCTGGTTGTGGGGTGACCACAGCAGAGGATTTCAGGGCAGGAGGGAGCTGGTGTGGGGAGCAGCTGGGAGCGCCCCGGCCACCGCAGGCTCTGGCCACTCTCCTGGGGAAGAACTTCTTGGCCACTTAGGGCTTTAAAGTAATTTGGGGACAAGTAACGGCGTCTCATGACAGGACAAGGGGTGATGGTTTTAAACTAAAGGAGGGAGATTCAGGCTGGATGTGAGGAAGGAATTGTTGTCCCTGAGGGTGGTGAGAGCCTGGCCCAGGTTGGGCAGAGAGGTGGTGGCTGAACCATCCCTGGAGACATCCCAGGCCAGGCTGGACGGGGCTCTGAGCACCCTGAGCTGGTGAAGATGTCCCTGTCATGGCAGGGGAGGCACTGGAGGATCTTTGAATGTCCCTTCCAACCCAAACTATTCTATTATTCTAAGAAATAATAATCTTTGAGAAATCAACAGAGAATAGAGGGGAAAAAAATAGCCCTTTTTGGTCCGTTAGCATGGTTGCCTCACAACAGGACTGTCTTCAGGGCTGCCTGCATGGGCAGGCTGTTGGGGTGGCTGCACAGAGGAAGCAGCTCCCAGCAGGGCAGGTTAGGAGCTGGTGTGTCCTTATGGATGGGTGAGAACTTAGAGCCAGAACTTGAGGCTGTGCTGAGTCTTTAACACATCCATAAAACTCAGAAGTGGGAGAATCATTGAATAGTTTAGGTTGGAAGGGACCTTGAAACCTCATCTAGTCCGACCCCTACCATAAGCAAGGACATCTACTTTAGAAGATATTGCTGAGCTTCTCAGGCTGCTGCCACCAGCTCTGCTTCACCTCCCAACACTGCAGGGACCATTGTGTTCCCTTTCAAATCTCCTACAGCCTCCAGGTGACCCCTACAGATAGCAGCCACAAGAATGAGGGACATTTTCGTGCCTGCTCAAGGCCTCTGTGATGACTCCAAAATCCTTGATGCGTTTCTTGTTTCTCATGCAACGTGTTTGCGTTTTGCAGCTGGCTGGTTGGCCACGAGGAGAACAAGCAGAAGACAGATGTGCACTACAGGTCTATGGGAGGAGAGGGCAACTTCAACTGGAGATTCGTCTTCCCCTTCGACTATCTCCCTGCTGAGCAAATGTGCTACATTGCAAAGAAGGTAGGTGGCCCTGGGCAGATGTTTCTACCTTCTCGTAGTAACTCTGGGCTGAAATCATAGACTCATAGCATCATTTTTGGTTGCAAGAAACTCTCAAGGTGAATGCGCTGCGCAATTTAAGACCCGCACAACTGCAGCACAAATGGAGCTAAGCAAGGCTCAGCCTGACTGTTGTGTTATTTGAAACGCGAAGTTGTGGACATGTGGGGAAATAGTTTTTTAAAACCATGTTTGGAACATAACCTTTGCGGGGTCAGAATGTACCATGGATGCAGAAAGAGGAAGGAAAGCTTTGGTTTGGAATTCAGGGTGAAAATGTCTTTGTTGTAATAAGGGAGCTGTGTACTTGGTTGGGGAGTTAAAGGGAGATGTGATTTTTGGCCCTCCCCTTCCTACGTCTGTGGTCGGCTGTTGTGTCTGGTGTTCCTTAGCTAAGTTAGTGCAACATGATGATCCAACGTGGACTGGGAGTTGCACGGAGACGAGGAAAGAGGGATGGGTTGGGGTGTGTACATGCAATAACGCTGGTGGAAGTTGGGCTGGCTCTCAGGGAACACTTCAGCACAGGAAGGTCTGTGCGCTGACATGTCTGCTCATCACCTGGAGATTAGGAGGAATTGTAGAATCATAGAATGTCCAGACTTGGATGGGACCCACCAGGATCATGGAGTCCAGCTCCTGTCTGTGCACAGGACACCCGCAGGTCACCCCGTGTGTCTGAGGACGGTGTCCGGTCTCTTCTTGAACACTGTCAGGTTGGGCCGTGACCCCTCCCTGGGGAGCCTGTTCAGTGTCCAGCACCTCTGGGGAAGAACCTTTTCCCCATGTCCCACTGACCCTCCCCAGCACATCTTCTGCCAAGGAGAATTGTTGGGTCTGTGTGGCCAGCAGGGACAATCCTGGCTTTCAAGACTCGGTCCTGTTCTGTGGCACCTCCCTGAAAGCTCAGACCCCTTCAGCCACCCAACCGCAAGTCTTCATCCCCGCTCCCTCCCTTGCTACTGTGAACTTGACCTTGGTGCTCATTGAATACGAGGTGCCCAAAGCCACCTTGTTACGGTGGGACCTTCTTCATCCACAAAGCTCCCCTGGAACCTCCATCCCAGCGCAAGGTCCCAGCGCAGCCTGGGCTGGAACCGGCGCTTCGGCGGGGAAGATGCTGAGCCAATTCCCCATCCCGCGAGCCAGACGAGCCCCGCGAGGAGGCCCAGCTTCCAAATGAATTGCCGGATAGTTAAACTGATTGACAGAATCATAGCCGTACCCATTTCACGCTTCATGTTAAACAAATCAAAAGTACAGTGTGTACTACATTCAATTATCCCCCTTTGAAAAAGCAAAGACCCCCCTATAAACCGTTTAAGAAAATACATCCCACTGTGCTGATATTGATTCTCCTCCGACCACATGTCTGCCAACACTGTATCAGAAAATAAACAGCTTGTAAAACCTCTCTGTAAAGGAAAAAATAATGAATGAAAAGCCGTGCTTTGTATTTGCGGGACACATTCCGCTCTGGCAATTTTTGATCTTGCCATGTGCTGTTTGAACTCCAGGTTCATTACTGCTGCTGTAAAAGCCCATGCGCCGAACTTTAAACGCAGGCGATGGAAAGTGGAATTTAAATCAAAACCGGTCAGATGGCAAATTCTGGAGCTGCTAAAAGCCACCTGCGCCCAGGCGGGCTGGTGTCGGCCCCGCAGCGAGCGCCGCGGGCAGCAAAGCAGATCTCCATTCGCTCTCCTTTGTTCGCTCCTCCTGCCTCCCGCAGGCTGGAGCTCCCTTTGGCAGCGCAGGGTGCACCTCAGCAATGGATCACCCCGGCCCAAACTGCAGATGTTCTCCCAGAACAACAAGGATGCCGCCGGGCAGGAGTGGTCTCCATGATGTTTGGTTCTGGTGTGCGGTCTGGGAGGAGCTTGGAGCCCGTGAAGCTGGGAAAACCCAGGAACCAGACCCTGGAGCCTTGGGATGGCTGGTGGTAGCCAGCATTCTTTAATCCTTGCCACAGCACTGGAGGTTTTGGGAACTTTATCTCCAAAGCTTCAAGGAGGTGGGATTGCTTGGGATTTGGAGGCTCCAATCTCCCATGGGGCACCTCAAGGGAAAGCCTGTAAGTCCTCTGAGCATCAATTCAACTTGTAGATTGAAAGTGTAGACTCTTATTCCTGCTCTTCTAAACATGTTAACCATTTCAGAATGTTTTCACACAGAATCGACTGTGTTGGAAAAGCCCTCAGAGATCATCCAGTCCAACCCTTGGTCCAACTCCAGCCCATTGACTAGATCATGGCACTAAGTGCCATGGCCAATCTCAGTTTAAAAACCTCCAGGGCCGGTGAGTCCAGCACCTCCCTGGGCAGCCATTCCAATCCTGACCACTCTCTCTGCACAGAATTGCTTTCTAATCTCCAGCCTCAATTTCTCCTGGCAGAGTTGAAGCCCATGGCCCCTTGTCCTATTGCTGATGCCTGGGAGAAGAGCCCAATCCCCACCTGGCTACAACTTCCCTTTCCCATCCACATCTTCTCTTGCTGCAGTAGTTATATAGATTTTGCTTCTCCTTCAGAGAAAGGAATTTACCCCATTCTGAATTTCAAGAAAATCCCCATGGAAGTTGAAGTCCATCGTTGGGACAGCTCTTCTGAGTATACATAGATACATGTTTCTTTACTGTCCTCTCAGCAGTTATTCAGAATTTCCTTCTGTTCTTGTTTCTTTGACTGCAAATTTTACAGTCATTTGGGTGAAAGGATCAATACACATTGCATGAAATTGTGTATTGACTTACGCAGGGGAAGGACCAGGCAAGTCCAGGTCATAGAATCCTAGACTAGTTTGGGTTGGAAGGGACCTTCAGAGGCCATCTCGTCCAAGCCCCAGGTCCTGGATGACCGCGATGCTCTGCTGCCAACCAGCAGAGAGAAGAGCCGACAGTCGCAGGGTTGAAACCTTAGATCCCCAGGTCTAAGCCTGGCAGGTCTTGACTCTTGCAGACGATGTTATCAGATGGTCATGGTAAAACTCGAGTCTAGTGAGGTGATGCCAAGATGGGCTGAATGTGGATCCCGTTTCACTGGGCACCTGGTCAGGGAGGCGCTGGGATCCCGCGGCTGGTGTGCGCTGGGGAGGTGGAAAATGCATGAAACTGGTTTTGAAATGTTCAGCTTCAAGTGCCAGTTCCAGCGGTAGCTGAATAGAGCTGCCAAACCTGAATTCTAGATGTCCTCTGGGGCAGAAAATGCTTGACACTGGATGTCTAAGCAAATGTCATCTGCATAAATGAATATTCAGGGTAGAATTTCAAGAGCATCTCAGTATACAAGTTGAGTGGACCTGGAAGTAAACCACTAGGTTGGAGCTTCCAAGACTTGGCTGGTTTGTTCATGTATCATCTGAAAAATTGTTGCATAAACGACATTCCGGGAGATGAACATAATGAGTATGGAAGCATTGCCGGCAGTTCCAAATCTGTGTCATGGCCTGTCCCTGGCCAAAACCAGACCAAGGAACACAGCCATTGCCTTCACACTTGCTCTGCTCCTCGCCCTCAGTGTCAGGTATCAACAAGAAAATGAAGTATTGATGCCAGAACACAAAAGATTCTGTTTTGCAAAGACAAAGAGAGCCATTGGGAGAGGATCCATCCCACCGCCATGGAATAAGCTGCAAACAGCAGTCTGCTTTGTTCAGCGCAGAGCTCGGGGTGGTTGTGGTGAGGCTCTTTTTCAAGGAGTTCTTGCATTCATTTGATGTCTCCTACTCTATGTTTTCAACAAAAGGGGCCTATCCAGATTTTAGGTAGCTTAGTCACAACCTGCCTGGGCACAAACACACACTGACTTGGAGTTGGAGGTCTTTGGACATCTGCAATCTGGCCATGCACTTCATGCATGGATAGAAGTAGGTGGTCATAGAATAATAGAATGGTTTGGGTTGAAGGGACCTTCAAAGCTCGTCCAGTGCCACCCCTGCCATGACAGGGACATCTTCACCAGCTCAGGGTGCTCAGAGCCCCGTCCAGCCTGGCCTGGGGTGTCTCAGGGATGGTTCAGCCACTGCCTCTCAATCCCAGAAAAACCCCTGTGGCTGTGAGAAATCAGTGAAGCTCACATGTGTGTCTTTCAATAATCAAAAACAATTTCCATCAGGTGCAGCTGAAGCCTCCGAGTTTGCTGGCTCTGGCATGGAATATAACAACAAACTTGACGTTTGGAAGGGTTTTTCTATAACTGATCAGCTGGCGGCATCCCAGAATCATAGCAGAGATAGCTCTTCAGGAGCGATACGAGAAACAGAGAGATCTGTGGTCCCAAACACATCTAGAGAGAGAAGTCCAAAGGCATTTGAGGGAAAGTGGGGCAGAAGGGGCCACAACCCACAGCTTGTTTTGTTCCTACAGCTGAGCTGAGCCCAGAATAAACTCCTTCCCCCGTTCACGCAGGGCAGATGAGGCGGTGAATCCCTCCGTGCCCAGCAGATTGTCACCAGTGGGGACCCGGTGCCAGCGCTGGGGTGTGTGGGGATGTCCCCGTCCCCATCGATTTTGCACGGGGAGGCTCCTGTCGCACAGTGGCACCTCATGGCGCGATGCTCGGAATCAGCTGTTGTTTTACCCTGGAACTGAGCGGGTGGCCTCTGTATTCTTTATTTTTCTATAAAAATAAATAGTGTGGAGTTTTCTGCCGCCGAGTTGCTGCTTCACCCCCTCGTTCTGCTGCGTTTGTTGCTGAATCTCCAGGGTGCACCAAGAAATCTCCGTGATCTGGCTGGTTTTGCTTTGAAATTTGGAGTTTCATGGATGGATTTTTCTTAAAAACAGTTAATATTTTATGAGACTGACATTTTAAATTCCTCTTTGGTGTTAGAAAGATTGAAAAAAAAAAAGGCTATTGCCTTTTAATTTTGGACCTTTTCCTTTCCTGTTTCTGGTCCTTTTTTTATGTCCTTCCCTGTTTTTCTTGGTGGCGTCAGAAGGCGAAGCAAAAGGCAAAAACGTTCCTTTTCCTTCCACATTGAGCCAAAATGCAACGTTCTGAATGGGGTCCAAGTCCAGTGTTTTTTCAGAGGAAGGCAAAGTTAGACCAGGCAGATGTATGTTATGTGTTTTAGAGGGACTGTAACAAGGAGATACGATGGTCATTATGGTTGGTACAAGCTGGGACTCTGAGAAGAATTCCCTGGACGTTTCCCATATGGTTTCCTTAGATGGTCCTGAGATTCCTCTTGACATCAGAGGACTCCTTAAACAACAAGTGCAAGTATAATGAGAGCCAGTAGCTGGATGTTGAAGGTAGAGGTTGAGGTTGGATGTGGGAACAATTTCTTCCCCAAAGGGCTGTGGGGCATTGAACAGGCTGCCCAGGGCAGTGCTGGAGTCACCATCCCTGGAGGGCTGGACAGACGGACATGATGTTCTCAGGACATGGGGCAGGGACAGGGTGGGTTATGGTTGGATTTGATGTGGGTTGGACTAGATGATCTCCAGAGGTCCCTTCCAAGCCCAACCATTCTGTGATTCCGTGATCCTGAGGGTCTCTTCTAAGCAAAATCATTCTCTGGTTCTATGCACATGCTGGAACAGCTTGGGCTTGCTTGGCCATGAACATGCTGGGGCTTCGCTGCCTCCCTGAAAAGCAGGGTTGCTCCTTACTTTGTATTCCGTAGCACATAAGCAACCCAGAAGAAATGCAGCCCTGTCAACACTTTCCAAGTGACATGAGCTTATTTTTTCTCCTGCCTCCCCTGCTGCATTATTCACGACCGTAAAATATTCACCAGCCTCCCCTCTCCCCGCCATGCTGCAAAACAAACCCCCAAACAATAATTCAAGCCCCCTTCCTTCCCACGTCTTGCAAAAGGCTAGGAAATAAATTTCTTGCCGTGGGTTGTTTTTACAGCGAACTTTCGTAGCTAGATTTAATTGTGGAGGCCAGTTTCACACTGCCTTGAAATGGACCCATAAACTTCGCTCAGCATCGAATTCCCCCTTCCCCGGCCCGTCCAGCGCCGCTGCGCCGTGTCCCCAGCGCCGTGGGCTCTGAGGAGGAGCGCTGCGCCACCAGCCAAACCACAGTCACGGTGTTTTTCCACACGAAAGGCCAAAGCTGCACGGATCGTGCAGCGTTGTACGAGCTCAGCGCTGCCGCCCGGGAAGGGTCGAGTCCTGCCTCAGTGGTCCATCATTAGGTAGCGAGTCCCCAGCAAGCCAGGGTATTGCTGGTGGGGGTAAAGTGGTGCTGGGGAGTCGGGGGGATGCAGCGAGGATCCACTTGGCCAGGGGATGGGTTTTCATAGGATCCCAGCCTGGTTTGGGTTGAAGGTCCCTCTGTAGATCCCCAGCCCCACCTGCTCATGCAGGGTCACAGAGCAGATCACACAGGGTCACAGAGCAGATCACAGGTCACAGAGCAGATCACACAGGGTCACAGAGCAGATCACACAGGGTCACAGAGCAGATCACACAGGGTCACAGAGCAGATCACAGGTCACAGAGCAGATCACACAGGGTCCCAGAGCAGATCACAGGTCACAGAGCAGATCACACAGGGTCTCGGAGCAGATCACGCAGGGTCACAGAGCAGATCATGCAGGTGGGTCCAGGTGGGTTTGAATGTCTCAGAGCAGGAGACTCCACACCCGCTCTGGGCAGCCTGGGCCAGGCTCTGGCACCTCCCAGCAAAGAAGTTCCTCCTCAAGTTCAGATGGAACCTCTTTTGTTACAGTCTGTGCGTCTTGACTGTTGTTTTCATAGAGTCATAGAATGTTCTGGGTTGGAAGGACCCACAGGAATCATGGAGTCCAACTGCTGTCCGTGCACAGGACACCCCACAGGTCACCCCGTGTGTCTGAGGACGTTGTCCGGTCTCTTCTTGAACACTGTCAGGTTGGGCCGTGACCCCTCCCTGGGAGCCTGTTCAGTGTCCAGCCCCTCTGGGGAAGAACCTTTTCCCATGTCCCACTGCCCCTCCCTGGCACATCTGCTGCCGCTCCCTGGGCTCTGTCACTGTCCCAGAGCAGAGCTCAGCCTGCCCCTCCTGCTCCCCTGGAGAAGCTGTAGGCCATGATGAGGTCTTTATGTCCTTTGAGTGTGGGCAAGTCCTTGGTCATTGCAAGGGGAAAAAGGGAAGGTGAAAACCTGAAGTCCTGCACGTTTTTCAGCACTTGCATGGTCTGTCCTGGGGGACACTTACCCAGTTGTGTTTGACCGTGTGGGATGTGACCATAAGGCACCGCAGCCCCCGCTGCCTCTGGCCTGGGTCCAAGGGGTTCTCCTGTCCCAGGAGACATCAGCCATCCCTGCAGATGGGGAAGGAGCCCACCATGAGGACAGGAGCTGCTGCAGCAGCTCAGAGCCTGCGCTGTAACTTGGGTCCCACAGCAGCTTGCTTGTTTAGAATGTGTTTAGACGAGGGTCTTAGGGGACATGGTTTAATCCTAGAGTTAGGTTATGGTTGGACTTGGTGATCTTGAGGGTCTCTTCCAACCGGAATGATTCTGTGATTCTATGATTCATTTTCCTGGTTCCTTCTCTTTCCCCACCAGGACACTCATGAGATTGGGTCTTCCAGCAGGTAGAGCTGCCCTCCCCTCACCTCCCTTTCAGAGGGGCTGCTCAGGCGCTGGGTTTGCTCGTGTCGAACCTCAGGTGGGTTGGTGGTGCGACGAGAAGGTCCAACATGTGCTTGAAGAGGCGCTTCAGCTCAGGCAGCAGCGTGGCGACGCTCTCGGAGCGTGGAGATGTTTGATGAAGGCACGTGTGGTGAAATCAGCCTCTGGGGCAGGGATTAAGTTATTACTGGAGAGGAAGAGGCATCTGCGGGACATTCCATGTTCTCCCAGGCTGAGCATAGATGGGAATACCTGCATTGCCCCAACAACGGGCAATGGAAGGAGCCTGTGGTGTCTCGCTGTGGTGCACACCAGGGTAGATGGTTCCTCCTCCATCTCACACACCCCAGATGAACCTTCCCAACCCATAGTGAGGGCATCTGACCACCTTCTTTAGTAGCCATGGGTACGTGGTTCCTGGGGTCTTTCTCCTCTGGATGACTAACAACCCTCTGCAATCCTACTAATATATAGGAAAGGAACGAATCGCCCTAAGTTCTTTCCCTTTTTAGCAGTTTTAATTTAAATTGACTTATTAGGTGGGAAAACATGTTCCCCCGCTCCTTGGATAAACATCCATTTTAATACATTGCAAAGAACAGGGGGGGAGAGATGGAAGTTTCCATTCACTTCGCTTTATTTTTCTAGATTATAAAATATTTAAAATGCATAAATAAAATGCTCCATTGCAAAAATGCTGGCATGTTTTTCCAAAGTGAGGCAGGGAATGGAGCTAAATTGAAATATAGCCATCCAGGGTGATCTCTTAAAGCGAAACCAGTTTCAGTGGGAATTAAGTGCCTACAGTCTCCCTGCTTGAATATTTATGTTCTCAGGGAGTGTGACACATTCTTTTCTTTTTTAATATTGCGCGATATAATGAATCAGAGTCTTGTAGGCACTGCTGTGAATTTATGGTGCTACGTATGTGTCATGAATAATGCCGAAGTTTCCTGCATTTAATTAAACGTGTTCTGCTCATGATGCGCCGTGTCGCGGGAGCGCACAGGAGGCGTCGCCCGCGGACGCAGCTCCGCGCTCGTGCCGTCTGTGCACATCGGGCTATGACCAAGCTCGTAGCCTCCTATGAGAATGTAATAAGGTGGATGGATGATGGCAGAGCGGTGGATGTGGTCTACCTTGACTTCAGCAAAGCCTTTGACACAGTCTCCCACAGCATCCTCACAGCTCAGTTGAGGAGGTGTGGTCTGGACAATAGAGTAGTGAGGTGGGTTGCAAACTGGCTCAAGGAGAGAAGCCAGAGAGTGGTAGTCAATGGTGCGGAGTCCAGTTGGAGGCCAGTATCTAGTGGAGTGCCTCAGGGGTCAGTGCTGGGGCCAATATTATTCAATATATTCATTAACAATTTAGACGAGGGAATTGAGTGTACTATCAGCAAGTTTGCTGATGACACCAAGCTGGGAGGAGTGGTGACACTGGAAGCTGTGCTGCCATCAGAGACCTGGACAGGCTGGAGAGCTGGGCGGGGAATAACCTGATGAGATTTAACAAGGGCAAGTGTAGAGTCCTGCATCTGGGCAGGAACAACCCCAGGTTCCAGTGTAAGTTGGGGAATGACCTATTAGAGAGCAGTGTAGGGGAAAGGGAGCTGGGGGTCCTGGGGACAGCAGGGTGACCATGAGCCAGCACTGGGCCCTTGTGGCCAGGAAGCCAATGGGACCTGGGGTGGGTTAGAAGGGGGTGGTCAGTAGGTCAGAGAGGTTCTCCTGCCCCTCTGCTCTGCCCTGGGGAGACCACACCTGCAATATTGTGTCCAGCTGTGGCCCCTCAGTTCCAGCAGGACAGGGATCTGCTGCAGAGAGTCCAGCGCAGCCACCAAGATGCTGGAGGGAGTGGAGCATCTCCCGTGTGAGGAAAGGCTGAGGGAGCTGGGGCTCTTTAGTTTGGAGAAGAGGAGACTGAGGGGTGACCTTATTAATGTTTATAAATATCTAAAGGGTGAGTGCCACGAGGATGGAGCCAGGCTCTTCTCGGTGGCAAACAATGATAGGACAAGGGGTAATGGGATCAAGCTGGAACACAAGAGGTTCCACTTAAATTTGAGAAGCAACTTGTTGGGGGTGAGGGTGGCAGAGCCTGGCCCAGGCTGCCCAGGGAGGTTGTGGAGTCTCCTTCTCTGCAGACATTCCAACCCGCCTGGACACCTTCCTGTGTAACCTCATCTGGGTGTTCCTGCTCCATGGGGGGATTGCACTGGATGAGCTTTCCAGGGCCCTTCCAATCCCAAACATACTGTGATACTGTGATACCTTGCCTGGAGCCAGAAACAACAAAACCTCGGCTTTGCGTGCGTCTGGGTCTCTCCTCTGTCCTGACACTTCTTAGACCTGACTTTCGGGCATCTTGTGGCATCGCAGAAGTGCTATTAGATCCCTGTTGGGAAATATTACCGGTTGCAACCACAGAAATTGCAGATTTTGTGGCATGGGCGCATATCCACAGTAGATTATAATGATGTAACCACAAGCTCTTTGTCACGGTTGAGACGGACAAACGACATAGACTAAGTTCTTCCAGGATGAAAGTAGTAGATGCCATTTATTGCTACAAGTGCGTTTTTGTACAATTCTACCTGTTCATGTGTCTTTTCACTGTTGGTTACAAGTTACAGCACTAACATCTCATTGGCTGATTTTGCTATCATCCATGTTATTGTTCTACTCCCTTCTCACGGGTACATCTCTTCTATCTCATGGGTACAACTCCATATCTCTGGATACTCCTTTATTCCCATCCTTTTCAGGGGTAAACCTTAATATCTTCAAGGCTGATCTCTATTCCCATACTTTCTGTCAAGGACTCCACCGACCCGCTGCAGTTTCCCACAGCTCATTGTCACAATGATGGGATTCAAACTCTCCTTGTTAGAGAAGTTGTCGCAGACCCTGATTTAGGATCATGTCATGAATGGGTGATTTACATCTCCTAAAGAATCACCATCAAGGGCATTAGCAAAAGTGGTTTTAATATGATGTTGTGGAAGTGCCACTTAGCAAAGTTCCATGACAAGGTTCACTGCCACTGTACAGCACAGTCCTCTGAACAGTGATTCAGAACTACCAAGACACAAATCAAAGTCACCAAGATGAAGTCAAAGTTACCAGGAGAGTCACCCTCATCGACATCGCATGAATATGTCCCTGTCACTCTGAAAGATCCCTCTTGCAAGCTCATGGTGCCTGTTTGCTAAAATATTGCCGCTAAATTAAGACACAAATTGGTACCAACCCAAGTTCCAGAAGCACCTTGGATTTCCCACTGGGCATCCTGGTCCAAGGGCTGCCCAAAACCAGTGGTGTCCTCCCGTGGCTTTGGCCTTGGACAACTGGAGCAGGACACACCATGAGCGATACTTGACAGGACTTCCCCTGCTTGGAGGTGACAGTGGTCTGGATCTTCCCACTTCTATGAAAAAGCCATTTGTTTATTAGTTTATTTATACATTTGTTTTTGCTGGCATGATTGTAGGAGCACTTCTGGAGCTTGGACAAGACAGAAAACAAGATTCCACCGCAGCTTATCTTCCAGATCTGGGACAACGACAAGTTCTCCTTCGATGACTATTTGGGTAAGTCAGGAGAGCTGTTTTTTTGGCTCCATTCCTGCTGATGCAGACGGGAAGGAAAAAGTTACTGAATCCTTTCAGGAGATGAAGACAGCGTAACAAGACCAGTTTAAGCCACTGAGCAGGATTCAGTGTCAGCACTGTAAGCCCAGGACTGATGATAAGTGGTTCGTGTTGGGTGGATTTCCAGTCCCAGCCTGTTCCTGGGCTGACACGATGCTGAGTGCATCATCCAATCCCAACAGAGCCACCACCTTCCAAGAAGGCCCCAGTTCTCCGTGACTCAGCTGAGTCTGCGATGAAACGTGCTCGTTCATCACGTATTTGAGCTGTGACCACCAGGCAGGATCAGTCCCCTTTCCTTGCCTTACCTGGGGTGTTTCGACATGAACACAGCTCAGTCATTTTTCAGTGCTAACCTCATTAATCATCCTCAAAAGTTGAGATTTGTGCCAAGAGAAAAAGAAAACAAAAGCCTCTAATAGGAAAAATAGCAGAGCCTTGCGGGAGATGATCTGTGCAGAAGCTGCAGGCTCCAGCATTACAGGTTTTGGGTTGGATCATGCTCTGCCTTTCATTTTGCCACTAAAAATCCTGCAAAATCAAAAGCTTCACTGAGCAGGTATGTGATAAAGATCCTTCTACACCTTGTCTTTGATTAATTACGTAGGCTGAGTGCTGAAATGCCCTCTCCAAGGTGTGTTTTCCAGTTCTGGCTCTGCACGTCATGAGCTCTTCGCTGCCAACATTCATTTTTTGCAAATTCCAAAAAAACAGAAGTAGTTTTTGGTTTTTGCAAAGCACTTTTAATCCAAAGTGTTTCACAAAAAAACCCTGACCTGTGCTGTTATTTTCACTGCTTTTAAGAATCTAGACATGAGGAAGAAGTTTTTGCCCCTGAGGGTGGTGAGAGCCTGGGCAGGTTCCCAGAGAGGTGGTGGCTGAACCATCCCTGAGACATCCCAGGCCAGGCTGGACGGGGCTCTGAGCAACCTGAGCTGGTGAAGATGTCCCTGTCATGGCAGGGGGGGCACTGGGGAGCTGGGAAGGTCCCTCGCACCTAAACTATTCTATGATTCTGATTCTATGAAAGATTCCACGTTCTAACGACCTGTTACATTGAGATGTCCTCCCGTTAATGTTCCTCCTTGCAGGCTCCATCCAGATGGACCTCAACAAGATGCCCAAACCTGCCAAGACGGCTGAGAAGTGCTCCTTGGAGCTGGTAGATGAGACCTTGGCCTCAAGTCGCTTTGTGTCACTCTTCGAGCAGAAAACAGTCAAGGGCTGGTGGCCCTGCGTTGCTGAGCAGGATCACAAGAAGATCCTGGCGGTGAGGTGTCCTCTGCACGTGTTCTCATGGGGAACTCACTCAAAGCATTGAGGAGGGACGTGGCTGGGCAGGATTCCATGATCAGGGCCAGAAACAGAGTCTTGGGCTGCAGATTCACAAACTGGACCAGCTTTTGTGGGCAGGATGTCTTCCAGGGTTTGTCCAGCACCACACAAATGCCTCAGAAGAAATGATTTGTTCTGTGGGATTTTTGCTGTGGTTTTTTGGAACGTGCCTCCTCATCCGACTCTGTATCGTATCTATTCTTAATAATATTGTGTGGGGACAAGTACCAGGGAAAGGTTTCAGCTGCCAGACTGATATATTTAAATACAAATGTCTGGGCTCCTGTTCAAGTCTTTGGTGACTGTTCAATGCAGGTAAAGGAGTCTGGGCAGTGAATTAAATCATTCAGCAAAGACGCTCAAGTCAGTTGCCCTCAGTTGAGTGTCAGTGACATTTGAGGTGTCCTGGAGCATCTGCTGAGAAAGTGGGAGTGGGCAGGTGAGGGACCTGTGTGAAATCTGCTCTTCCTGGGTTCCTCATGGCCCTTGTTGGTGCGGGTGGGTTCCACTCAGAGTAGTTTTTCTTTCCCCAATCAGTATTTTTGTTGATAAGTTTGTGTTTGTTTAACCCACACAGGGCAAACTGGAGATGACTTTGGAAATTGTGGCCGAACAAGAGCATGAAGAGCGGCCAGCTGGTGTAGGGCGGGATGAGCCCAACATGAACCCCAGGCTGGAGGACCCCAAGTAAGAGCATTTTGACTGGAAAAGTAACCACCGGGGCACAGAGTTTTCAAGAGCAAATTGAAAATCCGGGTTCCCAGTTTGAGGTCTGCTGTCTACAACAGGCTTGCTCCCCTGTAGGCTCAGTTTCTGAACTGTTTAAGCTCAGACTATGAGCCATTGAGAGGAAACGGCCTCAAGTTGCGCCAGGGGAGGTTGGGGTTGGATCTGAGGAACAATTTCTTCCCCAAAGGGCTGTGGGGCATTGAACAGGCTGCCCAGGGCAGTGCTGGAGTCACCATCCCTGGAGGGCTGGACAGACGGACATGAGGTTCTCAGGACATGGGGCAGGGCTGGGGGAATGGTTGGACTTGATGACCTTAAAGGTCTTTTCCAATCAAAGTGATTCTGTGATCCTGTACAAGCTGAGACTGTCCAGGGTGGCTGGGAAGCTGGTCTGGACCACCAAGGAGGCCCTTTGACATGGTCCACCCAGAGGGATGCGGGTTTAAAGGATGAGCAGCCGGGGTATGTTCATGGGGCTGGGGATCCAGGAGGGTGAAACTACCATGGAACTCCGCCATGACCTCAATTCTGTTTGGCTCCAGGCGCCCAGAGACCTCGTTCCTGTGGTTCACCTCCCCGTACAAGACCATGAAGTACATCCTGTGGCGTCGGTACAAGTGGGTGGTTATCCTGGCCATTGTGCTCTTCATTTTGCTGCTCTTCCTGGGGATCTTCATCTACGCCTTCCCGGTACGATGGGTGCAGGGGAGGATGGGGGGTTGACCAAAGTCTTGGGTGTTCCCCCAGGTCTCCATCCCTGCGACCTCTGTGGTGACAGAGGTGGTGACAGCACACGTGGCTGCAAACTCCCTGAGGAACAACCTGGTGGGGACCATGATGGGTCAAAAAGAGAGTTTCTGTTTCTGGTCTCTGCTGCAGACTCACTGCGTGGTGCTCACCTCTTCGTGCCCGTGTTTTAATTTGTGTCTAATAACCCTGAGGTTAATTGATTTTCTTAGGGACGTTGTTTAGTGCTGGAGTCAGGTTATGGTTGGGCTCGATGATCTTGAGGTCTCTTCCAACCAATATGATTCTATGATGGTTTTCAAAGGGGATCGAGCAGCTGATGTCGGAGGTGAGAAAATCCCTGATGATCATGCAGCCCAATTAGCAATGTGGCCGTTTTACAGGGTTGAGCAGCAGCAAAAATTGCAGTGGTCTGTAATTCTTTAGAGTTTCAGAGAAATTTATAGGTGTTTGGTCAGGCCTATCTCTCGTTATCAAGGCTCGGAGCACGTTGTACCAACGTAATGTCTGAAACGAGGGGGGTTTTCACCTCATTCATCAAGAAAGTGGCTTTTTCTTGCCTTACCGTCGGTTCCACTGCAAAGCAAAATAAATAACAACGGAGCCCGTGCCTCCAGCTTGGCTTGGGATGGGGTTTTGGATCCTCCTCTGTTTCTACAGCACTAGAATAATTCATGCTGGTTCTTGGATGCATTTCCCCTCCTCCCAGACTGATAAGAAAAATGACCCGCCTCCCCCTTTCCAGCACTTAACAAATTCTGCTCCTTCTATGGGATTTTTTTTCTTAAGAAAAGAACTCCTTGGGGTAATTTATAACTTCACGTGGGAGAACGTGGCTGCGTTTTGCAGATGGCTTTGTGTGCTTGCAGCGTGCAACCGAAAAGCGAGGTGTGGAATTTCTCCTCGCCGCCCTAATCGCTTTCAGATGATTTGAAGTCGTGCGCGCTCGGTTGTTCCCGTCGAGAAGGAAGGGATTAAATCATGACTCTCCCCATCTCTCTGTCCTCCTGGCCATGGGAAGGGCTGGAGAAACCATTCCAGAGGTGCTAAGCAGTAAGAAGGAGGCAATAATTGTTTCTGTGGGGTTGCCTCCTCCCTGCCCTGTACTCGGAGCCCTTTGTGGAGACTCCTCGTTATGTCAAATAGCAGAAACCAAGTCTTTTCCCCAAAAAGCTCAGTGTTTTCCTGGAGCTGCAAGTGGCTTTGCCTTCGTTCCAGCGGCATCACAGAAAAACAACGCAAACTGCGAATATTGATTCGCACTCATTATTACTTGGGATTTTTCCCTCTTTCCTAGCTAAGTGTTGTTGTATTTAATTACACTTTGGTCGGGTCGATTTTTAGTCAGATTTTGAAACAGCAAGGCCGTGTTTCATGGAATGTTTCTGGTTTCGTGCATTTGGCCGCTTCCCCTGGATTGCTGAGGGTCTGTGTCTGCTCGGAGATGGAGCTCAGCAGGCGCCCGCTCTGGCGCCCGCGCTGGTGCTGCCTGGCTATGAAGGATGCTCCTGGCACCCCAGCTTTTGGCAGAGCTCACCACGACATCCCTGATTAAACGCGTGGAAAAACCAATCCCTCCTCACTTCTGTTCTGATTGCTGTGCCAGGAGCACCATCGGGTCCTGTTTAAGATAAGGACCTCGCTGCGTTTACTGCTGGAGGTGGGATCCTCGCTCTGCGCGGGCGGTTTGGAGATCCCATGGGGCAGGGAGAGGATCTGTGTGTGTGTCCTGCCCCTCTCATCCTGGGAAAAGGGCTGATGGTGGGAGGGAGCCCGGCTCAAAGCTTCTCCTGCTTGGACTGAGCCCGAGCACACCAAGAGAGGATCATCTTTTACCTGTTGTATAGATATATGCAGTATGCCCTGGGAATCTGCAGGTCCCGAGCACTAAGGTCACCCTGCACAGGTCACCCTCCATCCCAGACACGTAGGAATCCTCCCTGGAAACAAACCCAGGGCGTTTTCATTGGCTCTTGGTGTAAAAATGGGATTATTTGGATTTATTCCTAGTGCCCATATAGTGCTGAAAGCTTCCGACCACAGTCCCGGCTTTGCGGTCAGAGGAGCTGGAGAATAAGAGCGAACGTCCCACTCGACCGCTCCATGATTTCACCCGCAACAGCAAAGGGCCGTCGGTGGTTCCCAACAGGAGTGCCCAAAAAAACCCAGTGTTTCCCCAGACCTCAGGATTTCTAGGCAAAATGCTGGTGTTTCGGTCTCGTTCAGAATACACGTTGTGAGATACTTCACACCCCAGGGAAATATTTTCCCTATTGAGGCGAGAAACAAAATATTCTGCAAAATATTATATGCAAATATTCTGCAATATGTATATAAATAAATATATTTAAATAGATTTAAAAATATCTTTAATATAGAAAAATCTATTTTTTATATATATCTATATATATAGATACAGATATATAGATATAGATATATATAGATATATAAAAGCTGCTTTGTGGAATCAGAAAGCTTTGAAGACGTGGTGCCTTGGCGCCTCCCCCATCCTCAGGGCACTGAGAATGCGGGATGGATCATGGGCTGGCACACAGACCTTCCCATTCCTCCTCTCGGGTCCTCTGCAAAGTCCCTTGTCCAGGAGACCTTTGTGCAACCAGGAGCTGTTTTCCAGCCAGGGAACGTGCCGCGGTTGCCTTGGAGGGATTTGGGGTCCCTGGAAGGGGCTGTGAGTGCTTTGGGATGAAGAGAAGGTTCATCAGGACACGTGGGGAGCTGGGAGCACGAGAACTTTAGGCACAGGTCCATCAGAAATCAGTCATCATTAGCACGGCTGTTTACAGAGCAACTTGTTTTAGTGGGTGAAAGGCCATTTCCAGCTGAAAAGCCTTTTGGTTTTGGGTGGAAAACTGCATGGTATTGCAAATTCCCTTAAAAAATAGTTGTCTGGTTTTACAAAAATAGGAAAAAAAACATTGAAAATCTGATATTCTGAGGTTCTTCTTCTTTTTTCTTTTTTTACCTTGGGCTCTTCCACCCGTCCCAGTGTCAGGTTCAGGCTCCTCCCTGGTTTGCCTTTGCTCTCTTTGCGGAGGGGTTGTCGTTATGGTCGGTACAAGCTGGGACTCTGGGAAGAACTCCCTGGATATTTCCTATATGGTTTCCTTAGACAGTCCTGAGATTCCATTTCACATCAGGAGACTCCTTAAACAATAAGTGCAAGTATAATGAGAGCCAACAGCTGGATGTCAAAGGTAAAGGTTGAGGTTGGATGTGGGACCAATTTCTTCCCCAAAGGGCTGTGGGGCATTGAACAGGCTGCCCAGGGCAGTGCTGGAGTCACCATCCCTGGAGGGCTGGACAGACGGACATGAGGTTCTCAGGACATGGGGCAGGGACAGGGTGGGTTATGGTTGGACTCGATGACCATGAGGGTCTTTTCCAACCAAAACAATTCTGTGATTCTGTTCCAGTGGAAATCAGATGCTAATTTTTGAGGCAAAGGGTAATAAGCCATTAGAACAGTTTGCCAAAGTTGTGGTAAATTCATCGTTGCTCAAGCCGTCCACGTATCAAGATTATGTCTTTCTCCAAGATACGGTCTAGTTCCACCCCAAACTCCTGTCCTGAAGCACTTGTTTATGGCACATATGTGGCCTTTTGGGAAGGTCCAGTGACTTTGATGGACTTTTCATCTGACGTTGCCATGGCTGAGAAGTGCTTTGCCTTCTGCTCTGGCAGCGGTTGGCTGGAAGTCTTGCGCTGGACACAAGGCCAGAAGAAGAGGTTATAAAAGTCCAGCCTGGGTTTTCTGCGTCCGTTCCATGTAAGGAATACTGTGGTGAAGTTATCTCCCCAAAACCGTCATTATTGTAAAGATTTTAGTAGCTACTACCGTAGAAAAATGTCGTGCTCCTTCCAGCTGGAGCAGCACCATGAAAATGTTTACTGGCTTTTAAAGCTCTGTGTTCTGCAAGCCCAGCGTCGCTTCCATCGCCATTCATTCTAATCACAGCTCGCTCGCTGCGCTGATTGATAATCCTCCTTGGCTTTCAGCACTTCGTTAATACAGATTCGTAGCTGGACAGAAAAACTCGCTCCCCTCCAGAATGGTCAAATCGTAACAAATGGGAGTGTTTTGGAGGACAGACTCTGAAGACAAATGCAGGGGTAATTAATTCGAAGGTTGGATGTCACTGGAGGCTTTTCTAATGACTTCTGGTGAACTGCCCTAACTTTGCTTGCTTGATTTATGGCATTATTAGAAATCCTCGCTGGCAAACTGCCTCAGGATTTGCTACACGTTGTCATTTATCAAGATGCCTTTGGTCAGACTTTACTTCTGTTGTGTGGTGTTGGCTTTTTCTTCTCTGTTTGCCCCATTTCTCCACAGATCTTGCTGATAACGACCATTATGCTTTATTTACGAAGTTGTTGGTTCTTATTTTTTTAAAGTGACAAAGCGATAGAACATCCTGTCCCAATTAAACTCAATGTGTTTAGGAGGGACTTCCAAACGAGCTAGTGTGTGGTCACGGGGGTACAAATCAGCTTTAAATTTAGCTCTTTCCAAACAACCTAAACTTGTGTCTTAGTCTGCATTGTCATCATGGTCTTGATAAGCAGCGTTTGAACAGCTTATTCTTTGACGGGTTCTTTGGAGATAATCCATGGTCTTGGTTTTTACCAAGAGGCTGAAGCGGGATGGGCAGGACTGGAGAGCGTCCCCGTGCAGTTCAGACGCTGGTGGCCGCCGTGAGTTGGCGCAGGTTTTGGCCATGGAAAGCAGTCGGAAAACCAGAAAACATCACGGCACATCTTGGGGGACGCTCGGCGACCAGGGCCAGGGCTCGTTTCCAAAGGGTCCAGCCTGTAAGGTGGAGTGGATTAGGTCACTGGTTTTGGTGGGATCGTGGGGAAAAGGATGGTTATGGTTGGACTCGATGATCTTAAGGGTCTCTGGCAGCCAAATGATTCTGTGATTCTATAATGTGAGGTGTCAAAACTTGAGTAGTGAACAGAACCTCAAGGACACACATGGACCTGCTGAGAGGGGCCAGAGGAGCCCCAGGAATGACCCGAGGCTGGAACAGCTCTGCTGGGGACAGGCTGAGAGAGTTGGGCTGTTCAGCTGGAGAAGAGAAGCTCCAGGGAGACCTTAGTGCCGCCTTTCTGTGCTTAAAAGGGGCTGATAAGAAAGATGGGGACAGACTTTTGAGCAGGGTCTGTTGTGATAGGACAAGGGGTGATGGTTTTAAACTAGAGGAGGGAGATTCAGGTTGGACATGAGGAAGGAATTGTTGGCCCTGAGGGTGGTGAGAGCCTGGCCCAGGTTGGCCAGAGAGGTGGTGGCTGAACCATCCCTGAGACATCCCAGGCCAGGCTGGACGGGGCTCTGAGCAACCTGAGCTGGTGCAGATGTCCGTGTCATGGCGGGGGGGCACTAGGGGAGCTTTAAGGTCCCTCCAACCCAAACCGTCTGTGATTCTGTGATTATTTCTGGTATCAACAATAGAAACTTTTTTTTTTAAATAGACTAGAACATGTTTTCCGGTCAACCAATCATGGCTTTTTCATGGCTATTTCATTTACCTCTTCCTATACATGGACTCACACTACAAACACTCTTATACATACAGTCCCATAAACATTTGTGGAATTCCATTGCACATATATGTCTAGATGATGCTCTTAGGGGCATGGTTTAGTGCTAGATTTGGGTTATGGTTGGACTCGATCTTAAGGGTTTCTTCCAACCAAAATAATTCTGTGATTCTGTATGGAGAAGTGAAAACAGAGCAACATTTACTACCATTTGTGTATCATTGGCGGGGTGATTGTGGAATTAATTTCTACCTTGGTTTGTCAAAGCTACAATTTATTGACCAAAGAGTGTGTTTTCTGAGCCAAGGCTGGTGTCCATCCCTGAAGCTCTGCTCGAGTGGAACAGAGCTGCTGTAGATGAGTCGGGATCTTCAGCCTTGTCTTGTTGGGTGGGTTGTATGAGGGGGTTTGGTTGTTTTATGTTAAAGTTGGTGAGTTTTGTATTTCTACTTTAGGATTATGTCACTGAGTGAGGTGTTGAATCTGATCTGCAGCTCTTCCATGTGCAAGTGCTTCATTGTTTGTGTTTATAGCTGCACTGGAACCCCTCTGGCTCTTACACACACAATTGGAATAATTTGGTTTTAAAATTGACTAGCACGTTTCAACGTGTTCAGGGCTTCTCTTGGTGTTTCTCATTGTGAGAATGGGAGCTGATTTTAAAATAAATAGAACTGAGTTCACCATGGTGTGTTTTAAGCAACAGGACACCAGTGATCAATAAATGTTGGCATTACATTTGCATTGTTCGGCGGTTGTGATTGTAGGGAGCAGCGTCTCAAAAACTGCTGCAAGGAGCAATCGAACCCAGGTGTGAGTTGTTTTTAGAGCAGGTTTAATTAAATAGATTAGGAGAAGATTCAGAAATGAACTTAGAGACAGAAACCGATGTGTTTGTTAGTGATAAGCCTTCTGTATTTAAAAGATAACAGGACGCTTGTCTGGTTGAAGTCAGCCCGAAACCGTATGTTTGTTTTACACGGAGAAGCCTGCCCTGTGCTTGGTAATCCTTCCTATATTAATGTGAGATCCCACAATTAGACACAGGCTTGTCTCAATATCCAAAAGGACTTGCTCTTGTAAGTGTGTCGACAGGGTTATAAGCTTTAAAGAACAAAATGAAATGGATGTCTCAGGGATGAATCAAAAGCATCTGAATAAAATGCACTACCTGTTATGCAGGCACATTTGGGACTTGTTCCCATGAACCGATTAGGAATAAAACAAGGAGCAGTTATGAATCAGAGAATCACAGAATGGACTGGGTTGGAAAAGCCCTCAGAGATCATCCAGTCCAACCCTTGGTCCAACTCCAGCCCATTGACTAGATCATGGCACTAAGTGCCATGTCCCATCTCAGTTTCAAAACCTCCAGGGCCGGTGAGTCCAGCACCTCCCTGGGCAGCCATTCCAATCCTGACCACTCTCTCTGCACAGAATTGCTTTCTCATCTCCAGCCTCAATTTCCCCTGGCAGAGTTGAAGCCCATGGCCCCTTGTCCTATTGCTGATGCCTGGGAGAAGAGCCCAATCCCCACCTGGCTAGAACTGCCCTTCAGGTAGTTCTAGAGAGTGCTGAGCTCAGCTCTGAGCCTCCTCTTCTCCAGACTAAACAAGCCCAGCTCCCTCAGCCTCTCCCCATAGGGCTTGTGTTCAGGTCCCTTCCCCAGTCTTGTTGCTCTTCTCTGGACCCTCCAGCACTTCAATCTCTTTCCTGAGCTGAGGGCCCAGAACTGAACACAATACTCCAGGTGTGGCCTCCCCAATGCAGAGCACAGGGGAAGGATCACTTCCCCTGATTAGGAATAAAACAAGTAGCAGTTATGGATGGTTAATACATCCCATCCCCAACATAAAATACAAGCCATTTTATACTACGCAGCCCCAAGAAATGCTTTAACGTGGGTGTGCCGCCCGGTTGTACCTGTTCCCCATCAGCTTTCCTCTCCCTTGTTCCCCATCTCCAGAACTACGCTGCTATGAAGCTGGTGAAGCCTTTCCAGTGAAGCCGTGCCAGAAGGCGCCCGGAACGTTCGTTTTGGGGAGAAGCTGTGGCCTGTGCACCGGATCGCACCCCTGGATGGAGCTGGGGCAGGAACCGCCTCTCTCAGCCCCGGCGCTGCTGAAAAACGAAGATACAACCACCCCTGGCGCTGTATGCAGAGTCCCACCTGCAGCACCCGCCTCGGAGCAGCACGTAAAACACACTTACTCTGAAACATTTCATGGTTTACTTCTTTGTCTGTCTCTTTTTTTTTTTTTTTTCCCCAAACTTTTTAGAAGTTTTCTGTTAATCTGCTGTGGTTTGTAGAGCCTGAGCACCAGTGCGGAACTGGAGATGGGGGGAAAAGGACGTTTTGCGGTGTGTTCTGCCAGCGCACCCGGGCTCAGCGGAGGAGCCTCGGGCAGCCGCGCCGGCAGCGCCTCAGCCCAACGCGCCCCAGGTTCTCAGCGCTTCTCCGTGCACTCGCAACCAGCCTCCGCTTCCCCTCGCCGTGCAGTGTGTGTTACCCGGTTTATAGGAGTATAAAGCCTGCTGAAGATGAAATGTGCCGCATACGTTGCTTTTCCAAAGAGAGCAAAAGCCACAGGACCCGGGGAAAAGGCTGAGATGCAAAACCTGGGCAGGGGTTGGTTGTAACTGCTAAACCAAAACTCCTGTTGAATTCTGTGCAGCTTGCACCGTCTGGCTCATGGTTTTTGGAGCTTGTTTTCCCTCTGAGTGGCTCTTTCACCTCTACAGCCCCACATCCCTCCCTGCAAAACCAGTCCTGTAGTGGTGGAGAGCGGAGTCGGGCTGAGCCTGACCCTGAGCATCCCCAGGAGGAAAGCTTGGCTTTTAGACTTGGCTTTTCTCCTCACCTGCTCTCTGCAACCCCTGCAGCTGCAGCTGGGCCTTTGTATTTGTCTTTCTTCTTTTTCTCCTCCTTTTTTGCTCCAAACACGCTCATCAAACAGCACAAAGCGCCTGCAGAGCTCGCTGCGCCTGGCGCCCACGGGCAGATCGCTGCGCCTTTGGGAGCGGGGCTGCGGGGTTTCTGCTCCACAAACAGCTCCTGATGAGCCGAGTCCTGCAGGTCTCGCTCAGCCTCCCCCCAGCAAACGGCACCCGCGACGGCGCCAGGACCGCAGTGCTGGGGCACTTCTGGTTTTTACTGCCTCCTCCTGTCCGTCTGTCCCTCTGCAATCAGACGGATTCTAATCAAAGCAGCATTAGCCTCAAATTGTCATCCCGCATCCACTCATCCCTCAAGAGGGACATCAAGCATGAAAGCCAATGTCCCTTAGAGAGACAAGCGTCCTGCCGCTCCGGCATCGTGTGGCTTTTGCAGCGGTCCCTCTGATGATAAATAGACATTTCCCCGCTGCCCTTCAGCAGGACGAGACGCATCGTCCTCGGTTGCGTTTGTCCCCTGGAGCTGTTGCTGCTCAGCCTGACACGTGAGAACAAGTAGCAGTGAAAAGTGATCCCAGCGGATCAGAGTTTCTCAGGACAAACTGTGCTAATGTCGGCTCCTGCTCCAGCAAAGCACTTAAGCCTGCGCTTAGCAGAAAGCAGGGGAAAAAAAAGCCCACGCCTAATTGCTTTGCTGGATTGGGATGAGCATTAAAGCCCTGGTTACTCAGTTCTGTAACAGCGCCCAGACTGCACGGGGCGGCTCGTCCCATGCGTGACGATGGTGCCTGTGACACAGAACCTGCGGCGATTAAACCCGTCCTTGCTGCCGGGACTCGGCTCATCCAGCGCCCCTTTCCCCAAAGCAGCAGCGGTGAAGGCGGCTCTGGGCTTGCACACCCCAGGGTGGGTGTTTCATTTTACCAGCACAGTCAAATGCTTTGTTTTTTTGCATTTATTCTGTTTTTTTCCTAAAAATCTCCCAGCGTCATTTCCATCCATGCCCCCATTTATTAAGCACCATCAAACTACCAGATCTTGCTCAAATTCTCTGTAAGACTTTCTCCTCTAGGATCTGATGAGCTGGTGCTTGTGTTTGCACCTTTCTTAATGAGTTTCATATTGAATGGATTTGGGGCTGGTTGTTCCTCGCCCCCGTCCCACCAGGGAGGGGCTGTGTGTGTCGCCAGGGGCTGGCACGGCTCTCCCGTCCACAGCACGAAATCAGGGCCGTTATTTCACTTCCTTGCTTTGGTTTGCGGAGATCAGGAAATTTCCCGTCTCTGTGACGTTTACTTATTTCAGAAATCAAATCTTGGTGCCAAGAGCCCCAAAGAAATCACAGAAGCGTTTGGGTTGGAAGAGACCGTTAAGGTCATGGAGTCCAACCATAACCCAATTCGAACACTGAACCACGTCCCTAAGAACCTCATCTGTACGTGATGAGTGACCCTTTGCGTGCAAAGCTGCTTATATCTGGGTGCTCATCACCCATCCTATCATGACAACCACCGTCTATCCCAGCAGAGACAAGCAACCCTACCAAAACACGCTCCTGTGTTACTTACGTTTAACTAGCAACCCGAGCTGGTGGAGATGTCCCTGCTCATGGCAGGGGTGGCACTGGATGAGCTTTGAAGGTCCCTTCAACCCAAACTGTTCAATGATTCGGTGATTCTTCACAGACCATGTTTTATTCCCCAGCACTTTGCAGCAGCTCAAATTAAAATGGGTCATCAGCGATGGGGGAAGCAGGATCCAGAGCATCCCGTTGCAGGACAAGGAGAGGGTTACAGCCCTGGGCTCAATCCTCCGTGCTCCCAGTCCACGCTGCAGGGCCGGTTTTCACACTAAGATGATTCCATGGGACTGTGGTGGATAAAAGCACATCTGACCATCTGTGACCAGTTCAATCCCATTTGCATTGCTGCTTGAACAGCCACAGCCACCTGTTCGCCTGGCTGTGTAGCTTGGTTGTGTCTCCCCACCAAAGCCAGCCAGGAGCTAGGACCTACATTAACTGTTCCCTGTGGCTCCTTGTTATTCAGGGGTTTGAAATGCCCGAAAATGTCTGTATCACCTGTCTATGCCTTATACACAAAGATGCAAATCGCACTGTGGTTATAAATGAAATGCTCTGAAACCTCCCTTTTTCCTGGTGTGTTTTATTTTGTTGGTGGAACTACAGCACATTCCCCCTTTGGTGTGGGAATGGAACAATACAGCTGGAGCAGGGCGGGGAAACAGCGGTTGCTGTTCTCTTACCTCTCTGCTGCGGTTGCAAAGGAGCAGAAGCAAACTTTTGGAGAAGGGAGGACAGACGCGGGACTGGGGTTGCAATCCCCATGGGTAACGCGGCCGCTCATACCTCCGTCCGTGCGTTTTGCCCTGAGATGCTGGGTTGCAGAGCGGTGAAATGCCCCGGCTGTGGTGGGTGATGTCCCCGGGGCTCTTGTGCATGGTCCCCTGATCCACGGTGCTGTGCAGGAGTTATGGGGGTCACACACCTCGTCCCGTCAGCTCGGAGATGGTGTGCACGGCCTCACAAATGTAATGGGTGATCTGGAGCGTCCCGCAAGGAGGAGGCACCTGTGTCTGAGTGGGTGGGTGAAGGAACTTGTGCTGCCTGTGGCTTTGGGGACCCAACCTCCAGCGTTCTCCTGGTGAGTCACTCGCAAAGAGGTTGATGTCCCCTTCATTAATAAACCCGAACACCCAAAATACACTTACTGAAAGTAAGAGGTGGCTGGAGAGGAGGGGTTGGCTGGGGAATAGGAGAGCGCGAAAGAATCCTATGGATCTACAATTACCTGAAAGGAGCTTGGAGCCAGGGGGGTCGGGCTCTGCTCCCCAGGAACAAGCGCCAGGAGCAGAGGAAACGGCCTCAAGTTGCGCCAGGGGAGGCTGAGGTTGGATGTGGGAACAATTTCTTCCCCAAAGGGCTGTGGGGCACTGAACAGGCTGCCCAGGGCAGTGCTGGAGTCACCATCCCTGGAGGGCTGGACAGACGGACAGGAGGTTCTCAGGACATGGGGCAGTGCTCTAATCTTCAGCTGGGAATGGGGACAGAGCCCTGGCCTTGCGTGACACAACTGGTTTCAGTCTAAACTTAGGATCTAACCCCTTAAAATACTCCCAGACACAGAATGGTGTTTGCTGGTCCTGGAAAGTCCTCCCTGTAGAGGGAAGCATAGAGAGGGCTATGATGAGTATGAGGGTGGCTCCATTTTCTCTGGAGCCCCTGGGCTGATATCCTGAGCTCTCCCCAGACCCCGCATGGCCAGCTCGGTCCCCCCGCGGCCAGGACACCCTCCAGCCTGCCCGTGCTCCGTCTGTGTCCATCCCACACCAGCCACACACCAGGGATGCTTTGTGCACCACGTCTGAGCGCTCTGCTCTGCGCTGAGGATGGAGACACCCAAGCAATGGGGCGTGAAGCTGCCGCCTCTCCTCTCCGCCGTGCATCAGCTTCCAGAAGGAAAATTAGCTTTTCTTTTCCTTCCCCCCCTCGTCTGCTTTTCCCATTCACATCCCAGCCTCCTCAAATAACCGGTGCTTTAAACACGCCTTGCAGCGGAGCAGCCTCGGCACCGCGAAACGTTCTCTTACCTTTGAGAGCAACTCGGTCTGAGCTTTGGCCTTTGGGGTGACACCGAGGAGACCCCCAGGCCCTTGGCTGTGCCTTGGGGCAGCATCAGGGCTCCCGCACAGCCCCCAAGAGGGTGAGGGGACACAAACCCATGTTAACCCTTTTTCTTCTGGAAAGCTCCAGGTCAGAAGCACTTGTGGTGGTAACTACTGGGCACTTAAAAATGCTTTTTCCAGTTGTTGATGCTGTGATTACAAGATGAACAGTGATGCTGGAGATGCTGGTGCTACCGCTGGTTCGTTCAGGAGTCAGGCACCTGTGGCACTGGGAGCTGCACATGCTGCAGAAAAGTGGTCACTGTCTTCATAACATTTGAAATAATCTGTTCTTCTCAGGCTGGCTGGGGACTGGAGTAAGTCAGCGGCACAACCACGGCTCTTCTCCTCCACATAGGGATTAGGTTTTATGGGTTATATGTCTTCTGTCTGCTCCCAGTGGCACCTTTGCAGATACAACAATTTTGTTGGGCATTGGAACAGGCTGCCCAGGGCAGTGCTGGAGTCACCATCCCTGGAGGGCTGGACAGACGGACATGAGGTTCTCAGGACATGGGGCAGTGTTGGACTTGGCAGTGCTGGGTTAATGGTTGGACTCCATGATCTTAAAGTTCTTTTCCAACCAAAATGATTCTATGATTTTGTGATTTTATGCTGTCAGCTGTAACTTGGCACCACCTAGAGGACCTCCAGCAACCAGCTCTGTCTGTGCCCTCAAGATCTGGTGCTTAAGGTTTCAGTTCATCCATCCTGGATGCAGAAACTTGCCATCCCTGGCAAAGTCAGCGTCTCACAGTTCCCATGCTTCCCAGATCCAAAGCTCTGCTGCAGAGGAGCTCAAACTGACAGACTGCAGAGAAAGATGCAGCAGGTTTCAACGTCAGTAGAGCCAGTTGTGATCCCTCTCCATTGTGAATGACTTGGGGGGGTTCAGCCTGGAGAAGAGAAGCTCCAGGGAGACCTTATTGTGGCCTTTCTGGACTGAAAAGAGGCTGAGAAGAAAGATGGGGACAGACTTCTGAGCAGGGCCTGTTGTGATAGGACAAGGGGTGATGGTTTTAAACTAAAGGAGGGAGATTCAGGCTGGACATGAGGAAGGAATTGTTGTCCCTGAGGGTGGTGAGAGCCTGGCCCAGGTTCCCAGAGAGGTGGTGGATGAACCATCCCTGGAGACATCCCAGGCCAGGCTGGACGGGGCTCTGAGCAACCTGAGCTGGTGAAGATGTCCCTGTCATGGCAGGGGGGACTGGGAAGCTGGGACGGTCCCTCCAACCCAAACCATCCTCTGATTCCATGCACTCCTACCTGTGTGCTGGATGTCTGGTGTTAGTTCCAGTCCATGTGCACGATCATCCAGGCTGCAAGGTGACAAAATAGTCCTGTCTAAGGGTGGCTGTGGCTGCTGCTGCTTTGCTGAGCTAGAGGAGCCAAGATTGAACAAGTGTCACATTGCCCAGACCTTGTCTTTCACCATTAACTTGTCTTGTCCTGCTTCCCAGCCCTGGAGGAGTCGTTCTGTGTTCAGTCTTTAGGAGCTTGACGAGATCCAGCTGAGGTGTTTATTTGTGGCTGAGCGAATCCCATCAACAAGTCTGTAGAACATTGATTGGAAATTTCTTATCCCCTCAGACTGTGACTCCAGGATGACCTACAGACAACAAGAAGAAAGGAAACATGACTGTGATCCAGTTTGGCATGTTTGCACCCCCTTGTGAACTTGTTGCCACAGGAGAAAGCAAAATCCCAGAGCAGGACCTTGAGTGAGGCTGAGATTTTCTGAGCAGGGCAAGGACTTTCCCCATTAGGTGTTAAATATAATGACAAATCATTGCAAAATAAGTCATGCAAGAGAATGAATGGTGCAGGGTTTAACACCCTCTTTGCCATTTCTCTACCCTCCTTCTGGGTCAGAGGCAGGAGATGAGATCAAATGGTTCCTCAGGCCTGGAGGGTACTGCCGACATGCCAAGTTGTGGAAGAACTGTGCAAAGAAAACAGGAATGTCATTGAAAGAAGGTCCCACGCTTTGGACTGAATCAATGCCACATCAAGGAGAGGTGCCTTGTGCTTTCTTTGCACCATGCCCATGAGGTTTTGGGGCACAGAAAGGTCTCAGCTACACTTGTTTCACTGTGGTGGTCATGGCACCTCCTCTCCTTGTCTTCAGCCAGGTCTACCCACTGAGTGTCAAGGACCATGTGCTTTCTGTCCACACTTTGGGCTACAGCTGTAGTACAAAGAGTCCACGTTGTGCCTGGCGCAGGCTGAACCAGGCTTGTCCTCGACTCAACCACATCCACCCAGTCCATGGAGAAGAGGTTGAAGTTCTCCATGTTTCAGCTCCCCATGGCCAGAACATTGTGGTTTCCAGGCTCAGGCAACATTTTAGCAATGACTTGAAGACTGAGAGCATGGACAGAGGGTGAGCCTGGTCTGAGTGGTGATCTGGGATGCGTACCAGGCTGTGGGGGTTTAGGCACCTTCAAACCACAGGTCCAGTTGGTTGATGACAACAGAAGCGTTTCTCCAAGTCGTGTGTGCCCAGGCTACACCTTCCCCCCTCTCTTTGGTCTTTTCTCCCTCTTTCCCCCACCCTCTCCTCCTTTTTCACTTGTGGTTTGCAGTCAGTTTGTGTCCAGACCTCATCAAAGGCCACCAGCCCATGGGGAATGGAGAATTACAGCCTCCCGAATTAGCAAAGCCCCAGCTCTCTCAGATCTGGCTTCTCTCTCTCTCTATGTCCTTCTCAACATGCATAAGAGAAATTAATCTGTTCTACCTTCCAACGATGGGACCTTTTGGTGGTTTTCTCTGGAAACAGCATAATCCCATGTTTATGAAAAGCACGAAGCCAGGGCACTTAAACTGGATCAGCAGTCGGTGGAGAGGCAGCAGCCTCTTTATCCCCGTTTTTCTTTGTCCTTTGGACCAGGCTCAAGGTTGTACTTCTGTCTGAAGCAAATAAAGACAAATGGGATTTGGTGGATATGGAAAAGGGAAAAAAAACACCCAACAAAAAAACCCCAAACCTGAACAAGCAAGAGATTTATGGTTGCTGTTTGCCAATGAAAACACAGTGGGAAGAATCATCTGCTTGCAATGTAGATGGCTGTAGGCTGGAAAACAAAGCCTGAATTGATTGTCCTCCTCTGTAGTCAACAGAGAACAATTGGCACCTGTGGAGATGAGTCACTGTAGCTGAAGAGAGTCTTAAAGTGGTGGGGCTGGGTCTGCCTGGGGACTTGGAGCTGCCCAGTGACCCTGGAGGGACAGGAAGGTCCTCAGTGCTGGAAGCTGGGTGAGATGCCACCAAGCCCAGGTCTGGTGGAGCTCCCCTCACTGTAGTGTGTTTCTGCCCATCCCTTCTTTGTTACCCTGGGGACTGTGAGCAATCTGGAGTCAGGCCCCTCAAAACCATTACTCTTTTTTAGAAATTATGCAATCAGAAGGAAAGAAGATGGAAAGAATAATACAAAGGCTGCTTTTTTTTTTTTTCCCCTAGCTGTCTGAGTAATCAAGGATTTGAAATTCCAAGATTTTCTTTGCAAGTAAAAATCCTAAAAATACCCATATAGCACTGTCTGTTTTAAGAAATACCAGAAAACACAAATCTTACGGGCAATGGAGACAGCTGGTATCATCTTCCTCGTGGCTCGAACACAGGAAACCACACAGCAATGCTGGAGACCTTTGCTGATTCTCAAATGGTTCATAAAGAATGAACTGTTGAAAGGATAATCCCCTCCTTCATACCTCCCCACCCATCTCAGCCAGGCGATGGGGGGAATTAGCACCAGCTGGGGACCTGCCCCAGATGTTGTCCATCCTGGGCAACTTCAGCCTTTCTGCAAAACTGGAGTGCAGGGAGCCAGCCAAGGACCTGGAGAAAACACAGGGAAGAGCTATGAGGTACCTGGGAGAATGGAGACTCCTTGTAGGAAAAGATTAGAAGACATAGGCTTGTTTAGCCCAGCAAGAAGCAGTCTCAGAGGTCTCCATCTGACAGCCACAAAAGAGACAGGAGTAAATCCCAACCAAGAAGAAGAGCTAAAAGAAAATGTTGTCACAAGAGCTAAAATAGAGAGGAAATGGCTGTGGATACATTTCAGGCTTTATTGCAGCTAGAACACCAGTATTGGGTGTTGACCTGCATAGAATCATAGAATCATTTTGGTGGGAAAAGACCTTTCAAGATCATGGAGTCCAACCATAACCCACCCTGTCCCTGCCCCATGTCCTGAGAACCTCATGTCTGTCTGTCCAGCCCTCCAGGGATGGTGACTCCAGCACTGCCCTGGGCAGCCTGTTCAATGCCCCACAGCCCTTTGGGGAAGAAATTGTTCCCCAGATCCAACCTCAACCTCCCCTGGCGCAACTTGAGGCCGTTGGCTCTGGTCCTTCCCTCAAGGTTGGACCGTCCTCCATGGTGCTTCATCTCCTCATGCCTCAGGTTTCCGCCACAGAGGGTTTGGTGCTTGAGGCTCAGTTGTGTCCTGTGAAGTCCTCAGCCCCTGTCGTGTTGACCCAGGGTAGCAGGATCCACTTTTTAGCTGTTCAACAGCTCCAGCTGCCAGTTTTCAGTCTCCCCAGGATGCTCATCACTGTCTCCGAGGGAAGATATTTTGCTAAATGTTCCAAGCTTGCAACAAGACTGGATAAAAGCAAATTTAAACATGTGTTCACCTCCAGAACCTATCAGACACTTCCAGTCTGAAAGCCACCACACAGATGATTCAAGTGGCTGCGACAAGTTCTACTGTCTTTATTTCACCCAAACTGTAAGGCTGTGGAGGGCTGGTATTGACGTGTTCACTTCCTCTGTTACAAGTGCAGTTCATGGAGAACTAAACCTTGAAGGACAAGGAATTACTGGAGAGAGCCCAGGGAGGGACACAGAGATGCTGAGGGGTCTGGAGCATCTTTGTGCTGAGGAGACACAGAGAGCTGGGGCTGTTGAGTGGAGAAGAGAAGCTGAGAGGGATGGGATCAATGGATCAATATCTCAGGGTGGGTGTCAGAGGATGGACCAGACTCTGTTCAGTGGTGCCCAACGCCAGGGTGAGGGGCAACGGGCACAGACTGAAACACAGGAGGGTCCATCTGAACATGAGCAGAAATGTCTTTGCTGGGAGGTGCCAGAGCCTGGCCCAGGCTGCCCAGAGCGGGAGTGGAGTCTCCTGCCCTGGGACATTCAAACCCCCTGGGATCCTGCGTGATCTGCTCTGATGACCCTGCGTGATCTGCTCTGGTGACCCTGTGTGATCTGCTCTGGGATCCTGTGTGATCTGCTGTGGTGAACCTGCTTTAGGAGGTGGGTTGGACTGGGGGATCTCCAGAGGTCCCTTCCAACCCCAACCATTCTATAATGCTGTGTTTCTGAATTCCAACAGTTCAGAGCTCCACTGGTGAGAGCAACTGTCCATTATCTCCTTCCCTTCATCATGGCTATGGGAAAACCCCCTTTGATGACCTTGGGGTTCTTCTGAACTCCTACCCTGTGGACCCAAGCAAAGCCATAGGCATCACATTGGGCCACGCAGAAGTTACAAGCCCTCAGGTCCAAGTTCCATCCAGCCTCACCCTACCAAGGAGAAACAGAGACTAGAGAGTGTCTGTAGCAGGAAACCCATTTCTGCACACTGGCGGGTGGATGGGACATGCCAGGCTGCCTCATTCCATGAGGTCTGCTTGCTATTAAACTGCAGAAGACCAGCTGAAGATCTGGAGACCATTAAATGCTACTTTTCAGTAACAGGCTTTTGAAACTGGCTGTTTATTTTTATATACGGCAAGCTGTGCAATGAACAGAATGCAGAAGAAATAAAAGCAAAGGAAAAGCTGCTGGTGGGTTGCAGGATGGAAAAACATCAGATTATCAACCGCGTCTTCCCTTCTCCTACGTCCCAATCGTGGAAAGGCCCTTAACAGACATATCAGCTTCTTCATCGCCTTGAGATAATGGACTATCCAGACTCCGTGGTTGAAATGTCAATAATTTGTGCAGATTGAAATGTGCTTTTTAGCTTACTTGGGAAAGATTGCCTGGAGAGAGGCTGGCAGTGGGCATGTGGATGGGATAATAGAATCAGAGAGCGGTTTGGGTTGAAGGGACCTTCAGATCTCAGCCTGGCCTGGGATGTCTCCAGGGGTGGTTCATCCACCACCTCTCTGGGCAGCCTGGGCCAGTAAACATCCTTCATCCAAACCTGCCACCTGTGAGGCCTCAAAACAGGGCTAAAAAGGATGGAACAAGCCAAGATGGTCCCAAGTCCATCCGTTCCTCAAGGGCAATACAGGATGTGGTGCCAGGGGTAGGCTGGATGCTGAAATCCCAGGTTGCAGCAGGTTCTCTCCTCCTGCTTTTCCAAGCCTGACAGATGGATCATTGTTAAACCCAGCAGCACTTTTAATCCCAGAAGACAGCTTTGCTGGGGGAACATTCTGTCACAAAGTGGGGAGCAGACGCAGACAGAGGGAGCAGAAGCAAATACTGAAACAGGTGAAACCGCACGTTTTACCCAAAAATGCATGGAAAAAAAATCTCTTTAAAAACACTCATTTTACTCAGAAGTCCCCTGGGAATTTGGGAGGCTCCTGATAGCAAAAACAAACTGTTCTGGTTTAAAACAGAACAAGAAAAGGTCACATTTGGTAGTTTTACGTCACCCTCATTTTCTCTCCTTGTCTTTTGTGGTAGAAGCAACGAAACTCAAAATGAAAACATGCAACCAAGTAAGAACCGTCTGCAGCTGCTCTTGTTTGAGCCAAAGCGCTGAGGATTCTCCCCACCAAAATGCTACTGACATTATGAAAAATAAATTATTATTACTGCAAATAATAATCTTCCGTATATTTTTTCCATCTGAAAAATGAGGACAAAGCAGTCGGACCAAATGTCTGTCTTGCCCAGGTAGTTGCTGCTTTTTGTATGGCTGAAATGGTTTCTTTCTTGATGAAACAAAGAATATGAACTTCAAGGCTCACTTCAGATGGGCCATGTTGAAAACTCAACACTTTTCTCAGTGAAGTGAGAAAAGAATGAAAAAGACCTTTTAAATCCCCCTGTCCTGCGTTTCAGATTCACTGAAAAAAGAAAAAAACTTAAAGAACGCTTAATAAAAACATAGCCAAACTTTATTAAACTCAACTTATTTAAACAATTATAAACTTTAAAAGGGATGGACTCAAAATGCTGAAGTTAAAAGCCACCCTCACCGGGAAGAAGTTTCTTCTCAAATTTAAGTGGAACCTCCTGTGTTCCAGTTTGCACCCATTGCCCCTTGTCCTGTCACTGGTTGTCACCCAGAAGAGCCTGGCTCCATCCTCCTGACACTCCCCCTTTCCATATTGATCCCCATGAATGAGTCACCCCTCAGTCTCCTCTTGTCCAGCTCCAGAGCCCCAGCTCCCTCAGCCTTTCCTCACACGGGAGATGCTCCACTCCCTGCAGCATCTTGGTGGCTGCGCTGGACTCTCTCCAGCAGTTCCCTGTCCTGCTGGAACTGAGGGGCCACAACTGGACACAAGATTCCAGGTGTGGTCTCCCCAGGGCAGAGCAGAGGGGCAGCAGAACCTCTCTGACCTACTGACCACCCCCTTCTAACCCACCCCAGGTACCATTGGCTTCCTGGCCACAAGGGCCCAGTGCTGGCTCATGGTCACCCTGCTGTCCCCAGGACACCCAGGTCCATTTTCCCCTACACTGCTCTCGAGTAGGTCATTCCCCAACTTATATTGGAGTATCCAGAAAATTATCCACTTATCCCGCCTCCTTTAGCCTAGTGTGAGGTTTAATTCTGAGTCAGGACAACCCTATGGCAAGAGGGAGTTGGCCTGGAAAGTGGCCAGAGATGAGTAAGACACTTTTTACCATGAGGGCGGTGAGAGCCTGGGCAGGTACCCAGAGAGGTGGTGGCTGAACCATCCCTGAGACATCCCAGGCCAGGCTGGACGGGGCTCTGAGCAACCTGAGCTGGTGAAGATGTCCCTGTCATGGCAGGGGTAGAACGGTGGGGCTGGGAAGGTCCCTTCAACCCAAACTATCCTAATATTTATTATTCTATTCAATGATTCTGTGGAAGTGTTTTAGGTGTGAGGCAGAGAATTGCATGGGGGATAAGGTCTTGTGAAGGTTTCCCTCTATAAAACGGTCATTAAAACCACTGAGGTTTAGGTAGGGTTTGAAGCTTCCTGAAATCTGGATAAATTGGATTTTTGCTGCCATTTGGGCAGTTTGTGTCCCTCTGACACCACCCACACTGACTGCATGTCCCATCCATGCCAGCACAGTGTGGAGAGGCGCAGCAAGGTGAAGATAAAAGAGTAAAAGAGATATTGTGGCTGCAGGACTCAGATCATGGTGAGGGAGGAAAATATCTGAAAATATCAGATTCTTCCCCCAGAGGTGCTGGACACTGAACAGGCTCCCCAGGGAGGTGTCACGGCCCCAACCTGACAGTGTTCAAGAAGAGACTGGACACCGTCCTCAGACACACGGGGTGACCTGTGGGGTTGTCATTGCAGGGACAGCAGTTGGACTCCATCATCCTGGTGGGTCCCTTCCAACTCAGGACATTCTGTGATTCTATGGTAGCTGAAAATAGCTTAAAATAGCTGGAAGACAGAGGCTGGGTAAGACCTGGCAGTGGTGGGACACACGAGCTTGTTTCAGTGGCTGGTTTCAACCCACCATCTGCTCTTCAGAGCCAGGACAGGGTGTCCTGTCTGGGTCCCATGAGCCTGGTGGAGCAGGAGAGCATGGGCTCATTGTGGACTTCTTGCAATCCTCCTCTCGCATCCTTCCCACCTTCCTACCAAACCCACCCAGTGAACTCAGTGCCGAGGGAAAAGCCTGGTTTGTGTCGGCAGCAAGAGGGTGAGAACAAGGCAAAGAAGGCGATGAGAATGGGCAAAAAAGGGAGGTTTCCTGCTGACAGAGTTAAACAGACCTTCCCTCCACCTCCCCACAAGACCATTCCAGCACAGTAAATCATCCAAACCTTGACAGGAAGAGAGTTGCCAACTTGGACAGAAGACTAATTGCCACGACAGGAGTCCAGTTGCTCCGGCTGGGGATTTGGGGTAATGGAAGCTGAGTCTGGGTTTATATAAACGTCATGCCAAGTTAATGCATGAATGAAGATCTGCGCCGTGCGCCTTTATGAGGTCCGTGATCCCGCTGATGTCCTGCCAGCTCTCGGACTTCCAAATGGAGGTTTGGGGGGGCCCCGAACCCTGCTGTGTTTTACAGTAACAATAAAATTTCCTAATGAAGAAAAGAAAACATATATTAATTGCTTTGATCAGTGTGAAAGCCATGCACGCACATCTTGATGGTTCCTACAAGGGGAACAGTAGGGAGGGAAACTGCTGTGGGGCTGGTGGAGAAAAGGGATTCTTTCCTTGGTAGCAAACAGCTACTGTTAAGAGGAGAAAAATATTAGCTGGAGGAAGATAAGCAGCAGCAGATACCACCCAGGACAGCCCCTGCTGTGGCAGCAGCTCCAGCAAGACCTTGTGGTGCTTCCCACCGGGTCAGGAGGGAGCAGGAGGTGGCTTGTGCCCCTCCTGATGTCTGAGCTTTGCTTGGCAAGGGGAGATATGAGACCCAAGATGCAAAATCTACAAGAGACAGCAGAGAAAGGAGGGAGGGGGGAGCCCATCTGCGCTGCTCACCTGGGGGAGGAGGAGAACCTGGCAGAGAGGTCCCATCCCCTGTCTGAAATGGGTCAAGAGTGAGATGTCTGATTCTTGTTAGCTGCTCCACTGTCTAGTAAGAGCAGATCCATTTCTTTGTGTTTCCCTTTCCAACAGAAATAATTCCTCCTCTCCTCTCCTCTCCTCTCCTCTCCTCTCCTCTCCTCTCCTCTCCTCTCCTCTCCTCTCCTCTCCTCTCCTCTCCTCTCCTCTCCTCTCCTCTCCTCTCCTCTCCTCTCCTCTCCTCTCCTCTCCTCTCCTCTCCTCTCCTCTCCTCTCCTCTCCTCTCCTCTCCTCTCCTCTCCTCTCCCCAGTGAGGTGGGAGCAGGGTCCTGCCACTATTGGCATTTATCATAGAATGGTTTTGGTTGGAAAAGCCCCTCACGATCATCGAGTTCACCTATTCCCCCAGCCCTGTCCCTGCCCCGTGTCCTGAGAACCTCATGTCCGTCTGTCCAGCCCTCCAGGGATGGTGACTCCAGCACTGCCCTGGGCAGCCTGTTCAATGCCCCACAGCCCTTTGGGGAAGAAGTTGTTCCCACATCCAACCTCAACCTCCCCTGGCGCAACTTGAGGCCGTTTCCTCTGCTCCTGGCGCTTGTTCCTGGGGAGCAGAGCCCGACCCCCCCTGGCTCCAAGCTCCTTTCAGGCAGTTCAGAGATCAGAAGGTCTCCCCTCAGCTCCTGTTCTCCAGCTGAACCCCCAGGTCCCTCAGCCGCTCCATCACACTTGTGCTCCAGCCCCTCACCAGCTCCATTCTCTTCACTCACTCCAGCACCTCAAGGCCTTTCTTGGTGTGAGGGTCCTAAAACTGATCAATCATACTTACTGGCTTGACCATACTGGAGAAGCACTTGAGCCATCCCCATACTCCTGTGCATGGTGCCCCATGGAGGTACCGCTCCTGCGATGGTGGTAACATCTCCCCAGTGGGCTGGACTGTAGCGCTGAGCCCAAAGAAAATTTTTCTTGGGTTGCTGATCTGGTCTTCCCGGCAGCACCTGGGTTAAAGAGGGGTGTAAGAACAAGGAGGTGGATGAGAGATGCACGAGTAGGTTTCAGCAAAGCTCCAGGACAGGAGGTGAAAGGGTGGGAAGAGTTCTGGGACACAGTGAGGAAGAGGAGGAGAGGAACACAGTGGGAACACATGGATATCCACAGTGGAGTGGTCAAAGAGCAGATGGGACTTTGCAGGAGAGCCTCCTTCTCTTTGAGCTCATTCTCCTTGGACATGGGCCTTGGAGCAGCTCAGGCTTATGAACGCTGAATCCCCCCAGCCCTCCTGGATGGAAGGTCTCAGCCAGTGCCAGGCAGAACACTGCAATTTCTTTGGACTTCGTTTTATTTTGGTAGCAAATAAAAATTTGGTAAAATACAGGCTTTTTCAAGTAGGGTCTGGCGTCACCAGACTGCTTTTTGGGTAAAAAAAAAAAAAAAAAAAAAAAAGAAAAAGCTTAAAAATAAAACAATAAAAGAAAAAGAAGCCCACTTGAAAATGTGGAATTACTTTGTTTAGACCTTTCTTTGGGAACAAAACATTTTTATGTCCTGATGTGAAGCAAGTCCCTGTTTTGAAATTTCCTCCAAGTTATTTTAAGAACACTAAAAAAAAACCCCTAAACCCCATCTTGAGATTGAAAGAAAACATTTCATTTCTGGTAGAATTAATTTTGAAGAGTGAGTTTTTTAGAATTGCTGGTGAACTGGAAAATTCATTATTTGTTCGACTTGCCTTGTTGCCCCTGTGGGAAAACACAGTTCAGGGACATGAAACAATTTATCCAGCAACTGTCAGAGCTGGGGTTGAACTCGTGTTGTCAGAATTCTGGTTAAATATATAGCTGGGAACACACATTTTTGACCCGGGTATTGCGATCGGCAGTGGGGCATCGCGCTCCCGTCCACGTGGGGCTCCCGTGTCACGTCTTATTTTTGGGACAAATCAAACCCCTGAGGTCAAGCTGTGTCATCTGAAACATAGTGGGTTTCAGTTCTGTTCCCCCCACTCCCCTTTATATAATAATAATAATAAAGGGATCCTAAGAATTTTTAAAACCTGTTAATAATTTCCATCCCATTAATAATAACCGTCATCATATAGAAAGCTCCAGGGTATTTGCCTTGGACTGTGTGACTGTGGGGATGCTCCAAAATTCAGTGGAGCCATACAGAACATTGGGGAATGTTTCCTTGACCTCCTCCAGCGGCTTTGATGGAAACCCTATAACCAGGTGACCCCCCCTATGCCCCACATCCCCCCGCAAACACACATGCTTTGCAAAAGGACTGGAAGAAGAGCCAGATTTTCACCAAACAGAGTAAAGTGAAATGGTAAATTAATTACACAGTGGAGACGACAAGGTCAATATTGCCTTGTTAACCTCGTCAAGATGATGAGAGCAGGAGAGCTACTGCAGGGTCTGGGGGGGTTGGGGTGGAAGTGGGGTCCTGCCACCATCAGCATTTATCATAGAGTTGTTTTGGTTGGAAAAAACCTTCAAGCTCATCGAGTCCAACCGTTCGCCCACCCCTGTCCCTGCCCCATGTCCTGAGAACCTCATGTCCGTCTGTCCAGCCCTCCAGGGATGGTGACTCCAGCACTGCCCTGGGCAGCCTGTTCAATGCCCCACAGCCCTTTGGGGAAGAAATTGTTCCCACATCCAACCTCAGCCTCCCCTGGCGCAACTTGAGGCCGTTTCCTCTGCTCCTGGCGCTTGTTCCTGGGGAGCAGAGCCCGACCCCCCTGGCTCCAAGCTCCTTTCAGGCAATTGTAGAGAGTGAAAAAGTCTCTAATTTCTGCGATGCCAATTTGTACTTTGCCTGGGATGCTGATGGGGAAAAATTCCCCTCTGGGGCACCTCTGGATGTATAAAACAATAAAACAAGTATGAGAGCAGCCTACACTTAACCTTGTCACTACTCAGATCTATTTACCTGAAGAAAAAACAAAAACAATAATGCTCTTGGGAGAAGGAAGCCTTCATCGTCCTCCATTGGATCACTTGATTGCTGTGTTAATGAATTACAAAGGCTTCACCACTCATTTTAGCATCCACAGCTGATTTTTCTGGGAGTTTTTGACACTATTGCCTTCCAGACTCCCCCCAGACATGGTAACACACGCACACACACTCACACACACACTGTGTCCATGGCCAGAGAGGCTCCACTTGCTCTCCAAAGGTGGGAGCTGACGTCCTCACTGAGCTCCTCAGGGATGCTCGAGCGGAAATTCAATTCTGCACCCGCCGCGGGCGAATTACGAATGGTAGCAATCAGCCCAGCAGCCCCTACATTAGCTGGTGTGATATTAAAGTCAGCATATTTCACACATAATTTCGGAATGTGCCGCAGCCTCTTGGTTTTAATTGGAAATGCCGTGTGAACGTTGTGGAGGTGTGGAGAGGTGTGTATTTTGGCCCTCGGAAAGGTGTGCAGGAGAAGCTGAGATCCCATGGGAAGCGCACGATCTGGATTTTTCTGCTCAGGCTACCAGTAACAAACTGGGTATGAGCAACTTGTGAACAGGCTCCACTGGGTTCCCTGCTAAGGGGCAGAGCAGGTCCATTTGCACCTCTTAAAATCCCATTTTGGGGCTGCTGCACCCTCTGGTTATGATCATCAGCTCATGGTTTTAAGGTACCTTTGCAATCACGAGGGAGAGACACACGAAAAGTGTCACAATCTGTGGGCAATGAAGCTTTAAAGTATATGAAAGTCCTCGAATGTGTTCCCTACAGAGTTAAATATTCTTAGTCCAGTCATCAGGTAGGGAAACAAGAGTTACCTGTGTATACACACACATATACATTCTTATATGTAATACCTGCATATCTATTATACACATATCAATACTATATATCATATATTATACATCTCTATAATGTATTCATCTGTAGCTCAACAGTAAGCCCCATATCTGAATGAGTTTTAATTTGAGTGGAAGGAGGGACCACTGTGAGCACCACATCTGCACACAGGTGGCTGTATAAAGATATGAAAGAACAAAAGGCAGGACCCTCCAGGCATTGGGGAAGTTACTGAAATATCTGGGGAACAAACACAGCACCAATCCCCACCCTCTGTCAGCTCTGTCCGGCTCCATCCCTCTTCTGCAACTCACCTGACACATCCCCAAACCAACCCCTTGCATTGACAGGTGATGCTTGGTCCTCCAGTGGACCAGATCCAGCATTTCCCTGGTCCACGCAGCAATGATGGAGAGGAGGAGACTTGGGGGGACATCTCTGCTTTTCTGTGCACCTAAACAAAAACATGTGGTGAGCAGGCAGTGAGTTTTCAAATAATAGCTTGTGAGAAATATGTAAATTAGCATCAAACGGGAAGGCAGAGCCCATAACCTTTTATTGCTGTTGCCCCAGTATATCAGTGTCTCTTCCTGCTGGGCTCTGCTTTGCAGCAGCGAGCCTTGGGAATGCGTTCAACCCAGACCAGGCCCTCTGGAGAACCTTCCTCTCTCTATCCCATCCTGCACTGCAAAGACCTTTCTTCTCCTGGGATGAAAGAAGAACCTCTCCAGAGGTTCAAGTGGCACCCAGAGAGCTGATCCTGCTCCTAAAATGATACTTGGGTACAAGTGTGACCTAAAGAGCTACTTGTGGTGGGGACAGACTTTTGAACAAGGCCTGTTATGACAGGACAAGGGATGATGGTTTTAAACTAAAGGAGGGAAGGAATTGTTGGCCCTGAGGGCGGTGAGAGCCTGGCCCAGGTTGGGCAGAGAGGTGGTGGATGAACCATCCCTGAGACATCCCAGGCCAGGCTGGACGGGGCTCTGAGCACCCTGAGCTGGTGCAGATGTCCCTGTCATGGCAGGGGGGGCACTGGGGAGCTGTTCTGTGATTCTATGATTCTGCTACTAAAATGATGCTCAGGGCTCGCTGATGCTATGGATCTGATGAGCTTCATGTGATGATGATTAAGCTCTTCAAAACCACATTGGGGTGAATCTCCTCTCCACCAGCTGAGGTAGCCCAGGAAACTAGCTCACCATCTTTTTTAGACACTAAAACCATGTGAAACAACCTATTTTTTGGTGCTAATGAGTCTGTGTCACGAGAAACCTGTTTAGTTGCAATCTTATAAATCAGACATTTTGACTTGAACCTTCCCAAGTCCAGATGCACAAACTAAGATCGTGTCCTGTATCTGGGTCACAATCTGCCTGGTCATCCCTCTGCTTTTGGGTGCCTCTCTCCCAGCTGTTACTCTACGGAAAACCCAACACTGCTTGAGCTGGCAGGGGCTTACAGCTCAGCGTCTGTTCCCACAGAGACTTCTCCCATTCACACCCTTCCCTGCTCCAAGGAGAGCAGATTTCCCTTCCCTTGGAAGAGCAGCATGGCTCTTTTTACAGCACCGCAGCTTCTGCATCTATTTTTAAGCCTCCTGAGGACAAGCCTGCATAAGGAATAGAAGCCCAGCTGTAAGGGGAAACCAAGAGAGAAGGTGCCAAGCAGACGTTGGTCTCAAATTTATGCATAAAAAAATATATCTCTCTCAGAAATTGGTTCCAGATAAGGGGTGACCTACTGGGTTTGACAGCTGCGCCTAGAACAGCTGCCACCGCACCAGCCCCGAGTGCATCCAGATGTGCCACCTCCCCCTACACGCCGTGAAACTTTCCACCCTCACCCTGCTCCCCAGCCCCAGAAGCAGCCCGGGACCAGATGTGCTGACATGATGGATGTCTTGCTTCTTCATCCTGGTCTCTGGAGAGGTGATATTTTTGGGTGTTGGGAACGTCTTGACAGCTCGGTTCTCAGCGTCATGGCGTTAACATCAGCTATCTGATTGCAAAATGGGCCAGGCTTTCAGAAGAATTTCCTCATCTTCTCTGGGTGACCCCAGTCAAGCCACCTTGGTCCATATTGCCTTGGTGTCCCTCCATCTGTCTCCTCTGGGTGGACCTGCAAGGTCTTTGAGGTCTGGCCTCTTGCACCTAATACCTGGGAGAACTTTGACTTGGGTTAGAGCATCTAGGAGCTACCGTAAAATAACAGGAATGAACTCCTCTGGTGGGCAACTGCCACACAGCAGTGGAAACAAGCCTGTGTTTAGGAGATTACAAATATTTCTGTGGTTAAAAATGAAATAAACACACCATAAAAGACAGCCCATCAAATAGTCATTTCTAGAGATTTCTGCCATCCAAGAATTGCTGCCTGTTTCTGCTCCCATGTGATACTAGTCTGACTCATCTTTCTTGAGGCTTATTTAATCAAATATCGTATTAATTAAATGTATTTGCCTCAGAGCCAGCCAACACCAAGTCTCACTAGAGCAAGACCCTGCACAAGTTTGGAGATGGAGCTACTCTGCCCCAAATCGCAGAATCGATGGGCATCTGAACAGCAGTTCCAAGGGTGGTAGATACCAGAGTGACAACAACAAAGTAGTTTTGCCATCAAAATCTTTGTCTTACAAATAGCATTTCTCCTGATGCAAATAGCATTGTCTCCAAACAATTTCTGTCTCATTGTTCATGCAGCAAACGAGACGTTCACCCCCAGATCCAGGCTCATCTGGATCAAGGGTGTGACATATGACTGAGGCTTTCCAGGCTCAGATATCCCCTGTCTTCTAAGTTCTGTTGCATGAGTCCTATGGGTCTTAGTTGCTCAGTATTTTGATTTATGGATTACATGGTCAGGAAAGTTCATCACCCTGACACAAAGGGGACAAAAGTCCATTTTCTAGTGAAGGCGCTGTAATGTAATTAGGTGGAATACGTTGAAAATTATGAAATTTATTACAGAAAAGGCTTCCTAGTAGCTGTTCTTCAAATATTCCTGCCAACAAATTCATCCACAGAAAGGGAATGCAAAATCATTCTGAATAAATGGATTTTATGTAAATATTGGAAGGCAAATTAAGATGTGCAAAAATTCTCTGACCTACATTACCCCGAGGGCTGATACTTACACAGCTGCTGGAGACAGCACAAGAGAAACGTCCCTTCGGATCATTATCCTCCAAGATGAGATATTGCCAGTTCTTCTGTTCTTTCTCCTTGTAAATCTTTTTGCCCTGGAAATGAGAACAAAAATGCAGCTGGCATTTAAAGCCTGTGGCTTGGTAGATATTATCAGAAGAATGGGAAAAATGGCACACAGAGAGAAATTCTCCTCTCCTGAGGAAAGAGGAGCAGATAGATTTCACCAGAATGGGATGGCCATGAACGGTGGGAGGAGACCTCCCAGGCAAGGCTCTTGGGTGTACTGATGAACTTACTGGGAGTCCCAGTAAATCCCAGTTCCCCTCTAGTGTTGAACAGACCATAATAACAAAAAGCAGCTCTATCTGGTGTTGTAGCAGGAGACTTCATGCCAACTGGAAGCAGCTGAGTTCCATCCAGGGCTTTGGGACAATTCCTCTCGGAGTTTCTGAATACATGACCTCCCAACTGATGGCATCTTCTGCATGAGGCCATCTGCCAAGAGCCCTCTGGAAGTGTTTTTAAGCACCACAAGACTGATAAGAGTTAGCTGGTCATGTCACCCCATATACTGTGATCTTTGGGTTGGTGCAACACCTGCCCACACCAGATGAATTAAGACCCTTTAACGGGCACATGGAGCAGCAGTGATTGGGTGCTAGAAATTCAGAGGCTGATACACCCGGAATAGGGTTTTGTGATGTGGTGCTTGAAATACCAGGGATGTGTCCTTTTGAGACCAGTGCCCTTCCACTGCTGTTCCTCTAGGACATCCACAGGGTTTGTCTTGGTTGTTTTCATCAGATTTAATACAGACCTAAAGGCCTAAACCCCACAGCTGTCCTCAGATGTGTCAACAAGCTTTCAGGCTTTGTAGACTGCCTTTAAATTCAGTGCGAGGAGTGCTTTGATCAAATCCCAAAGAGTAATACACGGATTTCTTCTGGAAAAGAACCATGACCATCCTTCTTGCTACACATCAGCCCTGTGACTTCCCCACGAACCGGGCAGGCCCAGAGCTGACTCCTGAGGGTGCTCCCGGAGGGAATTCATGTCAACCCAGCCTCAAGTCTGTTCAGGGGCATCATTTATGTCTGCCCTGGTCTTACAGCCAGCCTGGGACAACTCATTTTGGTCACGATAAAGAGGAAACAGGGCTAAGAGACATTCATTTTGACCAACTCATCCACACTTACCTTTGTGGTGCTTCAGTGCCTGGTGTTCAAAAGTGAGGTTTAGATACTGGGGATTTCTTTGAAAGCTTGACCCCCATTCACGGAGTGCCTTGGTTTTTCTCCTCTTCTAAAAACATCAGAAGACCTTCTATTCCCATCGATTGCATTTCCATCACGCCCACAGCTGTACGAACCCATAGAAATCCCAGGTGTCCTGCACTGGGCAGAAAATAATTAATTCATCCTGGTTCTGGTCCTCAGCCCCTCTCATCCTTCTTTCTTGTAGGACACCCCAAAGCAGCTGAAGACGTGGCTTTACAGGGCGTCATCTACACTGTACTAAAGCCATGATGGCCTTTCTGGTTCAGAATTAATCCAATTAAGCTCGATTTGGCTGGGACCCAGCAAAATCCCTTGGCAGCCACCTGAAGTCTCTGCAAGGGCATCCACGTGGCAGCCAAACCCAACCACGTGGAAATGAGCCCAAATAAATCATCCTGGTGGTTGCCTGTAGCAGGAAAAGTGCTCAAGGCTGCCGAGAGCCCACAGGTCCAGTTTGCTCTTGCAAAGGAAAGCTACTGATTTTGAGTTAAAATTGCAAACTCTAAAAATGCCCGCAGAGACAACCATAAAAAATACCCCTCTCCCTCCCAAGCTTTTTCATCTTCCTCTGTTTATTCATTCCTGCCGAATGTTCATTAGCAGCATCGTTAGCAGCTGTTGGCAAAGGGCATTGTTTGTCAATTTGCAGCAGGGGCTTAGGACAAGAATGAGAAGCAAAGCCTGGTTTTAATTTAAAGCGAGGCCGTGAGGCATCTGTGGCTCTGGGTACAGTAGGCAGTTGCTGGTGTAGAGGACTTAAGTTTCAAAACAGCCTTGTGGCGCAGCAAATTTTGGAGGCCTGCTAGCAATTTTGTCCCCTTCTCTCCATCCCCCAAGAACAAGAATGTACTCTGAACGTAATTGAGATTTCATATGAAAGGCCGTATTCAGCCCAGACAACCTGTGGCAACCGGTATCTTTAATTGTGTATGGTAATGTAGTTTTAAATTTTTTCCCCCTCTCTCCTTTTCCTTTTTCCATGAAGAGTCGTAACTTGTGAAAAGTCACTGTTGGATGCCATGGGAATCTGGCCCATTTTTGAGCCTGGGTGCCATACCCTGCTGCTTCATAAATACCTGTTGCAAAGTAAATTATGGGGTGAACTTGCTCAGGAGGCACTTTGAGATAATTCCCACCTTTAGGCTGTTTCCCATGCCCTGAGTGTGACCTTTGCCAAGAAGAAAGGGGAAATAAGAACAACAAAAAAAGGGAGAAGAATAGAGAGAAAAAAAAAGGCTTCTCTCCTGAAAAAATGAGTGAAATATTAAATCATCCCTGAACCATCATAATGGTTGATTTTCTTCCCTCTAAAGTTTCCTGGAGGAGACTGGAGCACCCATATCCTGCACTGTCTGGGATGCTGGAGCATCATTGGTTTCCCCAGGGCAGCTAGAGGAGAGATGCAGGAACAGTCCTGGGAACACTGGGACAGTCTTTACGTTGCCTGGTTTAGGATGGATTGGAGTTTTGCACATTCCTGTATTAATACTTCACCTTGGACTGCCCCTACCCTAAACAAAACCCAACAAATTAAATGAAAGTGCTGGAAAACAGATTATTTTCTGCCTCTTTCCTTCGTGAAGGCAGCATCAGAATTTCAGATCTCCAGACATAACTTATGAATCCACGTCCCACTTGAGGACCTGACCTGGGCAGCTGAGAAGTGAAGCCCCAGCAGTGGTCAACACCATGTCCAGTCCTCATTGCGGCACCTCTAAGGTGCTCATAAACACAAATTATGCTTGAAAATAGACATTGTGTCCCAAAATTGCTCATGGCATTAGACCCAGAGGAGCACGTAACAGAGAGACATAGGTTGTGAGAATGATGAATCTCTCCTTTAAGCTTTTTGATACGAACAGTCTTGCAATGCTTAAGAAAAGCTACAAATTCGTGGAACGTGTTTAACAAGGAAGTTATTTTTAGCCTTGCAATAGCACAACTGTGCTTGAATATCGTCTGTTCGTGCTGGATTTTGACTTTAAAAAAACAGAACCTCCTTCTATCTGCACTTCTATCTGGAGTTTGATTTTTTGGCTAAAAAGGCAGCCTTCTTGACAGTGTTTTAATGCTTACTTGACCCAAATCCAACTTCACTTCATCTTGGCTTCCTCAGTAAGAGTTTCCCCCTCTCTGCTCTGTTTTATATGGTTTCCATGCCCTGACACGACCCCCATTAATTCCAGTGTAAAAAAAGTTTGTCTGAAGACAAGAGCTCCTCTGGCTTTTTTCACCTTTTTTTCCTCCAAACCTCTGTTTCTGGGCTAATAAATTTTACGAGTTAAGTGATTTCTAGTGACTAATTTGCAAGCTCCATTCATTATTTCCATGTTGGGATTTTATTGGCAGGGAAGGTAAACAAATAACATTTGTTGCCATACAGTCCACAGCCCCCCCTTGTTTTAGTCTTTACCTCCGAGCCTGGCTTCTGTTTGTCTCATGTCCTGTGGCCATATGGAGTGGACGTCGGTGCTGAAAGGTTTCTTGCTCTGCTGGTGCTGCATGCAGACGAGCTCTGGGCTAGTGGAATGGGAGGAAAAGATGTTATTTTGGATTGATGTTGCTGGTGTGAGAGTGATGACCATGAGATGTACCATGTCACCAGCACCACCTCATCTCTAGGTGGCAACCAAGCTGGGCTAAAGGCACAAATTCCTTTCTCAGAATCACACAGAATCACAGAATCGACTGGGTTGGAAAAGACCTCAAAGATCATCGAGTCCAACCCTTGGTCCAACTCTAGTCCGTTTACTAGATCATGGCACTAAGTGCCATGGCCAATCTCAGTTTAAAAACCTCCAGGGATGGCGAGTCCACCACCAAGTCCTACTCTTCCTCCTCTTTTCCTGTGGAATATCTTTCTTCCAGGCACTGTGGCGTTTTTCTTTTGCATGAGAGTTTAGCCTGGAAGGGTGTTTTCCATCATCCAAAGCCAGAGAGGCCCTGGGCTGTCCTCGAGGGGAGTGGGTTCAGCTCTTGGCTCTGCCATCCCTGCTCTTTTCCTGACCTACGGTGCAAGGAACATACTGTTTAGGTTCCTTGTACCTAAACACAAAGGCTAGTTAAGCCATAGTTTAATGCCACTTAATCCAGTGGAAATACAGCCATTATTGTCACATAAAGAGCACGTTCAGCTCCCACCAGAAAGCTTTCAGGCAAGGAATTTTCAGTACTATGGCCTGGGTTAAGAGAGAAAAAAAGAAAGGAAAAATCCATAATTTTCTGCTGTTATAGCATCTTGAATACTTTTTTTTTTTTTTTTTTTGAGTGACTGATACATCCAAGAATCTCCTGTCTAACCACAGCCCTTTTCACATTTCATCTGTGCATGATTTCTGCCCTTTCTGCAGGGTTTGGCACTCACCCTACAGCATCGCGTTTGGACTCTGACCGCTGTAATGCAAATGCTCTTGAGTGACCGAGTTAACAGGCTGTGCACGATGTCGAATGTCACCATGGGAAATGTGTCATCGCAAGCAGAAATGCAGCACAGACACCAGGGCCATCAATGTGCTGAGCCCCTTGCGTTGTCGCATAGTTGTGAGATGGGACAGGAGGCTCCCAAGGATGCTGAGCCAGGGTCAGATGCTCCCACGGAGGATGACCCAGGTTCAGAGCCTCACAAGGATGCTGACCCAGGGTCAGATGCTCCCAAGGAGGCTGACCCAGGTTCAGAGCCTCATAAGGATGCTGACCCAGGTTCAGATGCTCCCACGGAGGATGACCCAGGTTCAGAGCCTCACAAGGATGCTGAGCCAGGTTCAGATGCTCCCAAGGAGCTTGACCCAGGTTCAGAGCCTCACAAGGATGCTGAGCCAGGTTCAGATGCTCCCAAGGAGGTTGACCCAGGTTCAGATGCTCCCAGGGAGGCTGAGCCAGGTTTGGATGCTCCCAAGAAGGCTGACCCAGGTTCAGAGCCTCACAAGGATGCTGACCCAGGTTCAGAGCCTCACAAGGATGCTGAGCCAGGTTCAGATGCTCCCAAGGATGCTGACCCAGGTTCGGATGCTCCCAGGGAGGCTGAGCCAGGGTCAGATGCTCCTCACCAGTTTGGCAGGAGGAAGGAGCTGGAAAACTGACTTAACTCTCCGGGGGATCCCAACTAGATGGGTCCAGCAGTCCTTGAAATAACCCCACCCCTGGTTCCGCGTGACTAATTGATCCTCAATTCGGGGTCACTTTTGGGAAGCAAGGAACCTGAACAGTGAGCAAAGGGAAGACTCCACCTCCCTGTAAGCCATGGGAATTTCCAGGCTGGCACCCAGGGTGAGGATCCACCTGCTGGTGATCTTGTGTTCAAAGGTTCTGGATGCTGGAACCCAGCAAGCTCCAGGTACCTGCTGCAAGCAGGTTTCACCTCCCGTTACCAGGAGCTGGGCTGGTTTCCCTTGAAAGCCAATGGACAGGAGTGCCCACCTTTTAGACTGACAAAACTACTCCAAAAAGTTGCCAATCACGCTTCTCATACCGTGTTTTTCCAGCTGAGAAAATGTCGATAACACTTTTTTCTTTTCCTCTGGTCTTTGGTCGGTGTTTTAGTTCTGTTGTACCCTCCAGGAGTCTGGATGAGGAGTTTACCCAACTTCACCGGCTGGGAGGCTCAAGACAGCCAGAACAGCAGCTCTGTCCTGAATAGGACTTTTGAATAAAGGGCAAAATTTGACATTACAGAGCAGCCAAACCTCCAATTTCTTATTATTTTCTTATTTTTATTCTTTTTTCAGATACTTCATTATCACATGCTGTTGAAAGCATTTTCCGAGTTGTTCTCCCCTTCCTTCATCCCCACCTTTCATGTCTTGGTAGCTCTCAGCTTCTTCTCCTTCATCTTCTCCCATCCCACGTCCCCCACTTTGCTCCTCCAGCAGTTCCCTACCACTCCTCCCCCCCACCCAGGTTCCACAGTCACGGGTGGGTTTATTTGCTCACACAGTGGGGTAAACAGCAAGAAATGGAGTTCATGGTGCTTCCAAGTTAGATCTCTAAGTCAGGACTTCTCATTTCTGGGTTTAAAATGAGCCTGGACATACTGAGTAACAGGAGAACCTGGTCTGGCTTGGAGGGTCCTGCCTGCAAATCAAGCAAAATAAGGAAAAATCAGCCTGTGTGGAGGAGCACCAGGGAGGAAGCAGCCACGGCACACAGGTTGTGGGAAAGGATTTGTGCAAAGGCCCAATTTTGAAGCAATTCGAGAAGGTCCGAGTTCTTCTAAGCAGTGGCGAAGTTGATTTATAGTGCATGGAGATAGGCAGATAATGAATCTTTCTTTTCAGCAAATGACCTAAAAAATCGAGGGCTGGAGTAGATTAAGAAATTTGATTTTTTTTTTGGTGTGGAAAACAAAGAATCTTTTTCAGGCTTTTTTAGCCTGAAAAACAAAACAAAGCAAAGCAAAAGGAAAAAGAAAAAGCGCGCGTGTGTGTAATGTAGCACATTTGGTTTTGACTTGCAGCAAAAAGTTCCCTTTTCTTTTCAGACTGTGGAACTAACTCTACTTGAAATCCTCTATTTAGTTTGCAAAACCAAAGCGCAGCTTCTAGTTGTCCGCCCTGGAATAATTTTTACAAGAGTGTGATTCATTGCAGAAGGGGTTGGATGGCGTAGGAAACCTCAGGAGCAGAGGACTGACCTCCAGCAGGCTCCGAGCCACCCCCGTGTGCTTGGTTCCTCTTGCCCTTGGCAACCTGAAGCTGCTCATCTCTCCCACTGACCATAGATGGAGGCCAGACAGCTCATTTGGACTATTTCGGGTGGTTAAAAGTAGGTGAAAAGTTACCAGTCATCTTGACTAAATTAAAGGGGTGAGTTTTTGTGATTTCCTGGCCATGCAAGGTGTATTTCTCAAGCCTTGAGTCATTGCCCTTTTCTGGATTCTCCAATAAATCACCGTTCCTGGGCAAGGAAGTGTTACAGCTCCGAGATGACACATGGGAAATGACACACACTTCTATGTCTGATTTGCCAAGTTCAATGGCATTTCCTAGTGTCAGGAATGTACGGACAAAAGTGCAACTATATGAGGTCGGACCAACCAATATCTGGGTAAGCACAGAGAAATATATCTACAGAATATCTACAGCGATTGGCAAATCAGGGAATTCCTATGAGAGAGACTGCACCTTTGTCTTTAACAGACCTCCATGGGTTTTTCCTCTGTGAACTCATCCTGTCATCCCCAGAAGCCACATAACCATGTGGTTTTCACAGCTTCACTGCACGTGTTGACTCTGCCATGTGTGAAGGACCATTTCCTTGGTTTGCTTTGAATTCCATCCTACTTCCAATGGTCATCTTACCCATTTTCTGTGTGTTAACGGAGGTGGCAACTGGCCCATGGTTGGACTCGATGATCCTGAGGATCTCTTCCAACCAAAATGATTCTATGATTCTGTGATGAACAGAAACTCTTGCTTCATAAATCCATCATTTGCTGAGGGCCAGGTCCTTGGAGTACTTAAGCAGAAGACCCATGGAACATGTGCCACCTGCTAAGATTCTTTCTGCTTCCATCTGTTATGGTCTTTGCAGGAAAGAAGGTGCTGGGCTAGGTGGACATTTGGTCCAAAACATTATATGTCTAATCCTACCACACTTGCAGAGCAAGCAAGGGGTGGCCTTCAGAAGATAACATCTCTCCTTTTCTCCCCATGCGCCCTGACCAGCAATTTCCGGGCAGTTCTGCCCAGCATAGGACCCTCCAAGCCTGTGTAAATACTAACCTGAAGCAGTATCAAGAGATTAAACTGATGAAGTGTTTCCCTAAGAAGCCCAGCTCCCATGGAAACCTCCAGTCTCGTTATCTCTGCAGTGGATGTCCATGAAGTTTGACAACCATAATTGCTCCGTGAGGTCAGGTTCCAGACACAATTCCCTTTTCATCCTGCTCCTTCTCCACCATCCCCAAGGCACACGTACTTTAACTCTACCCTGGCTTCTGCTGTCGGGAACAGACAGAGTTGTGTCTGACATCCCCAGGAGCACGGGGAGATGTGTCAGTCCAGACCCACCTTTGAAATTCCTGTTCAAACAAGATGTGCAAGGAGGCTACGCCACGAGATGTCACCTCACCAGCCCAACTGGCTCGCTTGGGTAACCCCACACACCTTGTTCTGAGGCAGACAACAGCTTAGGAATAGCCCCTAGGAGGCTAGTATTAAATTTGGAATTTATCAGTAAATGCTATTTTTAGACCCCAGTAGCTGAGCTTGATTTTAATATTTTTTAATACCCCTGGCAAGTAGCCATGCTTAAATCAGCCTTGATTTTGAGCTAAATAAAATCACTGTGCATATACATCTGGCTGCTACAAATGTGTGTTAAGATTTTACCTTTCCATTGTAAAAAATAAAAGCAAAGCCACAGAATTGTTCTTATTAGTGCTTTATGGTATATATAATATGAAAGTCTTTGCTCATATTTATTCTGGATGGTAAAGGTAATAACTGTGAACCACGATGGAGAGATGTTTGCACCTGTATCCCAAACTGTCATAGAAAACTCAAGGCTTTGCCTACTCTTCTCTTGTCACAAGCAGGAGAAACTGAGGCAAGGACAGGTCCGAGGCTGCAGAGGCCACACGCAGAGGCACTGATGTTCCTTCTGCTGGAGTTATTTTATTTCTACCATCCTGAAATCCTATTACACCTGAAGAAGTGATGGCCACCTCTGCCACCAAGCGATGCAGACTTAGGACGTGGTCACCCCTCTCTAAACTGAGAGACTGCACAAAACAGTGGTGGATCCGGTAATGTTCTCCATGGAGAACATGCGAGACAGTGTAAGGAGTCTTCCCGGAGGTGGATCTCCAAAAATTCCCATGGTTCATTCCCTGAAATCCCTCTGCAAACCTTGTGTTTCCTACAAAAGCACATGGGCTGTTGGGCCACAGCTTTTCATGTTGGCTAATGTCTTCTCCTCATGTCCCTGTGGTTTTTGCTCTCCTTGTTGAAACCTCTTGTCTCAAACACAAACTCATCCCTGGGAAGATTTGCCATATTAAGCAGTGGTCAGCACAGGTAAGAAGTTCATTGTTCTTAAATGCACTTTCCTGGGTTAAAACCCAGCTGAAGGCGTGGAGGGACTCACCATTCCTCAAATCCTAGCTCTGCTGGCTGGTCAGGAAGGCCATCCAGCCTTAATCCGACTTGGGGCTTCCCTCTTTACAAGCAAAGCTCTAGGTAGGACTAACAAATACTGCAAAGTAGGCTGAGCCTCCCCCAGGTCCCTCAAGTCATTTCTTCCACCGCTGGCTGGGCTCACCCTGCCTGTGGTACGAAAATAGGAACTTTCACAATGAACTCAACTTTATCCCACTTGTCTGTGAGCCAGGATTTAGGCTACGCTATAAATTATGATCCCAAGTCAGATTGTGCCAACCCTTAATTTGCGGTAACTTTATCCCATAAATGCCCCCATTGTTCAGTGAGGTGACACTTTTGCTTTCATTTCTATATTTATAACTTGGTTAATATCCCCTTTTACATACATTTTCTTGGATACCAGAGGTCAGCGTGCTTCTCTCTTCCTCTCCTTCTCCAACCCACTTCAGCTCTCATCGTTCTGCATAGGAAAAAAGACTAAAGATGGGAGAAAAATCAGCTGCAAAATAAGACATGGCTCCAGCCTAGTGGAAACCTGAGTTTTCCTACATGGTGATGCATGTGAATGCTCACTGCATATAGAATCATAGCATGGTTTGGGTTGGAAGGGACCTTTAAAGATCATCTATATAGATTTCATCTGCATTGGGAATGTGCCAGTCCACCCAGATAGATCTTGTTATCTAATGCAAGAGATGTTAGATCTGGGGAGCAACCAGTGTCTCAGCTCACTAATTAACCCCCTCTGACTTCGGGTGAAATTCAGATTCTCCAGTTAAAAAACTCAGAGAAAGTAGAACGTCCGTCAGTGAGATCTTGGCCCAGCTGTAGGCTCGGGGTTGAATTGTGACCAAGGTGACCCACCACAGCCTTAAATCAAAGGCTCTTGAGCCTTCCCAACCATAGAAAGCTCCGCAGCAGCATTTTGCCTTGTTCCTGCTCAACCTCAGCAAGACTTGATCTCGTGTTGCCTTTTACCAGTAGGCTGGGGACCTGTATCATCCAAGCTGCCTTCACTGCTGCACTTGGTTGGAACCCATGGAGACCCAAGTCTGGGGAGCACCCTGGTGTTGGCAGGTGGATTAGGATGGTGGTCACTGGCTTGAGCAAGTCCTAAGTGGAGAGTGCCCCAGGAGCAACCCCTCCTGCGGAGGCTGGTTGAACCTCACCTCTCAGTGACTGGGGAAAACACGGGTCTAGGGATGTTCCTGCCCCTCAGCTGAGCATGTTGTCTACCCCAGACTCTAGTCCTTACATCTGTAAGACTTTGATTAAGCTTTTAATCAAGGAAAACCGGTTGATTTCACCACTTCCATTTCCCATCTGTTGTGATCCTCCTTTGAGCGACTGGTGTTTTGAGTGACACAACCTGCTGTCCTGCAGAATGAGGGACATGTGGTGAGTCTTGTCTTGTCCAGGTGTTCAGGGATTAAGCTCCAGTCGTGATCCCAGTTTCATCTGGGAAGGAGCAGGGAGATGCGGAGCTGCTGTCCCCTTTGCTGGGCCAGACTGGGTGGGTTCATTTGCCGTTTGGCTTCGTGCCTCTTTGCCTTGGCGCCTGCATCTGGTTTAAAGCGAGCTTGCATGCCACCATCAGAGGTTCATGTGGACTTCATATGTCTGGCGACAACTCCTGACACTGGCTGGTGACTCAAGGCTGTGGGGGATTCCTCCGGTCCTTGGGACCCTTTCCAAAATCCAAGGGCTGATGAAGGCATCTGGGTTGTGATCACAGCCAATGTGACTTTGACATTGACTATTTTTCTCTGCTGACATGGGAAAGTCCAAGAGGCCACAACGACTCCCACCCAACGTGATACAGGCCAGAAGAACACCCAGAAGGCCCAGGAAAGAGGCTGTGTGTCCTACATCAGCGCCTCTCCCAGTGTGTGGGTCTTGGATCTCTGATTTAAAAGCAGAAGGTTTGAAAAACAGATCGCAGGAAATGCTGAAATTTTGCAAATGATTGCTGCCCTGGTGTCTCCTTGCCATCTGAGGACAAAAGATTTGTCTTTTGTGTATGGAGCCTCACCAGCCAAAGTTTGGTTTGGTTCTTGCAGGTGAGTATGACAGTGCTGTATTGACCCTACTGGTGAGAGGTCCCACCACTGTCACCCACTCTTGTTTTATCACCCTTTTCCTGGGGAAATAGAGCACATGAAATGCTGTTGGCCACAATGTGAAAGGGTTTTGTGGCCGACTTGCCCCCCTTGTTGTGTTTTTACCATGGGTCTTACGCTTTATCATAGAATCGTAGAATCATATAATAAGGTGGAAGGGACCCACAAAGATCATTGAGTCCAGCTCCTGCCCCTTCATATAACAAACCCAAAATTCACACCGGGAATATACATGTGGGAAACACATCCGTGCATGCAAGCACACACGCCTCTGCACAAATACGTGCAGGGTGACACAAATGTCCAACGTGCAGTGTCCTGAACTAGAGAGTGTCTCACCAGAAGAACATATCATGGGAACTCAAGTATTTTTGCCTCCCGACCAGTTTTTATTCCAAGATGTTCCTTTCCCCGTAAACCTTTCGCTGCTCTAGAATGGAAAAACCACACGCAAACACACGCACGCAGACGTGCACACACAGGCAAACCCTCTCCAAGATGTTCTGCGCTCGTGTGTTGCAACACAAACCAGATGCTGGCGATTAAGCAAGTGCCTGGCAAAGCTGCCAAAGGGGGAAAGTGATGCCTGAGCAGGGTCCCAGTGTGAATATCCTTCCCTGCTCTTCTTCCTCCCCCTGCACCTCCCGCTGAAGCACCACGCTCATCCTTTCCTCTCTGGACCATCCTTTGGTTCCCTTTTTTCTCTGCCCAGGTACCGATTTTCCTAACATTTTCCCAAACAAAACTGTTTCTTGAGACTTCCACCCTTTCAGCAAATTGGGTTGAGTTTGGGTGGTGAGTTCAATGGTTCCAGGAGGTAGAAAGTGCTGCTGAGTTTCATTTCTTGTTCTAGTGAGAGAGGGTAAAACTTATCATGCCCTTTAAGCCAACAGGAACCATCAGGTGCAGACAACACCTGTTGGCATTTGCTCTGGGGGAAATTTTCCCCATCACGATGGTCATTGCTATGACCCCTTTCTTGTTTTTTTTTTTTTTGTTTTCCTTCCTCCCTGAGTCCTCTCTCCTTTTAACATTCAATCTTCCCATCCCTAACTCGTCCGTGATCACGGTTCCTTCTCTCCACCTTCATTTCCGACTCCTTAATCACACTTATTTTACATTTTCTGGTGCAGGAGTCCATCTTTGTGCACTGCGCTTCCACAGCTCCTTCCTCAGTAGAATCCAGCCCTTGCTCATAAACTTTGACTTTACTTCAGTCTATGTAATGAATAATGATACATCTCCCTGATTTAATAACCCTTTTCTGCTGATTCTTAACAAAGATTTTACTCCTTGTCAGAAGAAAAATAGAAGTAAATGGATTTACCTTTCCTTTCCTTTCCTTTCCTTTCCTTTCCTTTCCTTTCCTTTCCTTTCCTTTCCTTTCCTTTCCTTTCCTTTCCTTTCCTTTCCTTTCCTTTCCTTTCCTTTCCTTTCCTTTCCTTTCCTTTCCTTTCCTTTCCTTTCCTTTCCTTTCCTTTCCTTTCCTTCCCTTCCCTTCCCTTCCCTTCCCTTCCCTTCCCTTCCCTTCCCTTCCCTTCCCTTCCCTTCCCTTCCCTTCCCTTCCCTTCCCTTCCCTTCCCTTCCCTTCCCTTCCCTTCCCTTCCCTTCCCTTCCCTTCCCTTCCCTTCCCTTCCCTTCCCTTCCCTTCCCTTTCCTAAAGCATTTTTTTTTCAGGTTCTAAGAAAATTAAAAGACTACTCAAAGCCAACAGGGCCAACAGTTGGGAAGAGGGAAGAAAAGGGCATTTTCCCTTTTCTCTGAAGAATTGTACCTCAAGAAGAAGAATTCTTATTACTGAAATTTAATTTTTTCAGGACTTTTCAGACCAAATCACCCCCTCATTAGGGGCAACAAAGATGATTAAGGGAGGGGAGCATCTCCCGTGTGAGGAAAGGCTGAGGGAGCTGGGGCTCTGGAGCTGGACAAGAGGAGACTGAGGGGGGACTCATTAATGTTTACAGATATATAAAGGGTGAGTGTCAGGAGGATGGAGCCAGGCTCTTCTCGGTCACAACCAATGATAGGACAAGGGGTAATGGGTTCAAACTGGAACACAGGAGGTTCCACTTAAATTTGAGAAGAAACATGTTTGGGGTGAGGGTGTCAGAGCCTGGCCCAGGCTGCCCAGGGGGGTTGTGGAGTCTCCTTCTGTGCAGACATTCCAACCCCCTGGACACCTTCCTGTGTAACCTCATCTGGGTGTTCCTGCTCCATGGGGGGATTGCACTGGATGAGCTTTCCAGGTCCTTCCAACCCCTGACACTCTGGGTTTCTGTGATTCATTTTCTACTCTGAAACCCTAGTTCTGAAATATTTAATTTCAGAAAAAGGCTTCGGATAAAAACTCACCTAAAACCACCGAGACAGGTTCAGTTTGAAGCCAGTAGAGTGGGACCCACTTTGAAATGTGGAAAATGGTGACGGACGCATTTCTGCTGCCCGTAGCTTTGACTCTGCAGTTGCCTCGTGCAGCTGCCCAGACACGACGCTTCGGGACGCATTTCATGCCGCCAAACCCCAGCGGGGAGGACAAACATCCTTCCTGCAAACCGACTCACCTCCCTCCGCAAACCAACGCATTCCTCTTAGAGGAAGCTAATTCTTAATTTATCTGTGATAACGAGAGGATCCTTAATATTAAATAATTTCAAAAGGCTTTGCACTTATTTCATCTTCCAGATGCACTGTCAAACAAGAAAAATAAGATGTTTTTTGTATGGATCAAGAGGTAACACGGGAAGAAATTACCATTTGGCAATATTTTTGTCGAAGGCTTGGAAGCTCTGCAGCTGGATGTCTCTGTAGCCAGTTATTTTAATTCAAGAGCTTTTTCTTGCGCTGGGCTGGGTTCTTATTTTAGTTGAACAGAAAAAAAGGCAATTTCCAGAAAGCTTCAACAGGGCTCAAGCATCTGTGAGTTCCTGAGAGACTTTTGACAATGTTGTCAGCATTTATTTTTAACTCAATGAATAAGGGCAGCTCGTTGAAAACTCTTTCTGAGCGCATCTCGGTCCAACTGCCCCTCTGAACAGTCCCCCGCCCAGGGACGGGTCCTGCCTTGCAGGGCAGAAGTGATGCTGAGGATGCCTCATTGATTCCTTCTCTCTGCTGAGAAACCACTGGACAGTTGGAGTCCCTGATTCATAGCAGCCTGGGCTGGAGTGGGATGGTTCATATCCTACTCAAGGTCTCTTTGACTGTGGGCAACGTCCTGGAGGCCTCTTTGTCTCTGTTTTTGTTCCACAGGATTGTACTAATGTCTCTTACAAAAGCCCCACAGAAGTCACAAAACCCCAGACTGGTTGGGGTTGAAGGGAGCTCTGTAGATCCCCAGACCAGCCCTGCTCACGCGGGCTCACAGAGCAGATCACACAGGTGGGTCCAGGCGGGTTTGAATGTCTCCAGAGGAGGAGACTCCACACGTGCTCTGGGCAGCCTGGGCCAGGCTCTGGCACCTCCCAGCAAACAAGTTTCTGCTCATGTTCAGATGGAGTCTCTTGTGCTTCAGTCTGTGCCCATTGCCCCACAACCTGGCGTTGGGCACCACTGAAAAGAATCCAGTTCCATCCTCTTGACACCCAACTTGGAGAGATTTATCAGCATCAATAAGGTCTCTCTCAGCTTTCTCTTCTCCAGACTGAACAGGCCCAGCTCTCTCAGCCTTTCTTCATAAGAAGGTCAGAGCAGGAACGTCCCTTCTCACGCTCCCCAGCCTACACGAGCCATCACTTTCAGGCTACCAGGCAGTGACCACAGCTATCATGGGATCCCATGGTGATACTGCTCTCCTTTTCTTGGCTCAGATTGCCCAAAGCAAAGGTTTCCACAGCCCTTGATGGGTCTGTGCTCTACGTCTGTCCAAGAGCATCTGAACAGGATTTCTGGTGTCATCTCCAGAGCCTCAGGGCATTGCACCAGCTGCTGTCCCAGAAGGGAGGAGGTGTTGTATCTGACAGCTCCGCCTGGGTTTTGTCTCAGGTGTCCCAGAACATCCCAAAAAGCAACAGACACTTGTGTTTCTACAACTGAATCCCACATGACGACCTTCATATTTAGCTGTGTTTGTGGGTGCTGGTGTCCAAACTGCTGCAGGCAGAGGTGAGTCCAAACAATGAAGCCTGGAGAGCTCACCAGAAAGAGGCAGAGTCCACTGATTGCACAGCCAAATCTGAATTTGCAAGTTGGCATCTCTTGCCATTGACTTTTCTTCCCTCTAATTAATCCTTTCTGTGGTGCTCTTCAAGTCCTAAAGCAAGGAGAGAGGCACTGTGCATGCAGGGTGCATCCTTCACACCAAGGAGGATTTCTCTAGAGGTGTCCCAGGGATGCCCTTGCAGAAGGAGGACATCTTTGAGGGAAGAAGTTGCTGATTTCCTTTCCCCCTTTTCTCCCATTTCTAGCATCCTCTCACGGACAGTCTCCTGCAAGGAATTTACTTCTGTAATTAGGAGAAGCTATAGAAATCCCAAAGGGAAGGGAAAAGGACTGGCTGGAAATCCTGTTTCCTTTTTCCCTGGAGACATCCCAGGCCAAGCTGGACGGGGCTCTGAGCAACCTGAGCTGGTGAAGATGTCCCTGTCATGGTAGGGGTGGCACTGGGGAGCTGGGAAGGTCCCTTCAACCCAAACCGTTCTATGATTCTATGATCTTGACAGTCTGGGAGGGAATGTCTCCTTGCACGATGGCCCCTTACTGTCTTCTCCCATCTCATCGTTCCTTATTGCTGGTCTGCTGTGGTCTGGCTTCTTTCCTCCCTCTTCTCCCCAGCTCTGCAGCCTCCCCTTTCTCCAAAACCATGTGGCCTCAGCCACACACAAGGTATTGTCACAGGGTGGTTGTTTTCCACAGGTGGAAACCCAGTGCACGTGGTCACCACAAGCCCATGGAGTCCCTGTCTCCAAGGTGGGCGTCTGCTCCCCAAAATGCTCCTGATCTCCAGCAGCAGCTCCTGTGCTGGAGGGACCATCGCCGGCTTCTCGCAGGGAGGTAGTCGAAAAACCAAACATCAACAATAACCTGAACCCAGCAAAGCCCAGAGGTGCCACTTGAGAAGCAGAGTAGCTGGTGGAGTTCAGCAGAACATTCTCGGGTAACAGCGAGGTTAGTTGCTCCCCGAGGGGAACTGGGTTTGCTTACTTACTATTAGTTTCATACTAGAAAAACATTTACTGGAATTTTTAGTGAATTATGCTCAGATGTGCCTGTGGTCAGTCCCACGTCTCACCGAGTTGGTGTTACCACGGCATAAAGGAAAACAAGGTTTCCAGGGCTTCCTTTGGTCAATAAAAAAAGCCATAAATGAAATATATGGAGCAAAACTGGTAAGTGCGGAGGAATGACAGCTTTGTTCACTGACCTGACTTTCATTTGTCCTCCTCCCTCTTTATCTTTCCTTTCCCAGGTGAGGGAAAGGCTAACACCCCTCTTCATGGCTGGAAAAGCCTGCAGTGTCGTACGTAAGCGCTGAAGATTTAGACGTACCCCCCATTTGAAGTCGATGTCCCCATGACTGTTTGAGACTGGGGCTGCCCCGAAGCCAGAGGGATTTCACAGGTGTGGGGGGAGCAGGTCATGGAGTTTCCACGCCGGCTGGTGGGTGGTTGCCCATTGCTCTAAGCAGCCGGATCGATGGATTTATAGCCTGCCTACCACAGCGGGGCCCCAGCACTGATGAAGTTTCTCGAAGCCAGCGTGAAGCAGATAAATAAAAAAGAAACATGCTCCGCTGGATCGGTCTGGTCACCGGCACCCACCGCAAATTCGGTGTGGAAATAAAGCGCTTTTCATTCTTCCAGTGGCGAGAGCAATTAACTATTAGAACATGACGCTCTGAGGACCGTGGTCGTATCCTGCGCCTGGTCCAGCTGGAAGCCTTCCTGGCAGATACACCTTGCCAGAGCGCGAGGTCTCCCAGGGGCTATCGGCTGCTCAAAAGGTTAATCCAGCGGTCTGTCAGCTGTAAAACTGAGCATGGAGATTACTCCAGGTGCACAGCACGGGGAGAAATACTGCAAGGTCCTGCCTACCCAGTGGAATGAACTTAACTCCTAAATTGCCACAAAATTCGAGATGCAAAGTTTGAGACTTGGGAATTTTTTTTAAAGCTGATGTCAGTTCTGGACATTTGGATCAAGTAAAACCCAAGGACAGAGGACCTGGTTCAGATAGAACCCGTTTGTTTGGTGGCCTGTGGGTGTCATCATTCAGTGATGCATCGCTATCCGGACACAGAGACCAGGTCTGGGGACCTGGGTGTGACTTTACCCTGTTTTAAGACCTGAAACTAAGTCTGAGAACTGCCAAGATAATTCCCATAGGTGTGTAAAGTCCCCACTTCGTGTGCCGGAGTTTGGACTCTGGGATCAGATGGCGCATCTCAATGTTCGTGTCTCAAAGCCGACTCTCGATCCCTGCATCGGTGGGCAGAAGTGACCTCTGCGAGCTGCCGCCAGCAGCAGATGCGGGACACAGGAATCCAGACAGCTATTTCACCCTCTGCTACTGACTTCCTGAGTGGTTTTGGTTAAATCTCTTCACTTTTTCCGCACCCTCACAAAACGTGAGTCATAGCAGGCTTCGAGGAGGAGGAATGAAGTGGGCTTCAGCAAATCCAGATTGTATTATTTTTTTAATTTATTTTTAAATTTCTTTTAAAATTGTTTAAATTTTTTGTCTTGCCACTGGGCTCCACTGCAAGAAACCTCCTCCTGCTCCTCCGTTTTCTGCATTGCAGAGGCTGGTGACAGCACATACCTGCTGTGGCATCTGAAGGATGTCCCACCTTACCATCCCGGGACACCTGAAAGGGACTTGGTCCAGACCCCATTCCCCTGCCCTGGGATGGTGAGATGGGCCCAAAAAACCTCTTTTCCACTGATTTCTGTCAGGAGGAAAGGAAAGCACCGTCCAGCCAGGGGGGATGTGCCTCTTGCCCTGCAACCATCAGCTTCTCAGCACAGATCTGAGCCTTTAATGCCAACCTGACTCCATGTGGGGCCCCACGGGGTATTTTTATTGACCCCAAACATGTAATAGTTGCATGTACAGTCTCTCATGTTCAAAATTTACTTGTAAACTTGTTAGAACTTCTCCCACTCTTTTGTCTCTCTCTGTCTTTCTTTTCTCTTTTTCTTTACCTTTTCCTTCTTATCATTTTTATTTAATTTTAATTTTATTTTTTTATTTTTATAGGGTTTTAAATTTCCTTTCCTTTCCTTTCCTTTCCTTTCCTTTCCTTTCCTTTCCTTTCCTTTCCTTTCCTTTCCTTTCCTTTCCTTTCCTTTCCTTTCCTTTCCTTTCCTTCCCTTCCCTTCCCTTCCCTTCCCTTCCCTTCCCTTCCCTTCCCTTCCCTTCCCTTCCCTTCCCTTCCCTTCCCTTCCCTTCCCTTCCTTTTATTTCTTTCCTTTCTTTCTCTCTTTCTCTCATTTCTCTCATTTCTCTCATTTTCTCTCTCTCTCTCCTCCTCCTCCTTTCTTTCCTTCTTTGTACACACCAATATTTTCCATATTTTAGATCTTATTCCACTGCCTGTCCCATACTGAATTCTGGCACATTTTATGCCACCTTTGGGGATGGTTTTCCATGGTTAAGTGAAATAAAAGGAACATCAAAGCCCCTGTGTAACACAGCACCCACCTCTGTGCTGGGTTTCTGTTTGCATTCCCTGCAGCAAATTGGGCTTTCCAGCAAGAAGAAGGTCGGGGATGGAAGGGGCAGGAGGAAAGGGGGTGTATAAAATGGGAGAGTCACAGCCGTGTCTGAAAAGAAATATCCCTGTAAGTCTAGAGATGCGTGGCTGGAATGTGAAGCCCATTTCCCCAGGAAGGATGCTGAGATGGCTGGATGATGCCAAGAAAGGAGCTTCAGAGGCTACAGGGAGTTCTGGGTCTTTGACGGCTACTGTTTTCCACTGCATCAGGTTGTGGATTCGGCACCTCTGCCAAACTGGAGCTCTCCCCTTGGCCAGTGAACAGCCAGTGCCCATTCAGGTCTCCCAGCACGTCCCCCTTCTCATATAGCTTTGGAGAGAGGACTCCAAGCCATTCATGCCCCATGGCCCAGCCGGGCGCTGCTCTCTCAGCCAAGCTCAAAAATGAGGAGAATAATGATTTCAGACTAAGAGAAGACATGGGGACTGGCTGGCCAGTGTGGAGGGTAACACTAAAAATACTCTTGGTCCTCTGGTTCTTCACAGTTGTTGCTTTCATAGGCAAAAATGTATGTCTTACATGCACCCATGTCCTCAGCCTGGCACCAGCCCTGGTTGTTTTGTCCCTCCAGGTCCTTCCCAGGCAAAGCTTCATCACAACACGGATCCTGAACCAGCTTTTCCTTCCCTTGTCCTCGGTGGAGACAGCTGCTGCCACCTTAACTTATAGTCAAATCAATATGTTCACACCCCCGCCTACTCAGCCAGCCAGTCAGCAGGTGCAGAATTAGCCTAAGCCACAGCCTAAGACTCATCTCCTTAGAAAACCAGGTTAAAAATATTTATATATAAGTATATAAAGTAATTTTATACAGTATTTAAGTATATAAAGTATTTATATATAAGTATCTAAAGTAATTCTATGCAGTATTTAAGTATATAAAGTATTTATATATAAGTAAATAATTTATTAAATATCATTTAAGGTTATGTAAGGTTTCTTCATCCTGTGACTGCACTGGGCTCCACCTCAGAACCGTTTGCTCCATTCCATTTACATTAGCAGCAATTATATTGTTCCTGTCTTTTTAAATCATGGTGCCATCTATGGCCGTAATTAATGTGTGCAACTTGTTCACATCCAGCACATTTTCTCACTGGGCAAGTGAAGCAGGAATTATAATTTCATCAAGAACTTTCTGAGTGTTCCTTTCCCTGGGGCTATCCAGGCTTTCAGGTTCTTACATTTGGTTTTGCAATCAGGAGAGACTTAATTAAAAAAAAAATAAAATAAAGAAAAAAGAAAAAAAAAAAAAAAGATGAAACAAACAAAAAAAATCATGTGGGAACTTTCAAATCCTCCCTTGCCAGATTGGTTTTGTGAGTGAAAGGTGAATTAGCCCTGGATGGAGCCGTGCGCCTCCACATCTGTAAGACATCGGTGACAGCAGCTGTGATATTGCAGCGCACCTTTGATCCCCCTCCCCTGCTATTTCACGAGGGTGTGTTTTGCCCAGCGCCGCTGTGCAGCCACCTTTAGCTACACAATGGCTGCATTAACAAAGCAGGGCAGTAATTCCTGGGGAAGGGAGGACCTGGGAGCAGGAGGGACCAACCTGCACCCTTCGGATGGAGGGAAACCTGCAGGCAAGTGTTTGGCTCTGCCCTGGTTGCACCGAGGTGTCGGATGGGTGAAGATCTCGATGGCTGATGCCTGGATGGCTTGGTGTTTGAATAAGGAGGGCAGTGATATGGAGCAGCGCAGAGGTGGTAGAGAAAGGAGCCTGATCATGGCTCTTTCCAGTCCTGTGGCATGGAATTATAGAATTATCATAGAATAGTTTGGTTGAAGGGAACTCCACAGTCCCCCAGTGCCCCCCCTGCCATGACAGGGACATCTTCACCAGCTCAGGTTGCTCAGAGCCCCGTCCAGCCTGGCCTGGGATGTCTCCAGGGATGGTTCAGCCACCACCTCTCTGCCCAACCTGGGCCAGGCTCTCACCACCCTCAGGGCAACAATTTCTTCCTCATGTCCAGCCTGAATCTCCCTCCTTTAGTTTAAAACCATCACCCCTTGTCCTATCGCAACAGGCCCTGCTCAAAAGTCTGTTCCCATCTTTCTTATCAGTTCCTTTTAAGTCCAGAACAGCTGCACTAATGTCTCCCCAGAGCTTCTCTTCTCCAGCTGAACACCCCAACTCTCTCAGCCTGTCCCCCAGCAGAGCTGTTCCAGCCTCAGATAATTTCTGTGCCCCTAACATTGCATCTTCTGGCCACATCTATTCAATGATGTTTTGCAAGGACCAGGGAACCAGAGTTCAGACCTTTCTCTCATAGCTCTATCCTGTTAAAATCGAGGACAACGGCTTGTTCCGAGGGCAAGCAGCACTTGGAGCTGCAGGTTGCCTTTGTGGAGGTTTGTGGCTAATGAAGCAGCTCTGCAACCTGCCCCATCCCAAAGCTCCTCTCCAGAGTTTATCACCCACCTTACCCAGGGGAAAGAGGTCCAGCTCCAGTTAGAAACAGGACTTGGGGGAGAGCAATGTGGGGTGCTGGTTTGGTACACAGACACAGGGATATTTCTTAACTTGGGCTCACATTCCCGATGGACACGACCACAATTAATTGGATGGTTTCAAAGTGCAGGGCTGCAAGACTTGGCTTCCCTCTCTGAGGTGGGTGACCACTGCCCTGCTCTCCCAGGGATGGTTTCCCAGGAGTTGTGTCTCTCTTGTGGCGGCCACAGATGGGCAGGATATCTCAGTGGTGGATGGGGGGATGAGGAATTGGGTTTCACACTGAAAAAGAGGTCAGGGTGAGCCTTGTCCCGTGGTTCAGAGCAGAAATGTACATGGCAGCAAAGGTGCCTTTGCTGGAGAAGGGAAAAAAAAAAAGAGGAAAAAAGGCAGAAGCAGAGAGGATTCCTGGTTGCAGCAGAGGGAGCCCTTCCATTGCAGATGAGGCAGAAATCAGGCTCAGGCTGGAGCTTGAGGCTGAGCCTTAGTGGCCCCGCAGCCCTGGTCTCACCTTCCCGCTCTTTCCAGTCTGCACTAACTGGGATGGACAGAGCCCCCCCTCCCCGCCCAGGGCTGTCACTATGAACCTGCGCTTTGACAAGAGCTGGACAGACCAGCCTGGCACCAGGCTCCTGAAGACAAGGCAGGTCCTGATACAATGCTGTCCCCACCCCCAGCTTATACCCTGGCTGTAAAAACCCCTCCACCTCAGCCTGTTCAAGCATCTCCTCTGCGTTTTCCCTCTTAAAGATGTTTTCCATCCCAGTAGGACACTCTCAGTTTGCTTGTCAGGCTGGAGGGAATGCTGGAAAGAGACTTGGAGCCTGGTGGGAGACCAGACCCCCTCCAGTCAATTCTGGAGAATAACCTACTAGGGTCACAAGTGGAGCCAAGGGGACTTGGATGCACAATTTCCCATCTCCTGCTGAGATCTGGATGTGTGGCCGTGCCTCGAAGGTCCCATATCAGGTCAGAGGACAGCCCATGGTGCTGGACAGAAGGTTTGAGTGTGACTCTGTTGGACGCAGAGCCCTTTATCCCCTCGAGGCTTCTCCAGGGGCTCCCTCTTGGGGCCCATTGCACAGACATTCAGATACTTTTGCTTTGCAGATGAGACTGTTTTGCCTCCAAGTAGCTAAAGTGAAGACAGGACCAAAAAAGAAAGGAGAGATGATGCCTGTGTTCTACAATGAGGCCTGGACAAAGTGTACTGGAGCCTATTTTCCCACATGCTCAGACCTTGGGGACCATTTCATGGACTTTTCTAAGTGTTTTTTGAAGAGCATCCTTGGGAGGGGAGGATGTGGGCTGTTCCTGACACGGTACCAGCCACCTCCTGTCAGTCTTAGTCAACGTATGTCTAAGATGTGCCCATCTCCCCAGGAAGGTTTGTTAAAGTATGTGTGGACACATTTCTCTCACCAGAGGAATCTGTTTTTTTCACTTTTAAAGTAGGATAGCAGAAAGTATCCATGAAAGGGGTGAACCTGTCTTCAAGTTATTTCCCTCCAGCTGGAATTTCTTGGGGAAACTGCTGGAAAATCTTCCTTTCCCTGCTGTCTAAGATAACTTATTTTTAGTGAATGTCATTTCCAGAAATGGCAGAACCACTTTTGCTGGAACATGACTAGAAAAATGCTGTTTTGGGTAGACACAATGGGAAAAAGGTCAGAGCAGATAGCTGAGAAATGTCAGGATCATAAACCATTGAAAATAGGACTTAAAGAAAGATGTGCCAACTCACCTTGGTAGTTCAATGCTCATAGCTCAGTTATAGCTGACCTAATCTGCTGTTTCACTGTCTTCCCACTGCCTACCTGCTCCCTGGTGGTGTCATCTTCCCTCCAACCATTGCTGAACATCATCATAACTTCAGTCCCACATGCTGCTGCAGTTCCAGTGTTTTTCACACTGGGTCAGACTGGGCCTGGGTGCCACAATACAAATCCTTCCCCACCAAACCTGCCCAGGGAGGACCCTCTGTGCCTTCTGTGGGGTCTCCATCCTTGATCTCCCCACCCCGCCTATGTCAATGAAGGTGTTTGTATGGCCATGGTCTCAAGCCAGTCTAAGAAATGATGTAGTTTAAAAACAACCCTGCTAAAAGGAAGCAGATTTTTATTTTCTTAAGTGAAATAATTCCGTCAGCCAGTTTGGAATAAGGATGGGTTAAAATACGTACAGCAGGCTGAAGGCACTGCCTAAAAATCTCAGTGGAATGTGGCCACCGCTCTGCACCGGCTATGGGAAGAAAGGCTCCAAGAGGGATTTGCCCTCTTTCCAAAGGATCTGTCCTTCATGTACTGTTATTGAATCTGCCACCACACAGGACCTGTGCAGCAGGTGGAGGATTGATGAGTATTTACAATCATTCTGTAGAGGCAGGGATGCATCTGGAGCTTCACAACCCCAGTGTCAGCAGGAAAAGATGCTGAAGATTCAGACTCTGTCTCCTGGAGATCCACTTGTTCTATTGGAAGCAGCTCTACACATCCACATCTGACCATGACCTGCATCCAAGGGTGGAGGAGAGTCGGGTGTTTTGGGGATTGTTGCTGACTCTGAGATGAAAAAGAATGTTATCCACAGGGAAACATGCACTGAGAGGTGTTCTGTCTGCTTTCTACTCATAACCCATTTGATGTCCCCTTAGGACAAGTCACTTTGTTCGTAACTTGGACTCCTAATGGCAGATATCAGTGACCAGTCCACCTCAGGTCTACTTTGGAGCCTCCAGGAACCAGATGAACTTTTGCAATCTCTCCCTATCCCACCCCTATTAATTTGGAGTCACTCACCTTGTGGGATACAGCAGGCAATGGGATGGTGGAGTTGTGTAGCTTTTATAATATTAATTATTGATAAATTACATCGTGGTCCCTGGCTAAATGTCGCCATAAAAGAACAAAGAACTGCCCAATTTGCCACATCAATAGTGGGACACAGTGAAGAGCCAGCGGCTCGCTGCCAACAGGAGCAGCAGCTTTGCTGGCCAGTGTGTGCAGGCACTGTGGGACTGGGAGCTCCGAACCCCAGACATATGGTTTGAATATTCTAATAGATGTGGTAATCCTTTTGGTTTCCAAATAATGTTATGGTCGAGTCGATTTATGGTAACGCTATCTTAAGCAATGAGGGTAATAAAGAGAGTTTTAAATGTGAAGATTTTTTTTTCTTCTTCTTGCTTTTTAAAAAAATCAAGACTTCTTTTTTTTTTAAACAGACTTTTCTTTGTGCTCGATTTGAAGCCGTCAGGAGTGGAGATCCTGCCAAAGCTACTTGGTGCTTGTGAAGCAGACACACACACCTTGCTGGTAAATGGACCTTCCTGGAGCCAAGCGGTGTCCCCATCCCCATCATGACCCACCACCATCAACATCCTGGCAACCCAACCCTTGCTTGAGCACAGGATCAATACTTCTGTCCTCATTCATTTTCTTTTTTCTTGAGATGGAGCAGGAAACTTTTGGCCCACACAGTGGTCTCCACTGGCTCAAACTGTTGCCTGGCTTGTGGTCTGTTGCCATCTCCCCGCTCCTAAAGCTTTTCTCTCTGGACACCAAGAAAGTTTCAGGATGACTTTATGTCCTGGTCTCTTCACTCTTCTCCTGACATGAGACCACAGATCAGCTCAGCTGTGATGGAGACACTCTTGAGGAGACAACTGGGCTCATCTCGGTCTGGCTAAAGGCCTGGGCACCCCTAGTCTGAGGTTTCCTCCTGGTCTGTAGGGATCTGGCATATTGATCTCTAGTCCTGGAGGTGGGACTTCACCCCAGGCTCTGACTGCAAGGGACAAGAAGGTTTTCTGCATTGGTTCTCTTGACCTGGCAGCTTGGGACACAAAATTCAATTCTACCCAGAGGGCCTGGAGGGGTGGCCGTTCCATCTGCCCAAGGCTTCGGCTTCTCCGTCTTTGAAAGAGCTTTGAGGGAACGAATCATAGAATCTTAGAATGTCCTGAGGTGGAAGGACCCATCAGGATCATGGAGTCCAACTGCTGTCCCTGCACAGGACACCCCACAGGTCACCCCGTGTGTCTGAGGACGGTGTCCAGTCTCTTCTTGAACACTGTCAGGTTGGGCTGTGACCCCTCCCTGGGAGCCTGTTCAGTGTCCAGCACCTCTGGGGGAAGAACCTTTTCCTCATGTCCAACTGACCCTCCCTGGCACATCTTCTGCCATTCCCTGGGCTCTGTCATTGGTCGCCAAAGATAACTGAGCCTCAACTGCTTGGATATCTCCATGTCTGGTGTTGGACACCACAGCAACCCGAAGAGACCAGAAGCAAGCTTACACATCACCATGAGCAGGGAAGACTCTCCAAGCTGTTCCCCAGCTCACAGGAGGACCATGATCTCATTTTTTGAGTCAGGTCCCACCTGTTTTGCTTTGTCTACAGCTTTAGAGAAGAAACAGTAAAAACTGGATGCCCCAGTGTGGAGGCCAGGGAAGAATCTGTCCCAGCCCACCAGAGACATTGACTCCAGGTTTGCACAACAGGACCCACCTCAGCTACAAAGGCACTGCAGCAATTTTCGGGCCAATCCGCTGATACATGAGCCTTCGAGACCACTTTGAAAAAGTAGCTCTTTAAACAAAAGCCCTTTTAGTCTTCATTACGGAGTCAAAGGCTGCTTTCACGTAAGGCTGGGGTAGGTCAGGTTTCATTTGCTTGGAGATAAATGGCTTTGTCAGCAAACATGTTTTGTGGATTTTTTTTTTTTTTTTTAATTTGAATTATTTGATTTCCTGGGAATTCTCAGGAAGTAAAAAGGTAAAGAAGTGAAGTTATACACAAGAAAGCTGAATATCCAGTTTTTGGTTTTCAGTGATCACTATTATCCAAATTAGAGAATGCTAACTGTAACGGGATTAAAAAAGAATTCTCTTTATTTGTGAAAAATAATAAAAGTTTGATCTGATAGTAAAAAGTTGCAACGCTCTTTTTTTTTGGCCAGATCTGCTCTGAATTAATTCATATTGACACCTGTGAAAAGGGATTTGGTTCAAGATTTTAACAGGAGAAACCGGGATGCACCAAGAGATCTCCGACTGGTCCCTGGGTGGAACTGGGAAACGCAAATAACTGTATGGTCTCATGATACATCCATGAATAAGCTCAGAATGAAATAATGAAATATTCATGGTAAGGATCCCCATCTCCTGTACTTAGACACGGCAGCAGCTGGAATTATCATCATACAACATCTTGAAGCTTTTGACTTGGCATCTACGGGTGATAAAACAACACTGACTCCTTCTTAGAGATCCTTTCCTGCAGGGAAGGACACGCTTTGGGCATGATGAAGTGATCTCAGTGCCTTCCTGAAGGCGTTGGTCTCCAGAAGTCCTCTCACAGAAGATGTCCTGTGGCATATGGCTTTCAGCTCACATGCACATCCATGGAGCCTGTTGATTACCAGGATTAAACATAATTTCTTTACGACACTGTCCTTGCATTTTTATGGATTGCATAGAAGCAAGAGCTGTGTGGAGAAGACAGTGTGTGTCCTGGTCATGAAAAACTTATCCAGAGCGGCAGCTGAAGCAGAGCAAACTTTGAGTCTGCTGGAGCACATCTCATGCAAGGATGAGCTCCAGGAGTGATGGTGCCAGGTTTGTTCTGCTCCCAGAGTGCAAGTCCAGCCCGGTCACTCTGGGAAAAGTTCATAGAGTCATAAAATCATAGAACAGTTTTCCCAGCTCCCCCAGTGCCCCCCCTGCCATGACAGGGACATCTTCACCAGCTCAGGTTGCTCAGAGCCCCGTCCAGCCTGGCCTGGGATGTCTCAGGGATGGTTCATCCGCCACCTCTCTGGCCAACCTGGGCCAGGCTCTCACCACCCTCAGGGCCGACAATTCCTTCCTCATGTCCAGCCTGAATCTCCCTCTTTCAGTTTAAAACCATCACCCCTTGTTCCATCACAACAAGCCCTGCTCAGAAGTCTGTCCCCATCTTTCTTACAGGGGACATGGCAGCAGATTGTGGGAAAGCGTTCATTCTTGCAGGCTGCAGCAAAAAGCCGCTGATGGCATCTCAGCTTTGTCTGCAGGCCCAACCATAAGCAACTCCTTCAAGGATCCCACGTGGAAAGTTTTCTCCAGAAGGCAAAGGAACAGACATGCAGACCCCACCTGCTTTTCTATTCCTCTGTTTGCCAGCTCCCATGCATGGCTTTTGGCCTTATTTTTTTTATATTGCCAGAAGCTGCTGGAGTGAAAAGAACAGGGAGTTCCCTGGGGCTGGAAGAAGAAAAAAAAGGCCAAAAAAAACCTCCCTTAGCTGAACGTTGTCAGCAAGTTGCTCTTTGTCTGCGAGCCTTGCCACCTCCAGCTGTGTTCTCAGCGGCCCCCACAGAGATTTGGCCTCTTTGCCACTTCTTGGGCAGCCGACCTCCGCGGAGAACCCGCAATGCTGCAGGAAAAGAGGGGCTGACTTGGAAGGGGCCACGCTCTTCCCCCAAGTCAGCATGAAACCAAATGTTGCTAGGGGAAGGAATGAGGGGTGCGTGCCATATTTCCAACGAGACGTGAAACCAAAGCCCTGACCCCCATCCCCACTCCTGTGGAGCTCTTTGCCAGAGTCTGTGGGTGAGCCCAGTCTGCTTTCCAAAATGAAAATAGGTATTTATCTTCCAAGCACCAAATTCCCCTTGCAGATGCAACTGGATCTAGGACTTCTTTTCACTGTCTCTGCTGCTGCTAAGCAGAAGGCATCTCCCAGTGCAGGTTAATCACTAGATTCCCGATGTATTGTCAGCAGTGTCTCTGTTTCACAGTCCTTGAAACAGTTTTTCTTTCTCCCTTCCAAGATCAAACCTCTCCTGCACAGAATCACAGAACAGTTTGGGTTGGAAGGGACCTTCCCAGCTCCCCAGTGCCCCCCCTGCCATGACAGGGACATCTTCACCAGCTCAGGTTGCTCAGAGCCCCGTCCAGCCTGGCCTGGGATGTCTCCAGGGATGGTTCATCCACCACCTCTCTGGCCAACCTGGGCCAGGCTCTCACCACCCTCAGGGCCAACAATTTCTTCCTCATGTCATGCATGATATGCACAGTACCAAACAGTTCTTGAGCACTCCTTCCACGACTCCTTCCTGGGAGATCATAGTTGTCCTTGTGACCGTTTCGCCGTGCGTGTCCTGGAGCTGGCAGAGATGTCTACACTGCACATCATGGTTCACGGTGGGAGCTTGCTGGGGTGGGGGACAGCAATGGTCCACTGAAATGGTCTGCACATTAACCAGTGGTCTGCCATCCTTTCTCCAGGCCCTCTTCACACGTACAGAAGGGAATTGCTTGGTGAGTGAGCAAAAGAAAGGCTGGATAAAGGAGGCCGAGCTTCACTGGGAGAGCATGAGTCTTGTTCTGGTGCAAGGCTGCCCTGTGGTTTGTAGGAGTGCTGTCACAAGACTGGTGAATGTTTGGGGTGTGGTGACATTATAGAATCATAGAATCATTTAGGTTGGAAGAGAACCTCAAGATCATCGGGTCCAAACATAACCCACCCCTGGCACTACCCCATGTCCTGAGAACCTCATGTCCATCTGTCCAGCCCTCCAGGGCTGATGACTCCAGCACTGCCCTGGGCAGCCTGTTCAATGCCCCACAGCCCTTTGGGAAAGAAATTGTTCCCACATCCAACCTCAACCTCCCCTGGCGCAACTTGAGGCCGTTTCCTCTGCTCCTGGCGCTTGTTCCTGGGGAGCAGAGCCCGACCCCCCCTGGCTCCAAGCTCCTTTCAGGCAGTTCAGAGATCAGAAGGTCTCCCCTCAGCTCCTGTTCTCCAGCTGAACCCCCCAGGTCCCTCAGCTGCTCCATCACACTTGTGCTCCAGCCCCTCACCAGCTCCGTTCCCTTCTCTCAACTTGCTCCAGCACCTCAAGGCCTTTCTTGGCATGAGGGGCCCAACACTGACCCCAGGATTCAAGGTGCGTGGTATTAGACATGTCCTCTGAGACAGGGAGAACCTTGTGGACTGCAGCAGACCACAGAGAATTGATGCCTTGGTCAAGGCAGGAAAGAAGGGCAGTGAGGAGAGAGCAAGGGATTGTCTTCAGGAAACCACATTTTTTCTTATTTCACGTAAGGTGGCTGGCTTGATCATGAACCAATGCAGAACTTGGTGTGAGGTTCTCATTTCTTTGTTCCTGATGAACAATTCCTTTGTTCTTTTTTCCTGATGAAACTCAGGCTGGCTACACAACCAATACCTACCCCAGAAGCAACAGGCTTCTCCAGGAAAATACTCAGTTCCAGTCTATCCCTCTTGGAAGCTCAAGCAGCTGCTGAGAATAAAATAAAATGACACTACGGTGTGATATGAGACTGGAAATCAGGAGCGCTGGCCAAGACTGAGAAAAACTGGCCTGAAGAAGTAGTAAAAACAGTACAGATTCCAGCAGGCTCTATCCAAAAGGCAAGCACTTAAATAAGCACAGAGGCAAGCACTGCCTCTGTGTGATATCAGCTGGAAAAAGATCCAAGGCTGGATGCTGGACAGTGACGAGTCCGTAGGTGGGCCATGGCTCAGTCCTTGGTTACTAATTGGCTGGATTATCATCTTTTCCCAATTCCTTGCTGCTACATGAGGAAGAGATTTTTTATGATGAGGGTGGTGAGAGCCTGGCCCAGATACCCAGAGAGGTGGTGGCTGAACCATCCCTGGAGACATCCCAGGCCAGGCTGGATGGGGCTCTGAGCACCCTGAGCTGGTGCAGATATCCCTGCTCATGGCAGGGGTGGCACTGGGGGAGTGTTGAAGGTCCCTTCAACCCAAAGTATTCTATGATTCTTCATCTATTTAGGTGGGAAGCCTTCAGACTATGTGAGCAGTACCTGTGCTGCGAGGTTCAGGGGAAGGGATGAGGATGGGTAACAGGGCAGGGGGGATAACGGGGGTTTGGTGCCCACATCATCCCCACCGAATAGGGAATGAGAGAGGGATAAGTCTCCAACCTCCACACCAAGCAGCGCCTGGCTGCTACCATGCCCACAGGAAGGTGCTGAGGCTGTCAAAGGGTCTTTTCCCAACCTCAACCAGTTCTGGCCAGCAGAGAACCCCTTTTATCAGAAATGGGTATTCTGGAGGGGCTATTTCTTTCTGGTGCCTTCCACCTCCATTTGCACATTGAACAGGAGATGCCTTTTCACAGAATCATAGAATCATTTTGGCTGGAAGAGACCCTCAAGATCATCGAGTCCAACCATAACCCACCCCTGTCCCTGCCCCATGTCCTGAGAACCTCATGTCTGTCTGTCCAGCCCTCCAGGGATGGTGACTCCAGCACTGCCCTGGGCAGCCTGTTCCAATGCCCCACAGCCCTTTGGGGAAGAAATTGTCCCTAAATCCAACCTCAACCTCCCCTGGTGCAACTTGAGGCCGTTTCCTCTGCTCCTGGCGCTTGTTCCTGGGGAGCAGAGCCCGACCCCCCCTGGCTCCAAGCTCCTTTCAGGCAGTTCAGAGATCAGAAGGTCTCCCCTCAGCTCCTTTCCTCCTTTTCTCCCTTACCACACGGCCAGCAACTCTCCTCTTATGCCACTGTGGCCAGATGTTTCTTGTCCAAGTGGCCTGGGGTTCTTCTCCAGTCCTGGAAATATTATTGAGGTCTAGATGATGCTGTTGCACTTTTTCCTGCCGGTGGCAGAACAGAAATAGCGAGTCTCACATCGGAGAGGGATGAATGATGAAACTGAGACTTGTTTGCCTCTCCCCATATGCTCCTGCCCTGGGCTATCACACGAGCTACTCTATTCTGCCATAGGCTATTTTGCTCATGCTTATTATTCAGCATTTCAGGAATTCACTCATCTGTTTTAATTCCCATTTTGCGGAAATCAAGCCAGGTTAGAGCAATTCACTGCGCTCCAGTCAAACAACTGCTGGCGGACCGCTGTTCCTTGATACGAAACCTTTAATGAACGATCGTAGCTTTTGTAGGAAATCTAATAACAAGCAGTAGCAGATATTTCAAGACCATCTTCTTTGGATTCATTTCTACCTTGTACTGGTGCCATTTCTGTATTGGAACACGCCAGTGATCGTTATTACGGAAGAAATTCATTTCATTTGTGGATCTGGGAGTCAGAGAAGAACCCAATCTTCCTGCTGAGCGGAATCATAAAATCCTGCCTGGACTGTATATGTTTCTGAACTGTGCCTGACCCCTGGCGTGCGCCCTTCACAGCGGGGAAAGGAAAAAGAATTACAGAGGAGAAACAAAGCTTGACTCCAACAGGGACAATGTTATTCATTTTCTTTTGTTTTTACACAGCAGAACCAAAAATAGAGTTTTTATCCATGTAAAACATTTATTGAAAGCTTGAGATTTCTCATCCTTCAGGTCTGGCTCAGATTGAGAAATCAAGGACTTGATTATTGTTTTTTTCTTTTTTTCCACATCTGTCAAGGAAATTAGATGAGTTGATAAAAAACATATTCATAGATTTACCTGCCTTCGAAAGCCACCCAGCTGGCCAGACTGCGTGTTATCCATTAACACCTAGAATTTCAGCATCTAAAGTAATTTCTAGTCTCTCTTTCTTATCTTTTTTTTTCTTTTAAATGACAGATGGAATGATCGGCATTTTCGGGAACAATTCCGGTTATTTATTGGGTTCACAGAGAAAAAGGGAGGGTGAGAGGGAAGTTGACTGAAGGCAGAGGAATTCCTGGAACTCGGATGGGACAGGAGGGAAGTCGGCAGATTTATCTCCTTGGAAAGGTCCGTGCTGAGGCGTTGCAGATGCTGGAGCTGTCCAAACCCCACACGGTAGCGTCGCAGCCGAACCTCTGGGGAGGTCTCCACGCTCCACACAGACTTTCCAAACAGCAGCTGAGAGAGAGAGATGGCCAGCACGACGACCGGACAAGGAAAACCTGCTGTCGCCTCTGCGCTCCACCTGGGAATGGTTTGGGGACATGGAAGGACTCCAAGGCTCACTGGAGGAATGTGTCATGAGTTGGAAGGACCCACAGGATCATGGAGTCCAGCTCCTGTCCGTGCACAGGACACCCCACAGGTCACCCCGTGTGTCTGAGGACGGTGTCCGGTCTCTTCTTGAACACTGTCAGGTTGGGGCCGTGACACCTCCCTGGGGAGCCTGTTCAGTGTCCAGCACCTCTGGGGGAAGAACCTTTTCCCCATGTCCCACTGCCCCTCCCTGGCACATCTTCTGCCATTCCTTTGGGTTCTACTGATAAAGTTCCCTCTGGAATAGTCTTGTGAAAGAAGCAAACAGATATTTAACTTGCCTCCCTGGCCATCACAGTCTTTGCTTGTTGAAATAATGACTTGTGAATGGAGAAATTAGTTGAGACAGCTCAGGAATCTTTCTGCTGTAATATAACTCTTTTCTTACTGTGGATTCACTGAATGACGCCCCTGGCACCACAATCTTCTCACATTTGTGATTCTTCCTTCAAGTTCAGCAAAAGTCAAGTACCAAGGTGAACAGGCTTAAATAGGTAACACTTAGAATCATAGAATCACAGAATAGTTTGGGTGGGAAAGGACCTTCAAAGCCCATCCAGTGCCCCCCCTGCCATGACAGGGACATCTTCAGCAGCTCAGGCTGCTCAGAGCCCCGTCCAGCCTGGCCTGGGATGTCTCAGGGATGGTTCATCCACCACCTCTCTGGGTACCTGCCCAGGCTCTCACCACCCTCATCATAAAAAATCTCTTCCTCATGTCTAGCCTGACAGCCTCTGGGATCCCTAAATCTTTAACCTGGGATCTTCTGGGCTAAAGACAAGAAGCTGATCTGGTAACCACACATAGAACTCCTTTAACACAGGCTGCTTACACACTTCTATCTTTTCACATGCATTGCCAACCCACAGGCTGCTCTTCAAGGAGAGCTGAGGAGGTCAGTGGAGGACTTCACTCTGCTCTTTTAGCTCTAATTGCTGCCTCTCATTAAGCATGACCCCATCTCCACCCAGCTCCTGCTCCTCCATCAAACCCCACGTCCTTCCACCTGTGATTTCTTCCTCTCTTTCAGCTCATTTGGTCATTGAATCTCTCTACAACCCTTGAGGTTTCTCCTGGCTCTCCCATGTCCAAGTCCCTCTCTTTCACCTTGACTCACCCAGCACTGAAGGACTTCTTCACTCTTTCATTCCATGCTCCCGCAGAAAAATCCAACAAACCACCGTCTCTGATTCCCTCCTAAAAGTCCATTTTTAGGGCCCAGATCCCATGTCCCTACCAACTCAGTGCTCACAGCCATTTAAGCACCATTCCATTCTGCTGACACCAGCAGCCAAGGAGCAATGGTTCAGAAGGACAGGAAGAGATGGCTTTAAAATGTAATACTGTTTTTTAATACCACTATCACAGTATTTTTTTTTCTCTTTGATTCCCTATAGAGGTAAAGACAGGTTGGTCCAAAATAGAGGGCCAAGCATTTTAAGTGCATCGAAATGAACGGCAGCGTTTTATGTGTAGTTTATGTTCTTTTCTGTGTCCTCACCCCATTCCCTGCTCCACACCTCCCAGAATTGCTTCAAGGTCTTGTTCTAGAAACCTCCAGTCCCCCCTTCACCGCAGCAAAAACAATACCTGGAACAGAATACAGATCTTCTGCAACACCGTCGCAGAAACATGCTTTATATTTCAACCTTTTGATTTCACCTGGGGTGAAAACAAGTGGGAAACCCCAGGATTTGCAGTCGAGAGGAGAATCTCAGCAGCCCCCGGCAGGACTGAACTCAACTCTGCCTCTACATCTCTGGCAATATGGGCTCCAACTGAGGGCACACAATGGGCGGCATGGGATGACCCACCTTTGCATTCAGTTTCCAATCGTGCTATTTGAGCACCTGAGCAGTACTAAAAGTGTGCTGGTATGAGAAAAGGGGGTCTTTTAGTGCAATCTAGCATCAACTAAATGGTGATAAATTTAAAGATCACAAAAACCTGGCATTGCTGAGAAACAAAGGGGAAAAGCAAAAGAAAAAAAAACAAACAACATTCAGAGGGAAAAGATGAACTTTCTTCAGCAGCTGAACTCAATGAACCCATGATGACCCCAGAGTGGTTGGAAATGGGAGGGCGGGGAGGTTATATAAGCTATGGCTGATAAGTGTAGCTTTTAAAGAAGGGTGGGTGCTGGGATAGAGGCACCAGAAGAACTCTGAGGAGTGATAGAGAGGTAAGAGTGGTTGGTTGGTTTGTTTGTTTACTCTCTTCCTTCTTCTGAGTGGTTCAGCTTGGTTCTTGGAGCATTACCTTGCTGATGGAGTTTCAAGACTAAGCTATTCTGCAGAAGTGCAATGAGAAGGAGTGAAACACTGGCTTGGGTTGGCCAGAGAGGTGGTGGATGAACCATCCCTGGAGACATCCCAGGCCAGGCTGGACGGGGCTCTGAGCAACCTGAGCAGGTGAAGATGTCCCTGTCATGGCAGGGGGGGCACTGGATGGGCTTTGATGGCCCCTCCAACCCCAACCATTCTGTGATTCTATGTCTGAGTGACACCTTTAGAGTAGTCAGCATCCAGCTCCCTAAACACACCAACAAACCCTCATGCAGACATTGTGGAGCTGATGTGTGTGAAGAAACGATCTCCTGTGGATAAAATCACCTCCTGTGTAGGAACAGACTGGTGGCTCATAGCTCATGGTCCCAGTAGACTTCTCTTTGTTCCTCAGGACTAAGAAAATCTTGGTGAGGTCCTCAGTGTGGGTTTTTTTAGGGTAAAAACTGTTTGACCTAGCTTAAGAGACCTGGAAGAAGGTTGAATTTAGCTCTGCTGCCTTAAGTCAAAGCTAGCTAATCTACTGGATACTGCTCTCAGACCATTGTTAAAATACTGTTCGAAGTGTAAGTAACTGTCAGGGTATACAATTATTAGAAACAATGACCTGCCAGGAGAACAGTGCAAATGACAGAGGTCTTTTTTGGTTTTGGCTTGGTGAGGAATAAGAAGAAATATGAAGTACCTTTTAAGCCTGACCTACAGAGCAAGTCTCTCTGCCGAAGAATTGATTTCACCCTTCACCCCTTCCCATTATCAAATATTAAGAGCTTTTTGAAAGACTTTAAAACCACTAGGTTAAATAGAAGAAAAAGGTCTGCCTAAACATTTTATGTGAGTGTGACAAAACGGAACACTTTGTCTTCCTATATACATTATGATGTGCTCACACAATTCAGGACTCCTCTTTCTAACTTGGGTCTGCATATTTGGCAAAAGATGCATTAGAAACACGTTTTTGTTTCCAAGCTGCTGTGACCAACTAAGATGACATGGTTGTGCTGCTCTGATCCTGTTTATGTATGAGCTGAGCATGCTCAGGACCCTGTCTCAGAGCACACAGCAGTGGGGAAATTACTTTTTTTGCTGGAGCGTTGGTGCTGCTGTAGCACGAATCCAGAACCAGAACTGGGAACTGGACTCCGTGTGTTGGTGATGTTCAAGTGTGTAATGGAGAAATAGCTCCCGCCCACATTAAGCTTATGGTTATGATGTTCCATCTCAGTTTTGGGAGGTGGCATGACTGGGTCTCTTTAGTTTGGAGAAGAGGAGACTGAGTGGTGACCTTATTAATGCTTACAAATATATAAAGGGTGAGTGTCAGGAGGATGGAGCCAGGCTCTGCTCGGTGATAACCAATGGTAGGACAAGGGGTAATGGGTGCAAACTGGAACACAAGAGGTTCCACTTAAATATGAGAACAAACTTGTTGGGGGTGAGGGTGTCAGAGCCTGGCCCAGGCTGCCCAGGGGGTTGTGGAGTCTCCTTCTCTGCAGACATTCCAACCCGCCTGGACACCTTCCTGTGTAACCTCAGCTGGGTGTTCCTGCTCTGGCAGGGGGATTGCTTCCGAGGTCCTTTCCAATCCCTGACATTCTGTGATTCTGTCTTTTAGCCTCTGAGCTAAGACATACCTTGTGTCTGGATCTCACACGCTTTCAAAAGGAGCATGGGCTGGTTCTGGCTTCTGTTCTCCTTTAGGGACCAAACAGCAGCAACTCTTGGCACTCTCAGAGCTTCATCCTGGTGTAGCTGTTGAGTGAACCTCACTGGTTGAAGCTTGGCTCAGGTGTTTGTGCAGATAGACCCTTGTATTGGTGTTTGAGCCACCCTTTCCAGGGGCTTGAAGGTACCTTCAGAAGTCCAGGCTCCCATGGGGTTACTGGAAAGAGGCAAAGCACCTCATGGACCTCCTCTGGGTTATTCTCTAGAAGTGCTGGATCCACTCCACTGATCAGACTTCTGTCTAACATGGGTCCTCTTAACTATTTATGAAGTGCGGCTAAAAATTTCTGCCCAGAAAAGGCTGTTGGGTATTGGAACAGGCTGCGCAGAAGAGTGGTGGAGTCACCATCCCTGGAGGGTTGAACAGATGGAGATGAGGTTCTCAGGGACATGGGTCAGTGCCAGGGGTGGGTTACTGGTTGGGTTCAATGATCTTGAGGTTCTCTTCCAACCAAAGTGATTCTATGATTCTGTAAATCATTAGTGTTTGAGACTGTGTAGTGTGACCCTAATGAGACTTCATTGCTTTGTGGGATTTGTGTGTTAATTAAAGCTGGATAATGACTTGATGCACGAGATAGAGACCATATATTCTTCTGAGGGGCTGTAACAATACTATATATTATGAAGTGTCAGAGTGACGTGGATTTTATTTTAAGCTGGTTTTACTCTTCATCTCAAACAGCAGCCAGTTACAGCAGAGTCCTGATGGCAGATCAGATACTCAAAGATTTCCACTGCAATGCTGGGTGGAAATAGTCTGTAGATGTGGGCACATCTACCTGCATGGAGTTGGATCCTGTGCTGGAGGCACAAGGTGGTGTAGTAGCTACTGTGCTCTCACTTACACCTGCCAGGCATTTTCTCCAGTCCCATCTCTCTGCAGGTTGTCTCCTCAGGTCAGACTGCATTGCCCAGGAAGGATTGTACCCTTGTCACAACATGATTGTCTTCCTCTTGGGGATTTTCTTCACATGATGAACTGCAGGAGATGGAGTCACTACTCTGTTGATTGGCAAAGAAAAACACAAACGGAGCACTGGGTAGCTGGTTCAAAGCATTTTAGAGATTAAATTGATACTTCCTGTGGAAAATATAACCTTAATGCAAATAAAAATATTGTTTCAGTGAAAACTCAGCTTTCTCACATACAGGTCTAATGGAAAACCAGCCAGTGGGCTCCAGCAAAACAGCTTCATGACAGAATGTGATGTTCTGGAAAGCTGAATCCTTCCCATGTGGTTCTTAGGGACATGGTTTAGTGCTGGAGTCAGGTTTTGGTTGGACATTACGATCCTGAGGGTCTGTTGCAACTGAAATGATTCTGTAATTCTATGTGCCTGTGGGTGGCGATGCATGGAGTGGTGAGTGCACTTTATCTGTTGTGGAGCTGATGGAAACCCTCACAGGGAGGGAGGAAAGAAGAATGTGGTAACAGCTCCTCTGTCTTCAGATGGTCCAAACCTGCCCAGCATTAAGGAGGTAATTTGGGAATTAATCTGTTCACTGGTTTTTAAGGGTGACATCTTAATAGCCACGTGCAGCCAGGCCTTGAATGACTCCAGGGGCTGCAGATGTTCCCTCCCATGTTTCAGCCCATTTTCCACTACAGAGGAGGCACCTTAGGCTTGGTTTATTGCTGCAATGTACATACATAAACCCAACCAATTTTAATTAAGAGCACTGCAAAAAGTGCTAGACTTCAGGAAATTTAAAGCTTAAGGCCAAGGGTTTGTTTTCACACATTCTTAAAATGAACAGATTGGGCTGTTCTTAGAAGTAATTTTCCTTTCAAAAGCAAACAGGTATTTATTGGAAGGTGATTAAATCTTTCCCTGATACACTGATTTCTTTCCATATTTGTTAGGGACAGGTGAAGCACTCTTTACCCGTACACTTGAGTATTAATAAAGATGCACAGCAAAAGGTTTCTAACCCAATAGTTGCCCATGGGCAATGGGTGATTTCCCCTACCCCCTTAGGAAATGAACCTGTGCTTCAAAGACATGTTCAGCAAATGGTCCAGTTGAAAGAATAATCTGCCTCTCCACTCCGGGCAGCACCCAAGTTTGCTGCTAGCTTTCCTATAATCAGAATTCTACATGCATTTTGAATTGGTTCATTTATTTTTTAATCGCAAAAAAAGGTTTGGGCTGTCAGTTAACATGGTGATTAAGCCAGGGCCACTGCCAAAAGAAGCAGTACTGCCTGCCTGATCCTTTTTAATGGCAAAATATGACCCTGGATGGTGAACCGGACTGGGGAACCCACCAGAGATTAAATTGGTCCTGTGAATACGTTTAGGGGTGGTGGGAAAACAGACCTATGCCTTTCTGTGGCAGTGCTGTCCAGTTGACTTCAACCATATATGAAGCTGTGTAAAAGGCATTTGCTACCTGTTGAGGAGAATTAAGTGCCCAAATTCCACTTAGTCATGAGGAATGCTGGAGACAAATTAGGTGCTTTTGAGTAGAACGCTATCAGCTGTTAAACAATTTGTTTTCCTGATGTACCTGACTTGATCCCTGCTCCAATCCCCACCACGTGCTCTTGGTTGAGCCTGGTGCTGGACTCACCTTTGAGCTGCCTTAGTGCTAAGCCGGAGAAAAATAAGCCAGCAGAGAAGCACCTGGCTGTGAGCTGAGCTGTCCTGTTCAACACAGGCTCAAAAGGAGGTTGGTGGGGCACACGGTTATGGCTGGAAATTCAACAAGTGAGGTTTCTTTGCTGGGGTATTGTGAAACAGCCTTGTGTGGGATCAGCTGGTGATTTGGTCCTCGCGCTTCATTGTTTGCTGGAGTCCTCCATCAATCCGATAAGCATTTGGAGCAATCTCTTGGTGCAACATCAGCTCCTGTGGCTCCTTTGGTCACAACTAAATTACAAACCCAGAGCAGAGTCTTGAGTGGACCGTGTGAATGCATTGCTTTTCTCCTTACCCCAAGCCAGGACTGAACAGTTGTTTTAAAGCATTTAGTGAACTTAATACTGGAAGGGATAGGAAACTGTTTCAGTCTTGGCTGAATCCAAACCAAGACAGCCGGAAGACGGACTAGTTCAAATCCTAAATAATAACAGTTATAAATGTTTGTGTAAAAGTCGTGGCTGCTGTCAACATACCTATCAGGTAATTTCAAAGGCAATATATGTGAAATTAATGAACAGAGCCAGGGTAACCTTCCTGCTGCTAAAAATCAAATGCCTGTTTGAAGCCCCCTTGCCCCCATGATATTTTAACAACTCAAAAGCTCAGGAACCCAGGATTTGAGCCGGAGTTATGGTTGCCTTCCTTAATCTTGTGAAAAGGTTTTATTCGGTGATGGGTAAACAACAATCAGCCTGAGGATGAATCTGTTTCGCAGTGGAAGTTTGTGCCTTGAGCACTGCGGACCTCGGTTGTATCAGTGGACTGGGATATGTTGCCATCTAGGTTAAGTGATCTCTTTATATCCTGAAGATACGCTGGGTCTTAAGTTTGCATTTGAGAGATCACAAAGTGCACGAGAGGTGGAATCAACCATCTGGGTGGGCTGTTGGATCATCCTGTACTTTTATGTGATTTTACTGTCTGGCCTCTTTTCCAACCTGAGTGAATGCTTCTGCTCCTCTAAATAGCTCTTAAAACTGCAGGTGGATGCAGTCTTCTCCCTTCCTCATCCTGACTTCTTGACTCTGCTGGTCTTGTGTTGGACTTGCCAAGACCTCCCAGTCCTCCACTGTCTATGGAGCAGCTTTGTGTTGAGTCCTGTGTCTGCAAGTGCTGTCTGTTGGCCAAGTGAAGACTCTCCAACGCAGCTTTCTGTCACTTCTCTACCCCCAACTACTTGCTGTCTTCCATTATTTAAGTCTCCAAAACAGTTTGTGAAGGAATTGCTTCTAGATGTAAACTCACTCCAGGCCCACAGAACTTCATGCCACGGCTTCAAGTTTAATAAGAAACCATCTTCATTAGGACTGAAAATGACTTCCAGTTTCCCCAGTGCAGCAGCTGTTGAGCTTCGCGCTGGCTGCTGGTCGCACACACCTGCGCGTTGCAGCTGTGCCTGCTGCCGAAACACACTCCATCCACAGCTGATCGCCAACACCTGGAAGACATAAAGTATTTACAATTCGGAACAAGAACAAAACTCCCTCAATAAAAATACTTGTAGGTGATCTGTAGTCTTTCAAGTGGCTGATGCAGAAAATATTTTCTCCTTTTTTTTCCCTTCTGGTTGCTGGGCTGGGGGAATGTGGAAGGATAATTTGTTAGCAGGACTGCTGGCACATTTGTGGGTTCTGGAGGTGAATGCCCACCGGCCTTCACGCTTGGAGCATCAGCAGGCAGAGACCAGAGTAATTTTGGCACACAGGGATTCATTAGGTTGGGAGTCCAAAAATGAGAGGAGGAGTAAAGACTCGCAAAAGAAAATGTTCCTTGAGGAGTGTCAGAACAATGAGGTTTAATCTGATGGACGATGTCTTCAGGGGAGCTGTGGAAGGAACTTTGCTTGGGCTGAATTCATCTCTCACTTTAACGGAGGCTTCATTTTTCTGAGCCGTGTTTTCTCTTGGCCTTTCACCCAAGAATGATCCTATGCCGGCTGCAAGGTTGAGTCTAATAGGTCAGATCCAAAATAACAGTTAACATCCTTTGTTATCCTGTTAAAGCCTTGTTAACTGGGAACCTTGACATGTTGTTATGGGTCACCAATATTTAAACACCAAGAAGTGGCTTTGTTATGGTGTGTAGGTACAACTGGACCCTCACTGTGGTGGAGCAAGGCTTATGGCTTAGCAAAATATCCAGTCAATGCTCACAGTGGTTTTGGACACAATTAATTGTTTTGTGCCCTGTGTTGGAGCAGGACAACTATCAGAGGTCACTGTGGAAACAGATGGCAGGAGGATCTTTCATGGCCCATAGCATAGTGAGTGAGGTTGACCCTTGAAGTTCTTCCAAAATCAAGTACTACTTATGCCCAGTCTAAAAAATGAATAAGTGAGGGCAAAGAGTAGGCAAGACCCAGCAAAGGCCACTGGAAGTATTTGTGACTTACATTGATGTGGGATGTGCCTTTCACTCCCACCAGATTGGCTTAGAGAGCTTTTGTAATCAGGGAAGGGGGAGCAGAGGTGTCCCCTATGAGCATCAGACCTTCCTGTTGCAGGAGGTATAAGATGTTCTTGAAACTTCATGGATCATTTTAGGGACAGTAACTCTTGTTACCACAGAACAGCCTGGGTTGGAAGGGACCTCAAAAGATCTGGTACGACCTTTTGTGGAAAACATAAATGAGATGATATAGAACCCTGTCTAGTTGTGTCTTGAAAACTTCCAACGATTGAGACGCCACCACATCCTTGGGGATATTTTTCAGTTTTTTATTCCAAGATGAAACCTCTCCTGGTGCAACTTGTACTTGTTGCCCCCGTCCTCTCCATGTGGCTCCTTGTGAAGGGGAAAACCTCTGTCCTCATGGTTATTACCTTACAGGTGCTGGAAAATTGTGAGGAGGTCTCCCTTGAGCCTTTTTTTTATGGCAGGCACAAGAAGCCACCGAGTCTGTCTGGACGGAGTTCCCTGCTGTCATCTCCTCTCTGTCTGTAACTGTGATGCTGGATGCTTCTTCCACTTTCTAGCATTAAATGTCTTTAAATAAAAGGCTAAGGGGGGAGAAACTGAACCGTGATGTAGTTTTTCCATCCACTTTCCATCCTGGAGAGGTAGCAGGGATACTGCAAGCTTTTTGTGTGAGCAAAAGAGCATGGGTGGGATTTCTATCTGTTGAAATTGGCCCAGGCAGTGGAAGAGAAACTCCACCCTTCTGTTTGCTGTAGTGGATTTCAGCCTCCTTTCCTCAGGCTAATGCAATCACAGTGTCTCTCTTTGTCACCCTCCCCAATAACTTTTGGGCCAATTAGACCATTTCATTAGAATTTCATAAGGTAGAAGTGATTCCAAAGGATTTAGGGTGGGATTCTTCTTTATGAGATGAGTCTCACTCTGGAGGCACTTCTTTCCATTGACTGTTTAAAAAATAATATTAAAAGAAATATAATTGGACCTCCAAGCTGAAGTGAGGACAGCTATACTTTAGATGGCAGTGGCTAGACTAGGCGAATCCTGCATCCTACAAGCTTTGAGGGAAGAAAAGGGTTTTTTTTCTTTCAGGTTTTAAAAAAAGGTAACCTCTTCTCATTATACCAGGCTGGGTTCATTTGCACAAGAAGTATCTGCTGAATTACTCTAGGACCAAACTTGAGCTGCTCAAAGTAGGAGAGAGTCATAGAATGTCCTGAGTTGGAAGGTACCACAAAGATCGAGTCCAACTCCTGATGATGATGAGCTCTGCTGCCTTATGAGCTCTGCCATGGGGTGTCTTATTCACTGGTGAACTTGACTTTGTCCTGTTTGGAGAGGAATTACTAAAGAGAGTCTAGTGGTGGGATATGAAGATGTTGAGGGGTCTGGAGCATCTCTGTGATAAGGAGACTGAGAGAGCTGGGGCTGTTGAGCTGGAGAAGAGAAGCTGAGAGGGATGTGATCAATGGATCAATAGCTCAGGGTGGGTGTCAGAGGATGGACCAGACTCTGTTCAGTGGTGCCCAGCGCCAGGGTGAGGGGTGATGGGCACAGACTGAAACACAGGAGGCTCCATCGGAACATGAGCAGAAACTTGTTTGCTGGGAGGTGCCAGAGCCTGGCCCAGGCTGCCCAGAGCGGGTGTGGAGTCTCCTGCTCTGAGACATTCAAATCCCCTGGACCCACCTGCGTGATCTGCTCTGTGACCCTGCGTGATCTGCTCTGTGACCCTGCGTGATCTGCTCTGTGACCCTGCGTGATCTGCTCTGTGGCCCTGCGTCAACAGGTGGGGCTGGGGATCTACAGAGGGACCTTCAACCCTAACCAGTCTGTGTTCTCATGAGGCAGTGGTCTGAATCCTCATATAGCTCAGTAATGCCCATGTGAGATGGTCCCCTCCCCTTGTAAGCTGTGGCCTTATAACACCTCTATGCCCATACTCAATGATATTGTTTGGATGGTCTCAGAGTGGAGATGGCATTTGGGGAAATCTTGGTTCCTAACATAGGGTCTGATGTGCCTGGCCCGTGGTGAACAGCACAGGAGAGCCTAGAAGAAACACCTAGTTCTTGTGTGCCCTATGGATCACTTAATCTTTCCCTGAGCTGGGCTTTCCTGCCTGTTCAGGCAGCAGCCGTAGCTCTGTGAGACCCATGCATGAAGTTTAACACAAGCGGGGTTGCAAAGCAGTGAACAACCAAAAGTGTCAAATCTGAACGGGAAGAATAAGAGATGACCTGCTTGCTGGGAAAATGAAGCCTTCACTTGAGGACTTAAATTTTGCTTTCATCAAAATAGACCGGTATTTTCATGCAAGCCCCTGCCAAAGCAGTGGGGAAAATGCTAAAAAAGAAAAAATAAATGGAAAATGTTCTGCCTGCTCTAATCCAAATTTTGCATGGACACCATTGTGGAGCTCCACCTAGGTGACTGTCTGCTATGTACCTCCTGTTTGTATTTAAACATCCCATTTTGAATGCTGCTTATGCATTGCTATTATATGGAAGTCTGCTAGATGGATAAGCTATTTCTGATCTTCCAGAGCATTAAACCTCACAGCTCCCTTGACTCGGTCTGAGAAATTTCCACTGCTTGACATATTAAAAATATATGGAAGTCTGCAAGGAGAGCAGATTAAGCTTTATGCCTGTGGAAATTCATTTAGATAACTCCAGATCAGCTGGTGCATGGAAAAATCATTTGAAGGAAAAAACCAGCCCCAAACCCCTCCTGAAAAGCACAGCTGATGCTGTAATGTTAAGGAGAAGGACTTTTTATAAAGCATCTTTCATTCCCAGAGCACTTACTAGACTATATATAGAAATCATTTCCCTCTTCCCCTAAGAGCAGCCAGCTCTGGGGTGGAATGCTACAGTTGATTAACTGGGCTCAGCATTACCATCTGAGAGCTTAGCGAAAGACAAAACTTAGTCCAGCTGGCTCTGGCTGACCACAGTCATCACCTTCATGCAGTGCCGAGGCCAAAATTGGCACCATCTCCGTGGCCTGGTCCTTGTGGGGTGATCCTCACGGTCTTCCAGGAGACTCTTCAGTTGCAAAGTGCTGAGCAGATGGACACCAGGCCACTAGATGTGGCACTGGGCTTTGAAGCAGCAGCATCAAGCAGGAGACAGCCCTGAGGAGAGGCCAATGGTCCTTTTTTTGAGGGCTTTGGGTGTTGTCTTCTGTGTATGTTTGCTAGTGACCAAGATGTTCCTCAAATGAGGAACATCTTCTCCCAAGTAGCAAGTGATAGGACAAGAGCAAACGCCCTCTAGTTGCACCAGGGGAGGTTTAGATTGGATATTAGGAAAAAAATCTTCATGGAAAGAGCTGTGGGGCGTTGGGATAGACTGCCCAGGGAAGTGGTGGAGTCACCATCCCTTTAAAAGGAGTTTAGACAACGTTCTTAGGGACATGGTTTAGTGCTAGAGTTCTGTTAGGTTATGGTTGAACTTGATGATCCTGAGGGTCTCCAACTGAAATGATTCTATGAATCCCAAGTACCCCCAGGATGTCTTCACTAGTCACTATGCAGACATAATAATTCTGGTGGGCATCAGGGGCTTGGGATGGAGTCAATACTAGGGAGTCACTTTGAGCAAGCAGCAATGGATTTGTGGGAGTTTCCATTTGTATGGGCTCTCCTCCCAGTGGGTGAATGGGATGGAGTGATTTGGTGGGGTCTTGGTGGCCCCCCAAGTCCATTCTCTCTTGGAACACAAAGGAAAACACAAAGGAAAGCCTGTTAGTGAGCTCACGAGTGATGGGTTCCCAGTCCTACCAAGATTTGGGAGGTTCAATGAATGCTGAAATGTCCTGTTCTGTCTGCTCCTTCCTGGGTGGAGTACTCCTGTGACACATTATGGGCAGCTGGTCTTGCCCACTCCTGTATTTCTCCTTGTCTTCACGTCATTTCTGCTTCTGGCTCAACCACTGTGTGAAAGCTTTTCTTTCCTGGCTTGTTTTGCAAGTTAACTCATCAGGAGAGCGATCAGTCTGGCTCGGGACTCCAGTCGTACAAACCGCTCTCTCAGTATCTGAATAAAGTGTTTGGATGTGTCTTCTCCCCACAGACTTCTGCTGGCAGCACAAGAATGTGTCTGACTCTGGTCCTGTGCATTCACCCCTTTGCAGAAGTGTGGCAATAAATCTGGAAATGGTGACGTTGACTGATCAAAGAGGGGAGAGCATCCCTGGGTCTTGTGAGCTGCTCAGGTTTGTGCCTGTAGTCTGAGGGGTTTGCATCTGCTTTTACAGGCTGCTTACCCTCTTGGTAAATGCTAGAGCTGCTCTCTTCCTACAGCAAAAGTCGTGCCTCTTGACACATGCTTCCCTGCCTGATGTCAACGTTGATGCTCACCCTGTATCATTGCTTTAGGATGAAGATCACAGGGAAGGTGATGCTGAGGATGATGTCTCTATAGATCATCCCATGCTAGCTGGAATAGAATAGAATCATAGAACAGTTCAGGTTGAAGGGACCTTCCCAGCTCCCCCAGTGCCCCCCCTGCCATGACAGGGACATCTTCACCAGCTCAGGTTGCTCAGAGCCCCGTCCAGCCTGGCCTGGGATGTCTCAGGGATGGTTCAGCCACCACCTCTCTGGGTACCTGGGCCAGGCTCTCACCACTCTCAGTGTAACATATGAGATGCTATTAGGCAGAAAGGGTGGTGGGATAATGTAGATATGATGTTATTTTCCTGACACCAAATAATCTCATGGTGGTTGTCTAACAACAGGACAGCATGTTGTGTGCTGGAGGTGATTTAGGCAGAAGTGGTATAGGTGGCATTGCTGTGGTAGGGAGGCTGCTTCTCCATACTGACAACCTTCGGAGCTGTGTTCCCTTTGCCTTGGCTGTCTTTTAAGTCTCATGAGAAAGGGTTTGTATTCCTGACCAACACCATCTGCCTTGCCATAAGACCTGTCAGATCACATCTGAATACTGATGCTCCAACCCATTCCTGTATGACCATCTCAGTCAATCAGAGACTTAAATAAGTACATAAAGAAAAAGGTGAGCTTTCAGGCTTCCATGATTTTCTGCATTAACCCTTTTCTTGTCCTTACAGCAATCTTCAGGTGTTTCATAAAAATTATAACAGTGTCCTACAAGCCTTTGCTCTCCTGTATCCGCAGCCCATCACAGCTGGAAACCCCACTGCTGCTGCTCAAACCCCTCTGGTTTTCCTCGTTTGCTGGGGGTGCTGAGGGTCCTGCATGGCCCCAAATTCTCAGGGTGACCTCCCAGCTCAGGCTTGTTCCTCCCTAACAAGGACCTTTGGGCCATACGCCCTGCCATGAATAGAAATGTCTGTGCTGCTGGCTTACATTTTAGGGAGTATAATTTGAAATTTCTTCAAAGACAACCCAAGGGAGTTTTTGTGTATTCTTGATTTCAGTTAGTCGGTGAAAATCAAGAACAAAGCAACGTGCTGTTTTGCTTTAGCTGCAGGAGCGTGGCAGGAGGGACAGTTTTGGGGCAGAGCCGTGTGTACACATGGCTTTTTGGAGGCAGGTTTGGGGACATGTTGCCTGTTCTGCTGCTGTCCAGCTGCAAGCCCTGTGTGGCAGAATGCAAACCCCCCTCTCTCTCCTTCAGTATGGAAGGAGGCACATCTCCCTCTCTCTCGGCTACTTGAGGCTAACGGCTTCTTTTGTTTGGCCCCAGAGCCCCCGGCCAGGGCCATTAGGAGAAGGGAGTGCCGAGGCTGGGCACCTGTCGCCAGTGTGGGGGGTGTTTGGAGGCTGCAGGGGCACCCACAGCCAGTGTGGGGGTGTTTGGAGGCTGCAGGGGCACCCACAGCCAGTGCGGGGGTGCAGAGAAGCTTCTGGAATGCCCAGTCAGATCTGATCAGCCAATAGAAAAACGGGATTCTCGTTGAGACTCCGCCCATTGTCACGTGTCTCTGGGAGCACGAGCGAGATGCTGCCGCCAGAGCCCCCCGGGCTGGAGACTGCGCTGCCTCGCCGCCACGGGTGAGTGAAACTCGCAGGATTGCGAGTGTATTTATACTTTCCGTGCACATTTGGACGCGTAACTTTCCGTGCTCAATACGAGCACGTGTATAAATTATTTCCTCGCACAATCGCGAGTGTATTTTCCTCCCGTGCTCCCACATAAGCACGTGTAATATTCCGTGCACATTTGCACGTGTGAGTAAATTAACCCTCGCAGGATTGCGAGTGTATTATAAATTTACCCTCGCAGGATTGCGAGTGTACACTTCCCGTCCTCACTAGGAGTGCGTGTATCTCTTTACAAATAACCCCACACCGTGTGTCCTTCTCCGGACTCCGGGCCGGCTCCAGCACTGTTTTGGTGCAGCCATGTGCATGCACTGTGTGGACCGCCTGTTGTATTAGTTGCTGCCCCTTCATAATTTTCCTCAACTGATACCCGAACCTGTATTTAAGTCACTTTGGAGTGCCAAACCCTGTTTCTCACCGGTTTAACAAAAGTTGTTTTGGACCCTGTTGTCCCTTAAACTAACCTGGGGGTGCCCCCGTGACACCGTGTAACGAGGGTGAAGCAGCTTTCTGAGCTAATGAGCTGCTGCATCAGAGCTGCCTGCAGGCATCTGGCGGGGCTGATTCGCACCTTGCTCTGCAGAAATACCCCAGTGTGCGTACTTGGAGGAAAGCTCCGTGGAAGACCGTGGTGCTTTTGCAAATGCCTCTTTTTTTGGTTTAATTTTTCCTGATGTTCAGTCTAACAGCTTTATTTCTGGCTTGTTTGACTGTGCTGCTGTAGCTTGTTCTCCTCCTGTGCTGCTGCTGCTGCTCCCTGCCAGAGAAGATGTGCAGAGGACATCAGGCCCTCAGCATCCTAAAGCCAGAGAGGTGACAAAGTAGGCGATGCAATACCATCTTCTTTTTAGTGCCCCTTTTATTTTCTGCTGTTGAATTGAGGGGGCAGGGGAGGAAAGCAAAGGAAGTTTACTACATGGCTACCTAGCATGAGACCTGATAAATCTGCCAGACAATTTATTTGATCTTTGAACCCCAGGGTCCCTTGGAGACAGGCTCGGGGGCCTGCAAAAGCAATCAGAAAGAATATAAAAACCTAATGAGGCCTGGACTTGATCCCCTTCTCCAGGTGAAATTTACGGCAGCTGGCAGAGAATCAGAGCAGTTTGAAAATTATAAAATGTGTGTGTATAGATAGTGTATGAGAATGCACGGAGTCACTCGGGCTTTCTGCTGTGAGCACCGTCCTTTGTGCTTGTGGCATTTCATTTTAACAGTGGCCCCTGTCTGGATTTCACAATATCCTGCTGCAAAGGATTTGCTTAAAGAAAAAAAGAGTGTTTCTTAGATTTAGCATCTTGCTCCAGGCTTGGCTTTGTAAAACAGGACTTAGTCTGGCCCCTGGGCAGAAGGTGAGATGCTAAAATCTCCCTATCTGACTCTGGAGCACAAGTCCTATTACCTGTGTTTGGAACCCAGGGGTTTTTTGGGGGGGAGGATTGAGAACATTTTCCTTGTTCCCTGTGCTGATGCAATGACATGGTTGCAGGAAAACTGGTGTGATTTGAGCTGAGTCTTGCAGAAGTTTGCTGTCTATGGCAATAGTTGCTGGACCGTGTGTTACTGGTGCAGCGTCGCTCCTCTGCTGCGGCTCCGCAGCCTGAGATGGGGCTGACGGTTGTGTGGCTTATCAGGGGATAATTATATTAATCTAACTGCACACCACAGCTTTTCTGCACACTCTGCTTATGGACACAACCTCTGCTCTTTGTGCAGGGGCATGAGAGAGATTTCTGTAGCTCCCAGTGCATTGAAACTTGGGGTTTTGATGCGTCCTGTGGGCTCAAATAATAAGATTAATGCAGAATTGAATAGTTTAGGTTGGAAGGGACTTTCAAAGCTCCCCCAGTGCCCCCCCTGCCATGACAGGGACATCTTCAGCAGCTCAGGTTGCTCGGAGCCCCATCCAGCCTGGCCTGGGATGTCTCCAGGGATGGTTCATCCACCACCTCTCTGCCCAACCTGGGCCAGGCTCTCACCACCCTCAGGGCCAACAATTCCGTCCTCATGTCCAGCCTGAATCTCCCAAGCGTGAGACTGTACAGGCATCTGGAAGAGAGATCTGGTGTGGTTCATCTCCCTAGTAGCCCTTTATACTCTTAGGAAAACTGCTGAATTTAAAATAGAGTGAATACTCAGGGAAAATATCACATTCATTTACCATATTCTTGCTCTTCCTTAGTGTTTGCTTATGGACCCTGTTGGAAACAGGTTCATGTCTCGATGGACCAGCAGCCTAATCCAGCATGTCCCATCTTATATTGTGATCAGGTCCTGTGTGGGTTGCCTTAAGGTCACTGCTGAGGGCAACCAGATGTTACCTTGCCTTCATCTGACCAAAGGATGGACCAGAGATAGGTCAGTCTTTACTCAGGAAATGGATTTTGGCTCCTGGGACCTCAGAAAGCTGATCCTGTGCTGAGCTCAGCCTTGCACCTAGGAGGTGGACACCTAGCAAGGGTCTGCAAAGTCTAGCTGGGAATGTGCGGATTGATTTCCTTCTGCTTCGTGTCCTCATCCCTTTGCAGCCTCTGCCTGCTGTCCTCTTCTGGGACTGGTACATCCAAACATTTGATTTCTGGCTTTGTTAGGCCTTGCTGGAGCCTGGCTTTTCTTCCTGTTAGACCAACTCTAGTCTGGGGCAGAGCGAACAGGAGGTTGTTCAGGTGCCAGCACGTCTCTCGGTCCTGAGCACTGTGTCCCATGGGAAATGGCTGTATGACAAGACACCTAACTAATGAAGTGATGGCTGGGGCTAAATTTCCACTGATACTTTACTCCAACTGTGGGAGATAATTTACCTTTTCCTTCCTTGCATTTTCATCAAGAACAGTAGGTTTTGCTTTATTTTTAACTTGTTGACTCATCCTTTTTACTAGTTACAGTGTAGGAAACTTGTAGATCTGGGCTGAAACCTGTGACTGATGTGGCAGGCACTTGAGATGTTTGGTTTTTGTTTTGTTTTCTTCAAGATTGGTTTTGCACTTGTCAGAAAGTGTTAAGCTGGTTTAAACAAACTCCATTTTCTTCTTGTTTTTTGTGAAAATCTTTGCGAAGGTGTGGAATGGAAAGGGTTCCCCTTGTTCATGGGGAGTCACGTTGACAGGACAAGACCTGAACATAGTGGAATGGCCAATAGCTCTGCTTGAGAGCATCCAGCCAGTACATGGGACAACTATGGTCAGGCCCTGGAGTTCCCACCTTTATCTCCAGCCCCTGGATATCCAGATCATAGAATCATATAATTGTTTTGGTTGGAAGAGACCCTCAGGATCACAGAGTCCAACCATAACCTATCATTAAGCACCTAAGAACCGCATCTAAACACCTTTCGAACACCTCCAGGGATGGTGACTCCACCACTTCCCTGGGCAGCCTGTTCCAATGTGTGGGTCACTCCCTGGATTTCCTGTTGAAAGCTCCACTGTTGAACAGGGTTGCATGTAAAATACACGCATGAGTAGGTTGGGTTGATGCCCAGCTCCTTTAACATGGAAGGATGGGTGAGTCCAGTCAGAGATGATGGCTTGTAGGTTATGGTGACCTTAAGATAGGACAGGACACTTATCCCTATTTGCCCCCACACTTAGTTGTGCCTACCAGAGGTTGTTGCAGCACCAGATGCTCACAGATCCCATTTTTTATAGGGTGGAGGTTATGGCACCTGCAGCGTTGCTTGCAAAATGACTCATGAGGACAATTCCATTTCTGCTTTGGACAGCAAAGTGATGAGCAAGCTCACACCTGCCCTCACGGGCAGATTAATTTTGGCTGCTGGCTTGACAGGGGTTAGGGAGCACTTGTGTGGCATGTTCTGCTGTCAAGCCTGTGGCAGGAACCGTGAGCAACCTCCACCATGAGCTGCCTCCCAGCTGGACCTCAGCAGGTCTTCTCAGCCACAGCTTTGTGTTTTCACTGAAAAAATGCACACCGAGTTCAAAGGAAGCATTTCTGGAATTTGTGTTGATTTTGGACAAATTGTTCTGATGGAAACATCCACATCTTTAAATAACACTTAGGGGGGAAAAAATCTAAATGGCTCATTTCAGTCTTTATAACCAAAAAGTTTCAATTTTGGACTTGAAGTGAAGTTCTCTTTCAAAATTTATGTTCATTTTTATTTTTAATAAAAGCTTTTAATAAGCTCAAGGAGGAAACAAGACATTTCATTTCGAGTCTGGTGATGGGCTGCGCTGGACCCTACAGTGACACTTTTACGGCTCTTTGGTTTGCACAAAATATTTAAATATTTCTGTTTTGGTCTGACCAGAAGCAAATCTCTTTTCCAGTTTCTCAGGTCTGCTTGCGAGCTGAGAAATCGGAGACCTGCAGAAAATAACAGCCCCGGCTGGCTCTGCTCAAGGCCAGCAGGATCACGACAAAACCAGAGGCTGTTCTTGCACCAAAGGTTGTTCTTGCCCGGTGTTGGCACCTACCGCTCTGCAGTGAGACAGCACTTCTTCCTGCATGACAGGAGACAGGGTCTGATCCAGCACCCTAAAAGTTCAGTTGAGTCACTGTCTTAAACTGGGCTTTGCCCAGAGACGGGGAGCTCCAAACCTGAGCTCTTTGGTAGATTATTAATGTTGCAACTGGACTGGGGTCTGATCCCTTGACTTGGAGTCACATTCAAAAATCTCTGCTCCGGGTGTGTCTGAGTTTTGCACATGTTTGAGGAATGGCTTGATCCCACCTCTTTGACTTTAGAGGATGTGCTTGCAGGAAGAAAACTAAGTTCTGTTTCTCATATACATGGCCATGAGAAATCACAGGAAACAGAGTCATTTGACCATCTTGCAAGATGGTATTTAAGACTATTGCTTCACTGAGCACCCCAGGGCCTTCAGAGCAGTGTGGTTTCCTCTCCTAAAGCCCACGGGAGCTGTTGTTTACATGGGCTGCTTGAACTTTGCATGGTCCCGCAGTTCCTTTCCATCTTCTGCTGCTTCCCCAGGGCTCTGTGGGATGGACGTGATGATCCTCCAGGCACCCTGAGCAGACATGGCTGTGGGATGTGGTGACTCCCTCCCACCCCTTGCTGTCCCCACAAGTAGGAGGGGAGCCGAGATGAGGCCAGCACGCACGTGCCTGCTCTGCAGCTGTGGATTGTTGCCAAATCGAGTGGTTCAGATGCAGCTTCTGAGAATGAGGTACATTCAAGTGAGCAGTAAGCTTCAGTCGTCTTAAAATTATTGCACAATAAAAAGAAGGAAGGGGAGATGTTGGAGGCAAGTCTGAACAGACACCAGACTGGAAATCAGCTAAAAAAAACCCTTTATTATTATTTTTTTTTTTTTTTTAAAAAAGCCTCCAAACCCTCACAGCCTGAGTTTTCTATGGAAACTGTAAAAACTCCAAGGAGTCCCCAAGCAACAATTGCTCTGTCTGCTGTTGCGTTTCAGAAACATGCCCTGGAAAGTCTACTGTCTCCTAATAGCTCACTGGCTACTAAGCATAAATGGCTGAGATTTATTTGGGGCAAGGGAGATGAAAGGGAGTCAAGTTTATAGTCTCTTTTTGCATTTTGGTTTGTTACAACCCCGGGCTCAGGCGAACGGACTTGCCTGCAGAGACTGGCTTGCTCTGGGTAAATTTGCAAAAACAGAAGTGGAGCAGGAAAGGGCAGAGTTTTGTTCTCTTGGTACCATTTACCAACACTCCAAAGCGTTTGTCTGTCTGCTGCTACAGCACTTGGTGCTGTTGTGTTTGACTGACTCTCGAACACTAATTAAAGGAATGAATCCTCCAGGCACTGTGCAGAACCATCAGCTACGGTAGATGAATGCTGGTCTGACTCCAGGGATGCTCATGCTGTTCATTAAGCTGCCGATTGCATCCAAGCTTCAGCCCTTGCTTGGAAACAATCCGAACTACTGAGGCTCATGTCTTCCCCTGACGCCTTCTTGGAGTGTGCGTGCAAGTCCTCGAAGAGCTGGATGTTACCACTGCTTGAGTTTTCCCGTAAACGTAGTTTGGACTGCAAACCATGTGGAAATTCCCAGAACTAGCAGCAGCAATTTAGGTTTTCCAGGTTGCCTTTGTGCTGGAGCTGCCAAGGTGTGCTCCCGTACTTACGTACGCGTCAGGAGGGCTGGGGAATGGTCCGTTCTTGATCTCTAGCTCTTCTAAGTTGTCTTCACTGAAGCACAGTGACAGCAACTTGGGAAGCTTAGTGGAGCTGCAGCCTCCAACCCAAGTAAGTGATCAATGTGAACATGAGCCTGACATGTTGAAGCCCTCACATTTGAGGTAGGACTGACAGATGAGCACTTCTCAAGAGGAAATCATATGTATGCCATGACCTGACCGTTGACTCCTGAGAGGTGGAAAGAATAATAGATTGTCCTGAGTTGGAAGGGACCCACAAGGATCATTAGTTCAACTCCTCTCCCTGCATAGGACAACCCCAAAATTCACACCATGTGTCTGAGGGACCTGTTGACATCTCCCTACACTTAAAACTAGTGCAACTTGTACAAGGGTAAAACACTGAAAGATGTTTTTTAGAAAAAAGAGAGATGAAAAAAGCAGGGGTCCTCTGGAGCTGCCTGTTGCTGGTGGTCATTAAGCCAAATACCTGGACTCCTCCTTACTAGTTGCAGAGAGATAAAGCGGTGATGTGAGTCCCACCCAGAGTTTTGGAAGAAAACTAGCCTGATTTAAAGCTTCAAGCAACCAAAAGCCCAGGGTGACTCGAGGTATACTGTTTCAACAGTTAATTCCTCACGTTGTCAGAAAACCTCCATTTCATTTCAGGCCTGAATTTGCCTCCTTTTGGCTTCTGAGTCTTGGAATTTCATTATGTAGTCATCAGCTGGCTGATTAAAGAGCTGTCTGCTATCAAAAATCTCTTCCCTGTGCAGGTACTTGTGGGCTGTGATCAGGTCACCTCTTAACCTTGCCCTGGATAAGCTATTAGCTTGAGATACTCATGGCAGGATTCCCAGACCTCAAACCGTACTTATAGCTCTTTCCTGAACCATTTCCAATTTTCCTTCTTTTCTCCCCCCCACAATGTCCTTTCTGAAATACAGACACCAGAATGTGATGATCTCTCCGCTCAGATCTCATGGATACTATACATAAAGGACATGCCATCTTCTCATTGCTTGTGTCAACACAAGGACTGACATTGGGTCTCATCAGCTGTGACCCCAAGCATGTCTTGGGGTTTGAGACTCTCCAGGAATGGAGAACTTGTGGAATGTGACCTACTTTCCTTGTTCCCTGAATTGCAGCCCTGTAAGAGGAAAAAGCCAGCCCATGGTTGGGGCAGACAGTTAGGGCTGATGTGACTCAGGTTCAGCTCCCTGGTTTCCAGAGGCTCCTGGAGAAAGCCCAGCTGGGCCTTCTGGTCTCTGAAGGTTGAGGTATTCACATGGGTTTGGAATGTGTGTTTCTGATTTGGGGCAGCCATGAACATCTGGAGGTGTCTTCTAGCCCAATTAGTATTAATCTCAGGTACTGTCTTGTTTGGTGGTTGTATGAGAAGATGACTCAGAATGGTATGCATCCAACAGAGCTGCTGGCGAGAAGGAATTGAGACCCACTGCCTTAGCCACAGATACTGGATATTAAGCAGCAGTAGACATTTTTTGTATAGTTTAGGTAAAAAATGCCAGGAGAAAAATGGAATATAATTTTCGGCTTCATCTTTAACAGCAATTATTTAATATTTTCTTTTATATCAATGGTGAGACTAGTGATGGGTGGCATTCCTGAGGGTTAGTCCCTCAGTGGGGCCGGTGCTGTTGGTGACATGGACAGCAGGATGGAGTGCACCTCAGCAAGTTTGCTGGCAGCATCAAGCTGCGTGGTGCAGTTGACAAGCCGGAGGGAAGGGATCCATCCAGAGGGACCTCAACAGCCTTGAGAAGTGGGTCTGTGCAAACCTCATGGAGTTCAACGAGGCCAAGTGCAAGGTCCAGCACATGGGTCAGGGCAAGATGGGCAGAGGATGGATTGAGAACAGCTCTGAGGAGAAGGACTTGGGGCTGTTGATTGATGAGAAGCTCAACAGGACCTGCAATGTGCACTTTCAGCCCAGAAACCCAACTGTATCCTCCGCTGCATCCCCAGCCCTGTGGGCAGCAGGTGAAGGGAGGGGATTCTGCTCATCTGCTCCACTCTGCTGAGATCCTCCTGCAGTGCTGGTCCAGCTCTGGGTCCTCAGCACAGGACACACATGGACCTGCTGGAGAGGGGCCAGAGGAGCCACAGGAATGACCCGAGGCTGGAACAGCTCTGCTGGGGACAGGCTGAGAGAGTTGGGGTGTTCAGCTGGAGAAGAGAAGCTCCGAGGAGACCTTAGTGTGGCCTCTGGTACCTAAAGGTGACCTACAAGAAAGCTGGAGAGGGACTTCTATGAAGGGCCTGTAATGATGAGACAAGGGTTGATGGCTTGATACTGAGAGAGGGTGGATTTAGATTAGATATAAGGAAGAAATTGTTGGCCCTGAGGGTGGCGAGAGCCTGGCCCAGGTTGGCCAGAGAGGTGGTGGATGAACCATCCCTGGAGACATCCCAGGCCAGGCTGGACGGGGCTCTGAGCAACCTGGTCTAGTGGAAGGTGTCTCTACCCATGGCAGGGAGGTTGGAACAAGATGATCTTGAAGGTCCCTTCCAACCCAAACGATTTTATGATTCTGTGATAAAAATGTTAAGTAAAATTAAATCAAGAGCAGATTCCCTTTTGAGATCACAGCAGAAGCATGTGCGTATGGCGTAATCGCTTCCCAGTTGTAATTATGGTGGGGGAGAGATCACTTAACTGGTAATGTTGTTTGTTTTCAATCAGAATGACATGCGTGCAAAAGTGCTCCTCAGACAGAAGTTTAATGTTAGTGCTGTTGGCTTTCGGTCTTGTTTGTGGTTCTATAAAAAACTGTGCGTATACACATAAAATGTTATCTAATAGGCAATAGTTGATATTATATATAATTAATGTGATGTATTTTTGCAGGTTTGACAAGACTTGCGGTCCAGAAATCTGTTAAATGTTATGATTTATGGTACGCAGTATGCTGTTCTCTCCTGCTCTTACAGAGGGGCTTGGGAATAGTAGGAGAAAGGGAAAAGGCTATTGTTTAGCAATTGCTGTCTAGGGGGTAGTTGAGGGAATTGTAAATTATTATAATTACATAGTTAAATATTTTCAAGGTTGCCTAAAACCACAGCTTCAGAAGAATAGAGCTGGGTAATAATTCTGGTGAGAGTTAAATCCATCCGGAAAAATACTGGTTTGGAACTCAGTAGAAGTATTTCAGGTGGAAACTAGAGACAGGTGGAAAAAAGAAAATAAAGCTAAACCCCTTTAGTTTTTCTGTGGGCAAGTGGTTTTCTAAGATTAAAAAAAAATAAAAAGGCAAAATAACCTGAGAAGACCACGGTATTTTGGACCAACCAAAGATGACTGTATGTTCAGACAGCAAAGTGAAATGGTGTTGTCTGAAGTGTCTGGCAGAGCAAAGGGAATGCGCGTTTCTGGCTGGGCAGAGGTCACACCAGTTTCTATAGAAATCCTCCTGAGGCTGTAGCTGATACTCACAGGCTTTTTCCCCTCTGCTGGCTGTGTACCCATGATACACCTGCATATACCTATGAGTATACATATAATCCCGTCAGCAAGTCTAAATCTCATTGTAGTATGGAAACAGTTAGGACCTCCTTTGCTCTTTTATTATTAAATACATATTATATTACACAGAATCCCAGGATGTCAGGGGTTGAAGGGCCCTGGAAAGCTCATCCAGTGCAATCCCCCCATGGAGCAGGAACACCCAGATGAGGTTACACAGGAAGGTGTCCAGGCGGGTTGGAATGTCTGCAGAGAAGGAGACTCCACAACCCCCCTGGGCAGCCTGGGCCAGGCTCTGGCACCCTCACCATGAAGAAGTTTCTTCTCCAATTTAAGTGGAACCTCCTGTGTTCCAGTTTGCACCCATTGCCCCTTGTCCTGTCCCTGGTTGTCACCAGAAGAGCCTGGCTCCATCCTCCTGACACTCCCCCTTTCCATATTGATCCCCATGAATGAGTCCCCCCTCAGTGTCCTCTTGTCCAGCTCCAGAGCCCCAGCTCCCTCAGCCTTTCCTCACACGGGAGATGCTCCACTCCCTGCAGCATCTTGGTGGCTGCGCTGGACTCTCTCCAGCAGTTCCCTGTCCTGCTGGAACTGAGGGGCCACAACTGGACACAAGATTCCAGGTGTGGTCTCCCCAGGGCAGAGCAGAGGGGCAGCAGAACCTCTCTGACCTACTGACCACCCCCTTCTAACCCACCCCAGGTCCCATTGGCTTCCTGGCCACAAGGGCCCAGTGCTGGCTCATGGTCACCCTGCTGTCCCCAGGACCCCCAGGTCCCTTTCCCCTACACTGTCCCACCCGTGACCCCATCCCTTCACCCTGCTGCCCCAGGTCAATTGGGAGTTGCTACAAAGCCATGAGAACAGAAACTAAATCAGGGATCATAGAACAGTTTGAGGGGAAAGGGACCTTCGAAGGTCAGCTAGTCCAGCCCCTGCCATGAGCTGGGACATCTTCAAACAGCTAATCTAGGTGAAGGGATCCGGGTTCTCATTCAGAGAAACCAGATATTGCTGTTGGTCCTCGGTCTCCTGGGGAGGGTTTGGAATCTCTGGGGAAGGTTTGACAGCTTGAAGCTGCCTTGGCCTAAAACAGGGTGAATACTTCAGTAAATCTGCCTTGCTGTGTTTACTTCTGCGCAGGGTGTGCCCACAAACACGTGGACAAGTTGCAGAGAGTTAAGAGAAGCAGAAGAGCTAGCAAGACTCGTTTTAAGTAGAAGGAAGATTTGAAGTACAATGTCCTGCACCGGATAATCTGTTCTGGGGCGTGTGATTAATGTTCACAGGAAAAGTGGCCCCAGCTAAAGTGGGACATGATAATAGTTTAATAGTGAAGATGTCAGCACCATGGAGGGTAACGTATTGCTTAACGTGCTTAATGAGGTTATAATGATGAGGTAGCAGGATGAGATGAAGATGATCATTTAGGCCATCAGTGGAATCTGTTTGGCTTGGAATTGTCCTTTGGGAGGTAGTGGTGGTGTGCATGTGTGGAAGCCACACTGGCCGCAGCTTTTAATACTGAAATGGACAACATAATTAGGGGCAGGAATCCACATTAGCTGAGAGATGGAAGGGGAGATCCAATAGCTGTGTTTGGTCTCTAATTTGTTTTTTCTTAGGCAAGGGAGTTATTGTAGACAATTGGTGGAAATCCGATTTTTCTGCAGTTTCCCAAACTAGGTCACTGTTTTATTTTGCCTCCCCCCCGCTGCCTTTTCCAGGTGGAAATGTTTGAGATAATTCTAATACAAAGCATGCACATTTTTGAGTGATGAGTGCAATCTAAAAACTAGACTTTGATTTCAGCACCATCCACTGGAGGGGGGAAAAAACCCCCACAAGAGCTGTCATCTCAGCTCCTCCTACGTTCCACATGAAAGCATCTCTGTACTCTTGGTGGGGAAGTAATCACAACAGAAGTGACCCTAATTCTTTCCTGAAAGGCCCATGATGGCAAAGTCAGAGAGAGAGCTTTATGGGGTACGAGGATTTGATCCAGTAAGTGGTTACGCACCCATACATTTCGCATCCCTTTTTCTTTTGGTAATGCCATTGTGTAATCGAACAGGTGCATCGTATTTTGAACATATTTTTTCCATTATCTGCTGGGGTAGCTTCAACTTATCACTGAGATTCATAGGAACTGGATGGCTTTTGCAAGGGAGTTTCTGGATGGAACGCATTAGCTGCAGACTGGGGTTACTGCCAGTGGCCTCCCTGTGAACTTGTAATCCTGGCCTTTGAGTAACAACTGTGAAAAATCAATGACGATCACTTCCATTTTTCTTGCCGCTGCTGCTGGCTTGTAAGGCCCATTTTTCTCTTCCCGTTTTTCTCTTTGTGTTTTCTCAGCGGCAAGGCAAGAAACGCGGCTCAGGAATTAGGCAGTAAATAGTCATTGAAAAGATCCACAGCTGGGGTTCCCCTTAGGAGGCTGGTTTTTTACATCACGCTAAGCTGAAGAAGACTATCTAAGCAAACACTGCTGCATGATATACAGCGTGAGTTCATTCAGCTCCCAGTGACAGCTTGCAAGACCAGATTGGGAATAATCTGGTGTGATCTAGTTGGGAAGCTGATGGAATTGGTCTAGATTTATGGCTCCTGAAGGGTGAGATTAATTTGGGCTGGTTAGTTGGACTTTTGCCCAGGTCAGCTCCTGATGTATCACTGTCCCATGCAATTCCAGCAGTAGCTTCTTTAGTACGTGTCCTCTGGCTCTCCCTGCACTCTCCTGCAGAGCTCAGCTTGGGTCCCTGGCCCTTGCTTTCTTTTTCCTCCCAGATAAGGTACCTGCTCCTGTACCACCTTTTGCAGCTTTGTTCCAGCATTAATAAAAGTCCTGTTTGCTGAGGGAGCTGCCATCAGGAGTGGTCAGTGATCCTACAACTCCAAAAGTCCATCCTGCTTCATAGACTTCTGAGGCAAAAGTTGTATGTTCAGCAGATGCTGAAAATGAGCATGAGCAGGGGAGGTTGAGGTTGGATCTGGGGAGCAATTTCTTCCCCAAAGGGCTGTGGGGCATTGGAACAGGCTGCCCAGGGAAGTGCTGGAGTCACCATCCCTGGAGGGCTGGACAGATGGACATGAGGTTCTCAGGACATGGGGCAGGGACAGGGTTGGGGTAACAGCTGGACTTGATGATCTTGAGGATCCTGAAGACTTTGTTCTGAAGCACCTCAACACTGGGCAGGCCTTGATATGATGTTAGATCCAAACTTAAGACATGCTGAACATTGGACACCTAGAGAGTAGATAATGGAGGGAGGAGCTGGAAGATATTTTAAACCCACCTAGTCCATAGAAAAAAAAAAAAAGTTTAAAATAATCCTAGGTTATTTTAGTAAGAAGGAATCATCTCTTCTTGGAGACTGCTGGCAATGTCAGAAGTAGGTCAGTAGACCATTGATGGAGTGACTCTTGGATGGTGCTTTGATCTTCAAGGTTTCTACAACCCTGAATGCATAAAAGGTATCTCGCTTCTACTACTTCATGATCTCTTGCCTTCCTTGCCAAATTCCAAGGAAAATTGTTGATGTATTTCAGCCCTTAAAGATGATTGAGGGACTGGTACGTAGATTATAGACCCATAAAATGAGATCATCCCATGAACATTTTCTGTGGTTCAGAAAAGTTCAATTAACTTTTCTTGCTCAGTCTTCACCCTTCCTCCCCCCCCCCCAGCCTGTTTTGTGGCTGCTTTGGTGTTTTCTGGCTCCAGCTGAGATCAAAAGCAGAAGAGCGGGGTATTGTAAGGATGGGTCTTTTAGCAGAACCAGCAGGCCTGTGGAAAGCAGAATGGGAAAAAACGGGCTACGTTTGGTTTTGTAAGTATCAGTCAATCCTTTCCCCCAGAAAATCAAAACCAGGGATGTTTTGAAGCAAATGATCCTTATACTGAACTGTTGTTTGGGGAATGTCCAGAAATGCAACAAAGCCATATTGCTCATTGATGAACTTGTGCTACATGGAGCAAGGTTGTCTTAATCTGTTCCAAACTGTCTCAAATCACATACTCGCAGGATGGGGTTCAGTTTTTTTAGTTCTAGAGATATTGAGAGATCTGTGGGGTCCTGACCTGTTTTAAATGTTTAATTTTGAAGGAAAACAGTGAAGGTTTTCAAGCAGGGGTGTGATGCAGAATTCATTAATGGCAAAAGTCATGCTGCTCTCAACATGCAATTGGAAGACTATCACTGCAAAGCCGACCTGGAAGGTGATGATGTTCTGGGCAATGGTGAAGCAAATGAATATTTCAGCGTCCCTTTGGCTTTGACCGTCATGTTGGACATGCAATTGTGCTTCAAGTGAAATAGCGAGACTACTAAAGACAAGGGTTCGACAGGTAGAAGTAGGCAAGGAGCCCTTTCTGCAGGGAAACGTTACTGGGGCTGATGTCTTCTCTGGATTTATACATATCGAGTTACTCAGAAATGCTGTAACAGACTTTATTTTCAGAAGTTGCACTTTTATCCTAAATACTGTATGAAATGGATTTCTCTAAGTTCTGATATCACAAAAGTTATAATCAGCTTTTTCAGTGAAGTGTTGTCCTTTTTCCTTATATACTTATTACTAGATTTCTGTTAGCTATTATGTAAAATGATAGCAATTTAACTGTCTTTTCAGCTTTTGTGTCCTAGAGATACTGTGGAGAAACACATCTGACCTAATGTTTCCTTTGTTTTTGTCAGAATACCTCATTTTTAAAAGCTATGATTATTCATGCAGAGGTGAAATATGGTTTTGCTGATGTACTCTATTTTTCCCACTTGACCTAAATTAAACATTTGTGAGATGTCTAGTCTAAATAAGTAATATTCTGGGATTTCCATGATGATCTGAAGGATATAGGCAAGACAACATTTGCCAGGGGAGAGGTAGTAATGTATTTTATATGTGTTGGGATAAAACAGCTTAGGTTGAATGACTGACATGGAAGTTGGAAGTCAGGTGTGGTGCACAGAATAAGTGCATAACATTTTCTTTAACAAAAAGTGGCGTGCAGGAGAGAGAGCTTGTTCCCACTGGCAGCCCCTCCTTTGTTTTGGGGTTCAAGGGTTTCTGCTTTCTGCGTTCAGAGATGGTTTCCTCAGTGCTATTTCCCACCCCAGGACTGGCTGTTTCTCAAGGTCTATCAACCATCTGCGGTTCTCAGGAGGAGATGCCGACCAGCCTGTTGTGTTCTGGAGCACAAGTGTGATGGAGCGGCTGAGGGACCTGGGGGGTTCAGCTGGAGAACAGGAGCTGAGGGGAGACCTTCTGATCTCTGAACTGCCTGAAAGGAGCTTGGAGCCAGGGGGGGTCGGGCTCTGCTCCCCAGGAACAAGCGCCAGGAGCAGAGGAAACGGCCTCAAGTTGCGCCAGGGGAGGTTGAGGTTGGATGTGGGACCAATTTCTTCCCCAAAGGGCTGTGGGGCATTGAACAGGCTGCCCAGGGCAGTGCTGGAGTCACCATCCCTGGAGGGCTGGACAGACGTGGAGATGAGGTTCTCAGGGACATGGGGCAGGGACAGGGCTGGGTTATGGTGGGACTTGATGATCTTGAGGGTCTTTTCCAACCAAAATGATTCTATGATTCTATATGCTGGGACAGATGATGCTGTAGGGATGGGAGCCTGAAGGAGCTTCCAAGCTGCACCTTGCAGCACATCACACTCAAACTATGTTTGTTTGTACGGAGCAGTGAGCTATTGCCCCCCTATACACCCTTCTCTTGTTTTTTTTTTAATCTTTTACTCCATCTTTCCCTCCCTTCTCTGGGTTATTCAGCACCTTGGGCTGGGCTAGAAAGTGCTGCAAGCGCGTCCGGCCTTGGCCGCAGTCAGTGTACGCTCACAGGTTCTGGAGTCAGCAATGTCCGCTCGGGTTAGGGAGATGTCTTCGGCTCCAGGGTTTCCTCCCTCCTGGATTCTCACTTACTCTGTCACTCGCTGGGCCAGGCAGCAGTAAAAGCCATGGCCAGGGTGGGGCGGTCCCTGGAGGAAGAGGTGGGTAGGAGGACTTGGAAAGTCATGAATGTGAAGTCGGTGAGCCAAAGCTAATAACATTTCCAGGGATGTGAGCGCTGGGGCCTGGGAGCCCAACCTCATCTTCATCACATGCTCCTTGGAGATGGTGATGGCTGCGTTTTCCCATCGTATGGGAATGATGGTTGGAGACGAGTCCCAGGCTCCACTGCATGTCCTGTCTGCACTGGTGGTCCAAAGCAAACACTGCAAATACCAGTACAGAAGATCTCACAACAGGGCCAGTGCAGGTTAATTTTAAGCTAATAAGTTAATAATATTCATGTAGCCTGGCTTCTGATATTTAGACTCTTTCCAGAACTCTTCTAAACGGGCAATTAAAAACCCTGAAACATTGAACATTTCCATCCAGTCTTGATATTCCTTCAACTAATATCTAGCATCTAGCTCATTTTTTGGATCTCTCTATATTCTTGCTGTTTGCAATGTGTGGTGATTAGTTCCACCGTCTGTTAATGCTTCAAGTAAGCTGGTGTGTGGAGGGGACCTTTTTGGTTCACTTCAGTTTAATTGCTGAGAGCTGAACCGAACACCAACCTGCCATTTGAACCTGCCATTCAAAACACCTTCCTGTGTAACTAGGTGATCTTTCGAGGTCCCTTCCAATCCCTAACATTCTGTGATTTGCTTTGTCTAAATAGAAGAAAGCAGAACCCACTTATGAAGATTTCGTATTAGCCTGTGTAGGTGACAAGTGATTACACAATCTGTTGGCTTTCCTTGTGAAATTTTGGGATCTCTCAGATGTAGCAACCCAGAATATGCCAGAATAGCCATGAGATTAAGAACCATGTGATATTTTACCCGGTTTTACTGAGATGCAAGTGAAGTACTGCATTTTCTTCCTAGATTATTCCGAAGCAAATGTAAGCAGTTATTTGAAGATAATGTAGCTACCTTCAAGCTGGGGTAAATACCATACAGGAAACATTTGAAAATCGATGTCTTACGAAGCAACTGAGAAGAATTGTGGAGAATTTCACCTGTGTTTTTCTTCAGCTGAAATATTTGCTGTATATTTCCCACTGATCTAGACTGTAAAGGTACAATAGCTGTGACTGGTTACCTGCCACCTACATCATGTACAGACTGAAACTTCTCTATACTTTCATGAAGAATGTGCTCCAAAGAGGAGTCTGTATCCTCAGCTTTTGGGTTTCTTTTATTTCCAGGCTTCTTGTGCAAAGCTTTCTATGCATGATTAGATAATAGGAATCAATGCACTTCAAGAATATTAAAGTTCTGGCCAGGCTGCCGTCCCAAAGTTCAGGTACCAGCCAGAGGATGTGCATGTACTTGGAAACAGGGTGGTTGAGTAGTTATTTGGCAATACGAGCTTCCATCTGGGACAAGCATGCCAGGACAGCTGTGTTTAATATCTTTGTTTGGCCCTTTCCAATTCCAGACAAAGCTTGGGTTGAAACAAGAAATGGTCCTGAGCCAAAGAATTGATCAGTCTCATGGCCTCATCCTTACAAACCAAAGCTGAAAATCCTCTGGGGTCGCTGGGCTGAGGTCCCTGTGGTTGGGGGATGCTGGGTTACATGACAGTGAGACAACCCAGCTCTGTTACAACTCTGGGAGTGTTTTGGCCATTCTCTGCGACTTAAAACATCGCTTCAGAGCCTTTTTGCCTTGGTGGCTGGAAACTTGCCTGAAATTCTCAGCCTAAAATGACTAATGGGCGATTTAGACCTATTCTCTCCTAAACAAACATGACTTTAAGGGTTGTTGTTCTCCATCTTGTTGCTTGTCTCTTCAACCCAGATCCCATGTCTTCAAAGCCCTGTTTCTTTCCACAGAAGACAGATCATATTCTTTCAGTACATATTCCTTATGATACCCAAATATTTAATAAACTCTCAGAAGGATGAAGCAGCACTCTGCAGAACGATGGTTGTTGCCATTTTGTGGTGGGACAAATAGACAAAAGGACGTGGAGGATTATTAAGTCTTCAATGGTGATGTGTCTACATTGGCTTTTGTTTGCAATTGATGGAAAGAGGATTATGACTCCTCTGACCTGTTGTACCTCTTCGTTTCAGAGAGTAGAGTTATGCCCAGGATCAGAGTTGCTTGGAGGGAAGAAGTTTGCTGCACCTTCTTGGAGCCATGTCATGGAACAACAAGGAATCTCTGACCCTCTACCCAAAAAGAGAGACCCTCTTCGTCTTCAGGGTATTTCCTCATGTAAAGGTAAAAACATTTTTCCTCTCTCTGCTTCTGTTTTATATGTGGAGGTCATTTGATAACATCTGTAGGCTCTAGATTTCTTGACTACTCTCTTCGTAACTGGGTCTTGGATTCACCCTTCCCCTGCTTCTTCCTATAACAGTGAGGCCAAGTGGTTTGTTTTAATTCTTTCTCCTGAAAAAAAACTCTTCAGTTTCCCTGTTCCTTGGCTCACGGTCCTCTCCTTGGCTCGCTGCTTCCTAGCACTCCTGTTGTGCAGGACTGACCCTCCTCTCATTCACGATCTGAAGGGGCGCAGATGCTTTGGGGGTCACTTTGAGGCTCTGCCTCTTCAGCAGTGCCACTCTTTGCAAGTCAATACCCAAGTCCTCTTGTGGGACTTCCCTACATGACTTGCCCAACGGCACAAAGGAAGCTTTTAGTGGGGCCGAAACACAACCTGAGACTCCCCTCCTTCTACCATTGTCCTTCTCAGGAAGGTACCCTTGACAAAGGGAATGACACTTCAAATCTCTTTCCAGAGACTCTCAGAGGGGTTGTAAACAATCCTAAATTATGTTCGTAGTAGGCAGGTCTTCTGCAAATGGTGACTTTCTGTGTACGTAGACACTGAGTAAAGGTAGAGTGGAAATAATTGACTGTAGGTTCCACGAATGTGCAGTTGTCAGAAGCGAAACCAAATCATGTGCGTCAGCTGGGAGACATTACTCCTTTAAATTCTCCGTCGACATTAATTAGGAGTCCCTTACATGACCTTGCAGATGATGGTTCCCCCCTTCCAAATTGTACTTAATGAAAAGGCCTGGCTTGCCAGGTGGGTGACTTTTCCCAGGATCTCACAGCACTCAGATTCATACTGATGAAAACCTCTTAAACTTCACGAGAATTTAGATCCAAGCGGTGCTTTTTTTTCTTTAATTTCCCATGATTTTCCATTCCGAGAACTATCCTTTTGAACATATTTATTCCAGCTTGCACAGTTCAAGGGCCCAGAATTTGACACAGCCTCTTCTACCTTCCAGATGCTTGTCAGAAAAAGAGGCTGCTATTCTACCTCCCCAGGGTTGTATTTTATGGCACAGGGTGTGTCTCTCAGTACAATTTAAATCAGCAATAATTAGGGGAGACTGAGATCTCTGAATGTACCAAGGCAGGGGAAAAAGGTCTGTCCTTGCCCTTTACTTTCTTAAGAGACATTTTCCCTGTCAGCCATTGCCTGAATCCTCAGTCTTTCTCTGTAGAGTGTTCGGATTCAAGGGAAGAAAGAGGAAATTTAATGATACATCGAGTCTCCACGAAAGTTATCCAATGTCTGCACCCTACCTAAAATGAATAGTCTTGAAAGCGCAATGCCAAATCCGCCTCTTTCCTGCCTCTGCCACTCTTGCTCTCTAAGATGGCTTGGCTGAAACACAAATTTCCTTGCAGTCAGGAAAGAAAAAAAGAATAAAAATCAAAACCAGAAGGAATTCTGAGCTGTTCCCCTCTGAACTACATGGACGTGTGGTGGGAGGCTGAGTGCTCATCCCCAGCAGTGGCTGAGGTCTGGCCCAAGGTGTATGGAGCCTCGGTCTGTCACCGGGACGTCTTCAGAAGCTCCTGCGTTTGCTGTGATGGACCCATTGGCTGTTGACACGAGTTGGAGATGTGTCCAAATGGACGGGAATTGGTTAAAAACCAGAGCTGCAAGATACCCCGTGCTTCAGATCTGTGTCTCCTTTGCTGAGCGGTAATGAACACTAGACATGCTCAGCAAGCAAATGCATCTTCTTCCAGACTATACCGTGTCTCAAAACCCCAGTTAACCAAAACCCAGTGTTCTAGAATAGAATAGTTCTGTTGTTCTTTCCAGAGCAGTTTGAGTTTTAAGGCCAGATTTCCTCAATGAAGTTTAGGGGGCTGTGCCTCGTGTGCAATTCCTTCTACCTGATTATGCATTTCTGCTGAATTTTGATACCCATAGCTGGTTTTAATCACAGTGGATTTAGGGCAGAAGGGTCAAAGTTGTGAAGCATTGGCTCATTTTAGGTAAAAAAACAAGAGTGGTGTGATATATTTACAAACATCCCAACTGAGGAGGGCAGATGTGGTGTAGTTCACATGTTATTAGTCAGTGGAGAACTAGTCAGGAGAGGAACTTTGAGTGGACTGTGGGAAAACTGGGGCTGGGGGTTGCTTGCCTGGGGAGCAGCTTTGCTAAAGAGCATCTGAAGGTCCTGGTGGGACACAGACCTTGGCTGCAAAGGTGGCCAACAGCATCCTGGGCTGTGATGGCACCAGCAAAGCCATGAGCTTGAGGAAGATCATTATAAAGCTCTAAAGTGTGCTTGTTGACAGTACAAGGGGTGATAGTTTTGAACTAGGAGAGGGGAGACTCGGCTGGACATGAGGAAGAAGTTTTTTACACTGAGGGTGGTGAGAGCCTGGCACAGGTACCCAGAGAGGTGGTGGATGGACCATCCCTGGAGACATCCCAGGCCAGGCTGGACGGGGCTCTGAGCACCCTGAGCTGGTGAAGATGTCCCTGTCATGGCAGGGGGGGCACTGGGGGGCTGGGAGGGTCCCTCCAACCCAAACTGTTCTGTGAATCAGGAAGGTCTTGCTGTTCACCAGCCCTTCGGAGCCAGTGCTGCCTTGACTCCCAGGAAGGCCGCATCTGAGTTTGTAGGGATAGAGCCAAAATAAGCATTTTAAATGAGAACAAATGCTAGAAACATTTGTGGACTTTTACTTGTAGAGAGAATCCTGAAACAGTACTTTGAATTGCAAAAACAAACTATTGAGACTTTCTCCATGTTCTGGCCAGTGTTGAGACTCGCCAAAGAGATACCTCCAAGAGAATTAATTCCTGGATTTGCCTAAGGCCTTGTACATCATGGAAAGGGCCAAATGGAGAGATTTACTGTGAATAAGTCTATGCCTTCCTCTCAAAGCCAGTTTCACAGCTTTAATACTCAAGAGTTGTGTTGTTCACAGCTTCCTTGGAGCTCATCACTAAATTACCACCGTAGTGGCTTTGCTCCTTTTAACAGCCTATGGCTAGGAGTGTTTGGAGAGTGAGAAGCACAGATTTCAGGCCCAGAATTAGTCTTCTGGCAACAAAGTGACCACCGGCAACAACTGAAATTGCAAAATGAACATTTCTAGGAAAAAAAAAAAAAAAATCCTTCATATTTTCAGCCCAAGTTGGGCTGTTTCAACTAAAACTTTAATTGTTCTGATCCAAACAAAACAACCCAAACCAACCCAAACTTTTAAAATATGGACGTTCCCAGACAGAAGTGTCACTTCTGTGCCCTCTATGACTTGTCATTTGGAGGTTCATTCCCTCTGCTGCTTCTTGCAGGTGGGCGTCACACATACTCTACCTCTCATATCTCTCTGAGCTGCCGGAGAACATCAGAACAGCTCTGTGACTGTGGGGCTTCTTGGGCAACTGGTAGCCCAGCTGAGGAACCAGATCCATGGTGGGATCACAGCACCCATTGAACACTGCAGTTGCCTCTCTGAACCAAAAATTGTGAATATGAGCCTAGAATGGGTTCGACTTCTGGTTGTTGACCAACACTACTTACGCATTCATAAGTTAGAAAGTGCGTCTTGACCTGGGAGGCTGGGATGTTCAGGGTTGAGAAGAGACATGAGTTGTATAGCAGGAGGTGTATGATCATACACATCCTGCTTTGGGCATCTCCATGGACAGGGCGACAATGGTGATGCGGTGTGTGATGTGCTCTGTGGATGGAAATGCTGCAAGAGAATGGGAGAGTGCAGAAGGCAAAGCATTTTACCCCAGTGGGAAAACTTTCAGGAGGAGGAGGAAGATGTTAACACCTTTCCCCTGGAAAGAAAAACAAAGCAAAGCACGGGTGTGCCAGAGCCTCCTGACCGTCTGAGCTGGGATAATGCCTCCACCAGCCCAGCGCCCTCTAGGACGGCGAGGACGGTCCAGCGGGCGATGGAAACCTGCCACCCATTGAGTCACCGACGCCACCTCCCACATCACTTTCCAATGTGCCTGTCTCCTAATTAGCCAATAAATTCACAGGCGCTTTTCTGTCATCCCAGGGCTGCTCCAGCAGCCTCATTTTTCGTGCTGGTAACGTTTCAATTGTGTGTCTATGTGCGCGCCGGGCCTGCCAGCTTCTGGGGCTCGGGGCAGGCGGCGGCGCCCAGCCAAAACCACAGAAAGGCTTTAGTGAAAAGGGATACGCTCCAAGTACGAGCAAATTGGTGTATTCCATTTGAGGTGATATTAACTGCTTTCTGCAACAGTGGCTTCTAGGGCACCGTGCCTGGGCCCTGGAAAAAGGAGTTGTTTTTTTCAGTGAAAAGGCTGCAAAGACCCCACGGCACACAAATGCTGCACTGTGCTGAGCCCAGGGAACTTCAAATCTTGTTGCCTGTGGGTGTCCAGGTCACCTGGAGCTGGTCTGGGGTTTGTACCTTGAACAGAGACAGGAGGCTCAGGTTGGTGCCTCTCTCCACCCCTGACGTTTGCTGCCTGATGATTAAAGCTCAGGCAAGCTCCCCATTTCAAGAATCCTCTACCCCTGCCAAAAAGACATTCAGTGCCTTGAATCTGTCGTAACTCAGGTATGGTGCCAGAAGTCAGAGGTTCTGATCATTTGACAGCAGTAATCAATAGCAGTTTGTCCCACTGATTGCTGGATTAAGTACCTAAGAGTAAAGAAGGCATCCAAATGGCATGGGAGCTTTAGAACTAGAAGACAGTGGAGAGTTCAAGGGACCGTGGCAGGGAGGGAATTGTATCTGCAGTTACCAAGTTTTTATCAGAAGGAAGTGCCATGACAGGGACATCTTCACCAGCTCAGGTTGCTCAGAGCCCCGTCCAGCCTGGCCTGGGATGTCTCAGGGATGGTTCAGCCACCACCTCTCTGGGAACCTGCCCAGGCTCTCAGCACCCTCAGGGGTAACAACTTATTCCTCATGTCCAGCCTAAAAGATCTGAAACCCTAGTACTAAATGGTTTCTGCAGCGAGATGCCAGACACTCCCCAAAAAATGGAGCATGGCCTTCCCATCCTCTCTCTTTTTATGATTGTATTTATTTGAAAGGCATTTATAGTAGGAGCATTTCTTTTTATAAACTCATCCATCAGCTGGATGCGTCTCTGTGGGACACATTGACACATCAAATTAGGCTGTGGTTTGGGTGGCAGCTGCCATGGGCCTGAGGATGGGAAGATGCGAGTGGGAATATTGGAGAGGGGAAGGGGGAAGGCTCCCGACAGCTAAATCCTGCGGTTGAGAGTTGGCTCTTGGCAAAACCACCTTCATAAAGCCGAGCTGTCCTCGCTGCCGAGCGAGGTGCTGGGATCCTTGCGGTTCTGCACGTCCCTGTTGTCCTGTGGGTGCGGACAGGAGGGCGGTGGGGACGTTCAGAGGTGGCCCCGTGCTTCAGCCCACGTCTCATCCTGCACTGACCTGCCTTTGTGGGTGTCCTGAGACATTTACTCGCTTTTCTCCTCTTCCACCGCTATTTTTCATGTCTCTGTGCCTCCCCGTTCTGGCTGGAAACACTGAAATCCATGCCAGGAAAACGCTGTTTTCATGGCATCTTGCGAATGACTGGCCCAACCCTGTGAGATTCCCTCTTCCATCCAGGAGCTTGTCTGACTTTCAGGCCAGCCCAGGGAGATCATTCAGATGTGAAGTGCCTTCCCTGCTCCCCTCAGGACTCACTGCAACTTCCACTTCTCTGTTTGTGGGGTTCCCAGTGTTACCCCTTCTCTGCTGCTTCCCAGTTCCTCCCCATCTGCTCAGCACATCCTCAACTGGGTCTGACTGAACAAGGGATGGTGGTGAGATGCATGACCTGGGAGAAGAACAGAGACTAACAGAGGGCATTTGGGACAGCCAGGCACAGTGGAGAGACCAAGAGACCCTAACAGGCTAAAACCTTTTGTTACCAGTTTTGGTTTATTCTAGGATTCAGCCTTTCAGCACAACTCTGGTGTGGATTGAAGCTTCCCGAATTTCAGCTGGATCATGTATTCGATGTGAGAGACTCATCCAGCTAGTTCTGGGCCCCTCATGCCAAGAAAGGCCTTGAGGTGCTGGAACAAGTTGAGAGAAGGGAACGGAGCTGGTGAGGGGCTGGAGCACAAGTGTGATGGAGCGGCTGAGGGACCTGGGGGGTTCAGCTGGAGAACAGGAGCTGAGGGGAGACCTTCTGATCTCTGACCTGCCTGAAAGGAGCTTGGAGCCAGGGGGGTCGGGCTCTGCTCCCCAGGAACAAGCGCCAGGAGCAGAGGAAACGGCCTCAAGTTGCATGGCAAGACAAGGAGCTGTGTATGGCTTCTCTCCCAACAAGATGCTGGCATGAGAGTGCCTGCTATGGACCATCAGATGTTGATGAACTCACAAATATCCGTGCTACTTTTTTTTCCCTCTTTGGAGTCAGAAAAAACAGTTTGATTTGCTAGCAGAAGGTTTTACAATGCTGTGGCTTCACAGAATGAGTCTCTCCAAGAGTGGGACTGTGCCTTGTAACCAGCCTTGCCAGATACCCCAACCTCAGGAAGGTGAGATTGCCTCAGGCTATCTCTAGGAAACCTCTGATATGTCGTACTGAAATGGCAGATATGATCTTTAGGCATCCTGAATCGCAGAATTACAGAAATGCTTATTTTGGCTCTATCCCTACAAACTCAGATGCGGCCTTCCTGGGAGTCAAGGCAGCACTGGCTCCAAAGGATGGTGAACAGCAAGACCTTCCTGATTCACCAAACAGTTTGGGTTGGAGGGACCTTCCCAGCTCCCCCAGTGTCCCCCCTGTCATGGGCAGGGACATCTTCACCAGCTCAGGTTGCTCAGAGCCCCGTCCAGCCTGGCCTGGGATGTCTCAGGGATGGTTCAGCCACCACCTCTCTGGCCAACCTGGGCCAGGTTCTCACCACCCTCAGGAGCAACAATTTCTTCCTCATGTCCAGCCTGAATCTCCCTTCATTTAGTTTAAAACTATCACCCTTTGTCCTGTTGTAACAGGCCCTGTTGAAAAGTCTGTCCCATCTTTCTTATCTGCCCCTTTTAAGTACGGAAAGACTGCAATAAGATCTCCAGTCTCTAGTCCAGTCTTCAAACAGAGTGATCTCTTAATTACTCTGAATATTTGCAGCTGGAGCTGCAGACAACCTCTCAGAAGCAGCATGGACATGTGGAGGACTCAGAGCTTTGTCCACACCGTGGCTTGGCTTCCCTCCTGCAGCAGGGGTGGATGAGCCAGCCTCTGGAAGAATGCAGGTTCTATACTAGTTATGCAGATAGTGTGGAAATGCCTTATGAACACACCTGCTGCTCCCACCTCTCCCTTTGTTGAGACCTAATTTAGCTGGAGAGCAAAGTGAGGCAGTGGATTTCAGTTTTGCAATGTCCTGGGGACTAAAGGGTGGCACCGAACCAATCTGTATGTATCATTGCTAAGGATAGAAAGTTAGCTCTGTTCTTGCAGGCTTGCTGAAATCCTTACATGCCTGCAGCTGACCAGCAAGTTCGAGCTGCTCTGCAAAAATAAAGAATGGCACTGAGATGCTGTGGCTAAGAATTATGTGGAAATTGGTGGTTCTGCCAGAAAGAAATCTGCAGGTTGGATGTGGCAGATGCCTCACTGCTCGCACCCTTGTAAGAGGAACCAAAGCGCTTCCTTCCTTGTTGATGGATGCTTTGGAGAGTCCAACAGAAAAAGGGACCAGGGACTAATTATTTCTTCAAATAGAGAAATGTAACATGATTGCTCCAAGACAAAGCAGGAGGAGGAAAAAAGCATTGTGCTGAAAAGGACGTTGAGTTGGCACTGAAATCAGTGGTGGTGTCCTCTACCTATCAGGAAAGGGCCCAGAAAAAGAAAATAAAATCTGAAATGGATTGATAAAGGAATCCTGCTGAACATTAATCACTTGAAATGCAGCCTTTCAGAAGGGAAAAGGATCCAACTCCTGTAGCAAATGGTAGATTTATCAAATGTAAGACAAGAAAAGATCTCTGACCTCCCACATAATTCCTCCCCGCTGCCCTAGGGTTCCTGTGCCGTAACTCACAGGGGAGTTCATGCATGTGTTTTAGAAAGACATCCCGTCTTGATTTCAAAGGGACAATCCACACCAGCCTTAGGTAAGTTGTTCCTGTAGTTAATTATCGTATTGAAAGAGAAAGAAGTGTGCTTTATTCCAGATTGAATTTGTCTGGCTCTGGTTTCCAGCCATTGGATCTCGTTAGGCTGTTGTCTGCTAGATTAAAGAGCCCTCTGCTGAATACAGACAAATTGGCAATCTAGAAATGAGAAGGTCCAAGGCCAAGCTCTGTTCTTTGTTAGGCTTGCACAGTCCCGCTAAAAGGAGGAGCCCAACGCTGAGTTGGGTCACTAAGAACACCCTCCTTTACCATCTCCTCTTGGCTACACCAGCTGTGAGGTCTCTTCAGTTTTTAATGGGCAGGTCAAGACAGTGATATTGGATGTCAAGGGAGGAGGGAAAGCAAACAAGCCTTTATCCCCCACCTGCCTTTTATTTGCTGTGGACTAAGCACACTTGGACGAAGACAAGGAATTATTGGCACTGCAGTGTGCGTTTGCTTTGCAGAGCTGAGCCATGCTTTAAATCCATTGTGCTGGGTTGGACGCTTGGGTCTTGGACTGGGAACATGTGGGCCATGCATGGGGTCAGGCTACATGGGCATCATGCTTCCCACCTGGGCAGGGGCCAGCAGATCAAAACACCTCCCAGGGGCTTTGGCAGCAAGAAAATAAAAGTTATCATCTTGAAAAAAAACAATCAAGCTAATCAATATGGACAAAATCCCATTTAATTTGAAGCAGACCAAGCCAGTGCTCTGAAAGCCTGCTCTGGGCACAAGCGTTGGAGGAGCAGCTCCACCGTGGGATGCTGTTGTCTATGGGTGCCGGGCTGGGCAGGTCATTGTGGTTTCCTCCATAGGTGGGGGACTTGGGCACAGGCTCCAGAAGCTCTACAGCTCACTATAGAGAGGAGACACATCCAGGAGCAACCTGCAAAGAAGGCGGCCAAGGACGGAGCAAAGGGCCCCAAATTGGAAGGCAAAAAAGAACAGCCGTCCCTCTGCACCCCCCTCTCTCTCCTCCTCCTCCTCCTGGGCTGACGCTAAGTACAAGCTTCCCCTCCCACAAAATAAAGGCCTTGATGACAGGCTGCCTTCCCCAGAACGGAGTGTCAAGTTGAAATCTGGCCCTGAGGATTTGTGGTGGCTCAGGGCAAAAGTCAAAACAAACACAAACACATTCCCCAGTGTCGACGTCGATGAACCCCCGAAGAGGAGCCGGTGAACCAGAGTTAACAAGGAGGAGAGATTTCTGTTTGTGTGTGCAGGGGGGACACGTAGGATGGCCAGGAAAGCAACAGGGGAAATTGTGGCTTTCCTTTGAGTTGCTGGGGCGGGGGGCTTGCACCAGTATCTTCTGGAGAAAATCTGTTCAGTGCCTTCTTTCCAGCTGTGACATTGGTGCTTTTCTTTCCCTCTTCCCTTGAAATAATTTGCTGTTTGCCAGGCGAGCCCGGTGGTAGCCAGATCTCACGGGCTTTGCCAAGAGGTGGCGGTGCTGGAGCTCGGTCGCCTGGGTGGGCAGGTGTCTATGCCAAAGGCCTACGTGTGTCCATGCACAGCGCAAGTGGTGTATTTGGGGTGAGGCATGAGGATGTGATTAAAGATTTTGTAGTGTGGCACAACCGGAGCAGTGCATAATTAAGACGGGATGGAGTATCATATAAAAGTCTTTTCCTTTAGTAAACTGAGCAGCTGGTCAAGCGTTGATGTCTCTGGGTTTTTAAACTATTTGAATACATAATTCTCCCACAGTGCTTTTCAATCAAAGTGTTTTTCAGTGGTAAATGAGTGGTAGCACCTACTGTGTTGCACAGGGGTGGAAAGAAAAGTTGGACACCATGCCTTTATCTTGCTCAGAGAAAAGTCCCGTAAGCTTTGGATACCTGTTCCACAGGGGGAAAATGATGTTCAGAGAGCCTCAGGGCGAGCTCAGAGTTGCTGAGGTTTGGTCAGATGTCAGCTAGGACTGGTGGGCAATGGTTGCTTTAGAGCATCTTTTCTTTGCTAGGATGTGGGGTGAGGACAGAGACACAAACGGCTTTTGGTATCATTGGGATAATTCATATCCAGACACCCGTGAATGGACCCAAGCTGTGATATTCACTGTCTGCCTTACGACCTCCAGGAGAGGCCGAGCGATGGAGCATTCATGATGCGAATGTTGGGGTTGTATCCTGTGGGAACAGGAGTTGGACTTGATGATCCTGGTGGGTCCCTTCCAACTCAGGACATCCTATGATTCTAACAGCCCAATGAAGTGCCGTGTTTCATGGGAGCTCAGCTGTCGATGCCTGTGCTCTAAACCAAAATACTTAAATGGGGCAAGGAGGAGATGATTGAGATTCAAGGTTCATTGCAGAACAAGCAATGAACTCACTTAACCATCAGTCACAGGGGGTGTGCAGCTCTTCACCCATCTGCAGTGCCATTTAGGATCCCAACTATTGCAGTGAGTCACGTAATTTATCCAAAGACATTGTAACCGAGGTTCATGTGGAATACTTGATTTAGCTCTGGAGCTCGTCAGGGAAGAAGAGAAGCTGCGTTTTACCAGACATCTCCCCAAAGCCAGAGTTCGCAAAGCGAAGCGTTAAAGCACAGTTTGGAAGCAGGCGAGGAGGCTTTTCTGTGTAATCAAGTCATTAATACAAACCATGTGGTCTGATGATCTGACATCTCAGATGTTGCCCTGTGCCACTTCAGATGCTGTGGTTTGAAAGGGTCCCAAACAGAGCTCGGCTCTCCTCTTCCTCAAATTGATAGATTTTTCACAGGGTAGCACATTTAAGTGTTTTTTTCCATGCTAGAAGTGACGGATGAGAAGTCAGGAGATACTGTAGTAACGAGCGGTGTGTGCTGGGCTCATCGAGCTGTGGCCATTCCCTAATGGAAGAGAACAACAAAATTAAGGCTTTCTTCATTTCTCTCTGTTTGTTGTCAGGAAGGCTTCTACTCATCTGGTACTTGGCTTGGGCATTAGGAATAAAAAGACCTTTGAAATTTCCGCCCCTCTCCCCCCACACTATTCCTACACATTTCTGCCACGGTACCTGAGCTCCTCAATGAACTAATGATGAATATCTCATCAGAGTCCCGCAGGAGGAAAGGAGCTATAGGTGAGGACAGGCTGTGTGCTCAGACAGCAAAAATATCTACCTGTGTACATGGTGACCACCCCTCTGACCCCAGATCTTCTTTTGGCAAGTCACGTCCATTCTTTGACCGTGAGCTCCTTTCCTGATATTGTAAGATCATAGAATAGTTTGGGTTGGAAAAAGAGAAGTTCTGTAAGGAGTAGAAAATAAAACCCAACACATTGCATTTTTTTCAGGGTTTAAATTTCTAAGTATAGGGATTAACATAGAGGGCTGATAAACCCCTATCTCTCTTCTGCAGATATCTTACGCCATCCTCCAAAAACACCAGGGTCTTACAGCTGCCAGGGGCAGGATATTGGGCAGACTGGACCTTGGGGTTGAGCTGGCTTGACATCTCCTTCCATTCTTTCCAGTCAGGGGCTATCAGGAGATGCACTTGATTCCTGCACCAACTGTCCCTAAGCTATTTGGCCAAGCGGAGCTCAAGAAAGTCCAATGTTTTCTGTGGAGAGAGAAACAGGTTGTCTTCCCTGGAGCAGGACGTGAAGCATCCAGCCTCTCTCTGTCCTTCCTCAGCCCCCAATCCAGAAGACTACTTCTTGCACCATTCCTGAGCCCAGTCCCTGCAGCTTTATGTCATATATTTAGCATTAAAAACACTGTATTTTTACCCTGAACTTTAAATTGTCCTCTTTCTCCTCACTCCTCATGTCCTTTCCCATCAGTGACAGTTGTAGTCTCCTTGATATGGGCCAGGTTACTGAACCATGACCGTGTAATTATGGTTGGAGCCACAGAGCTATTTTTATACCCTGCCAGAGATTATTCACTTATCAGGAATGTATATTTAAGTGGCAGGCTCTGAACTGTCCGCTATAAATAGGCAAACCCAGCACCCTCTGTGTTTTCTTTCAACTCTGTCATCTATCACGCCTTCAATTTCTGCAACCACATCAATGTCTGCGCAGGGCGGGATGAGTCAGATCGGAGGGAGCAGCTGGTGACCTCACTTAAACAAAACAAAACAGGAAGGGAAAGCAAGGGGAACACGTAACAACACCTTCACTTGAGCGTGGCCATAGCCTGCAAATGGAAGAAGGGCTGTTGTGCTGCTTGCCAGGGTTAACTTTCCTTCCAGCGTGGTTGTTGCTTGACCCCAGGGTCCCTGTGCTGTTCTGCAGCTCTGCATAGGATTTTGTGATTCTATGATTCTCTGGGATCTTCTCCCCACCAGCAACCGGTGACCAAGGGGTGGCATGAGGACCTTGGTGCTGAGATAGATGGGGCAGGAGCTGATTACACCATCCCAGAGCACCTCTGTGAAGCCTCGTTTGATAAAAGATGATAAGGAAAAGGCAAGAAAACATCATTCAAACAACACTGAGGAGGTTTATCCAGGTTTAACCTCTGCAGCCCATCCAGAGTGTCGGCTGCTTCATTTAAGTACACGTGTGGTGCCACCAAGAGTGGACACAACCTCTTCAAGGAGTGGTCCTCAGGTACCAGTAATTTCCCACAGGTAACGGCCATCCCGTGTTACTCCTCATGGGATGTTTCCACAGCTCTGCAGCTGGCAGCACAGGTACCTCGTATCAGCATTTCTCAGCATGATTCTTGCATGTTGGCACGAAATCTCTGGGGGTTTTGGTGTCTATCAGCCCACCAACCTGTCTGTTATTTATTTTGATTGTTCTGATGTGGGGAGGAAACCCTTTTTTGGTCAATCTGGCAGGAGGCAGCAGACACAGAAAGAGCTTTTTTTCTGCAGCATTTGCAAAATTTTGATGTGGCTACAGCAGAGGTAAAAAATCACGTTCTAGGACAAGATACCAAGTTGGCATCTGCTGCAGTGACTGGAGCCCTTCGCTCTCCTTCGACCTTGGAACATGTAGGTCTTAACCCTTGGATAAAACTGACCCCAGTGGGCCCAGCCAGTCTCCTCATTGCCTATCCAGGAATTTTTTGGTGTAGGAAATTCAGTATCATGAGATGGAAATCTTGCCTATCTTCATTCACCTTAGACATTATCTGATCAGCAAGTTATATGCATTTTGGGCTATTATCCTTGTCACTGAGTAAGGTAGGAAGTTAGTGTGTGCATGTAATAGCAATTATTATGTATTCTTCACATTTTCTCTGGTCCATGCTGCTGTCTGTGAGCAGGATGAAGGGTTTGGGCAGCTGCTGTATGTGGGGCAGATTCCTGCAAGAACAGGGAGGTAGAGCTTGGAAGAATCACTTCAGGAGAAATAAAAAACCCCCCTAAATTTAAACATCGATAACGTCTAACATTGCATCTAGCAGTTTGCTAAGCCTTTAAAGAAACCTGTGCCTACATGCTGAAGGATATGGCAGGAGGAAATAAAATCTCCTTGCTTTACTATCTTGGGTACTGAGGTGCAGCAATCCAGACCATCGCCTCAACCTGCAGACTTACTCAAGATGATAAAATGGGCTTCCTCCCGCCTTTTGCACAGCACATTGCGTCCCTCCTGACTCCTTCTCACAACTTCTGGCTGCACATTCCTTGGACTCGCTGCTCGGTCCCTTTTAGCACAGCTGATACTGTACGGTAACTCTGATATTCATTCCCTTCCAGACTTCTCCCAGTGCCAGCGGAACTTGTGGTTTTACGCGGACCATTGTGACTTTGTTGTTTCTTCAAAAAAAAAAAGCCTGTCTGTATCACTGCAGAGCTCATTTCGCTATTTCTGATAATGTATTTCTCAATGCTGGTAGGAGCGCTAGTGCGGCGCGTTCCCATGGATCTCCCCGTGGCTTTGCACTTTGGCGCTGTGCAAGAGAGGAATTGCTGGGGAGATTTCCCTGGTGTTTGTTCTTCCCCGAGGAGCGGGAAGGTCCAACGTTGAGGTCTCAGTAGAGCAGACATCAGAGGTGTGAATTCGGGAGCAGTTTCAGTTTCTACGCGATGATGAAATTTCTGGCGTTTTGTGGCAAAAAGCTGGTGATTTCCATTCACCGTGAGCACACCCCACTGCCCGAGCAGGAGTCAAATCCTCTCTGTACTCATCTATATATTGATTACTACCTGTATATCTGTATAAGCTTTGCGTTGTGCCTCTGCTCTTTCACATTCTGCACACTGAGCATCTCCTGGTGACTCTCTTTTCCATCCCACATTTTGGGTTTGTTTAGAGGGCTGGGCAGAGTTGTCTGTTTTGCAAGGCCCTATCCAGACAGCAGTCCCAGGACACCTCACTGTTTTCTGTCTCTCTTCTCATCAGGACCTTCGATGTGAAATACTCTTCCCTAATCTGGCAGTTTTATGGGAGTTGTACTCATTCACTTTGGATTCTGTCCAAGACATCTCTTTCTGGAGATATTTCTAAGTGAATACTGTTGTTCTGTGTTGTTTGGCTACTTTCCTGTGCTTTTAAGTTGTAGACCCTGCCTCTCAGAAATCCCACTATCAGGGTTTTGTCACGGCCTTTTCTACTGATGTCATGTTCCTGATGGGGATTTCTGACACTTATCAGTCCCACTGGCATTGCATGAATTTTTTCCTGGAAGGGTCTCTTGTCACAATTCCACTTCAAAAGGGACATTTTTTTCGCACCAAATTCCAAAGCGAATGCTGAAAATAATTAACTTTTTGCTGCCTTTCCTGACTTGGAGGTGCTGAAGTGCAGATGGAGAATGAAGCTCCATCTCAGTTTAATCAAGCTGGGTATAAATTCAACTAGCTCCAGCCAGGTTTCTAGTCCCAGCCAGTCACTGTGGGTCTGTCTTTGTTCAACAGAAGAAGTCGGTGTTTATAGAAGGTGCCTCATCCCATCCAGCGGCAGCTGTGTCAGAGGGGGGGATGAGGCTGCCTGCAGGCTCACAGCTCTACGCCACCTCCATTTAAATGATTAGTTAAGACTGGATGCCAAACTATCATCTGGATGCAGATTAAGAGACCAAAATTAAAGGGGCTCAACTTAACTGAGTTGTCCAAACAGTTATGATCACATCAGTTCAGACCATGCACAGTAGTCAGTGGCTAAACATAAACGTTTATTGCCATTTGAGACACCCTAGGAAACCCTTCCTTTCCTGTAGTAGTCACAGCAGAAAGGTCACAATCTCTTGCTGATGACTGTGTTGTGTCTGTCAACTCTGTAGGGATGTCATGAATACACCAGAAAACCTCAAACGATGCTGGACATCTGCATTCGGACAAACAAGGCACAGTGTTGATCTCCATTGACCAGAAAGGGAGGACGAATATCCTGCTCACCTGTAGACGTGTATGTGTTTTAAATTTGAGTGTCTCAACCTACAGGGTGATACCATCCCTGACTTTTGGATGAATAAGTAAATGAAAAGGTGAGGTCACTCTGATGTGTACAAGCACATAGGAACAATGGAAGTGATGGATGAATAGAGGGATCCTGGGCCACTTGTCCTACTTTTGCTTTCTAAAGTGCTCACAGCCTTGTCCACACCCCCTCTCCGGAGTGTCCTTTGTTGCGGCACAGATGTGAATTTTTCTAAGAGATGGAAATAATTAACAGATTACACTGAATTCCTAGATATGTAGGACGCTGGTTTTGGTTAAACCCTACAAGAGCATGTCATTTTTGCAATTGATTTACATTAATTCCTCCAGCTTCCTGGAATAAAAAATGTTCGTTGATAACTAAGCACCAGCTCTGCCCCAGGTTTATGTTTTACATCTTTACAGTAAGCGATGCACCACAGTCCAGATGTGGTAGAGCAGCCCATCCACTTTCATGGATGGAATTAGGAGCCAGGCTGTACATTATTTTCCTTGGCTGACACCTTGAAATAGGTTGAAACATTTATTCTTCTATGCAAAGATGAAGGGAATCATTTGGGACGGAGGAGAAGCAGCTGCACATCTGCCCAAGGGCAGGTTGTGACTGTAGCACCGTTCCCTCCTCAGTTCTGTCCTCCCTCTTTGCAGGGAATCTGTAGATCTCTTAAGCGATGTGTTAATGTGAAGAGCAACCTGTTGCCTACAGGAACCACATCTGTATCCCAGGAATTCAAAGACAACTGGCACAAACAAGAAGGGCCGTGGAAAGAAATCCCATTCTTGTGTGATCTGGATTTTGGGTCGTCTGTCTTTCACCAGAATTTCAGCCTGTCTGACCAGTCCTCCTGACGTGTGCTTGCAGCATCTCGAGGTGTTTTGCAGAGGATGGAGCCTGCAGGTTTACAACACGAGGTAGTGAGAAGGAGGCTGTAGCTGGTCCTGTGTCTCCCAGGGAGGGATGTTGAGGAGCTCTGTCCCTGTCTGTCCAGGCTCCCTCTGCTCTTTTTTCGCACCCAGACAGCACTTCCTCTGCAGCCAGACCACTGCAAGCTGCCCTAAATCCTACCAGATGATCGCTTCTTGAAAGCCTAGCTGTGATTGTATGTCTTGAGCAAGTTCCAGGAGATTTTGTGAGATGGAAGCGTCCAGTTGATGACATAGCAGCAAATATAGCCCCTCTTTCCCCCCCTATTAAAATCAAATAGCAGTTTTGCAGGATTTTTCTCAAACTCATGACCACTTCCTAGCAAACAAAGATTTTTCCTCTTGACAAATAGCAGGGTGACCTAGTGACAGGTAAGGCGACTAAGGAGGTAACATCCAAACTCTCTTTAACATACGACGTCTTTAACCAAAACTGTCAAAACCTTCCCCTCCAAAACATACATTCACTCACTTAAGCAAACAGCGGGGCCATGGGAACAATAAACCCTCTGTTGCCCAAATGCATTTATGTTGGCTCACTTAAGCCCCAGCACCGACATCGAGAGGAGCACATAAGTTTTTCTTTCTTCTCTTCCTGAAACATACAGTATTTTCCCATCGGAGTTACAGGAAAGAGCCCTATTAGCCCAGGACTAAGATTTTGTTTAGAGGCCTCCAGGCAGCATGGAAGCTCAACATGAGCCAACAGTGTGCCCAGGTGGCCAAGAAGGCCAATGGGATCCTGTCCTGTATCCAAACCAGCGTGGTCAGCAGGACAAGGGCAGTGATCCTTCCCCTGTGCTCTGCATTGGGGAGGCCACACCTGGAGTGTTGTGTTCAGTTCTGGGCCCCTCAGCTCAGGAAAGAGATTGAAGTGCTGGAGCGGGTCCAGAGAAGAGCAACAAGACTGGGGAAGGGACTTGAGCACAAGCCCTATGGGGAGAGGCTGAGGGAGCTGGGCTTGTTTAGTCTGGAGAAGAGGAGGCTCAGAGCTGAGCTCAGCACTCTCTAGAACTACCTGAAGGGCAGTTCTAGCCAGGGGGGGATTGGGCTCTTCTCCCAGGCATCAGCAATAGGACAAGGGGCCATGGGCTTCAACTCTGCCAGGGGAAATTGAGGCTGGAGATGAGAAAGCAATTCTGTGCAGAGAGAGTGGTCAGGATTGGAATGGCTGCCCAGGGAGGTGCTGGACTCACCGGCCCTGGAGGGTTTTAAGCTGAGATTGGCCATGACACTTAGTGCCATGATCTAGTCAGTGGGCTGGAGTTGGACCAAGGGTTGGACTGGATGATCTCTGAGGGCTTTTCCAACCCAGTCCATTCTGTGATTCTATGATTCTGTGAAAAATCCAGGAGCAGCTGTCACCTGCCTACACAAGTCTTCTGCCTCCAGGTCCTCTACATTGACAGAGCATTAAGAATATTTGTGCCCATCTTCCCCCCTGCCACTAATTAATTTTGGTTCATGTGGCTATGCCTCATTTTCCCTTCTCATATGCTGTATTTCCCCTCCTTTCCAATGGTTATTTCCTTTATTTCTGATAGAGCTGGCACTCAATGACACGTTTGCATGACCCCTGGAGCTCAGGAGCTCAAACCATCTGCTTTGTCTGCCAGAAGAAGACAAAGATGCACTAAATGTGTCATAGTTGTTTGGGAAGACTCAGATGCAAACAAACATTTTTTCAGTAACTGAAGGTTGCTGTAAACTCACTATGTGCTGGTTTGATTTTTTTTTTTTAACTGTATCAATAGGAAACATGAAACTTTGCTGCTTTCCTTTGAAAAATTGCTTACATAAAAGGAAATACAAAGGAAAAAAATACCGTTTTCATTCCTATCAGTAGGCAGATGGAAATATTTCACACAGAAGCAGAAGACAGTATTACAGAATCGATGTTAACTGTGTCTAGAGTTGAAAGATCAGATGAAGGTCTGGAATGCCTTCTTAGAGCTCATGAAATCTCTAAATAAGAAGAGATATATGAGAGCAGGAAAGCTCCCCAAAAGACTGGGCCAAGTTTTGATTCGTTTGCAGATGAGCCATGTCTTAATGAGAAAAAAAAGACATATTAATCTACTGGGAATAGAATGAAAATATCATGCCTGAGCTGTGTCAACCAGCAAACGTCGTTCTGGCAGTTCCAGCAACACAAGTGTGTGCTGAAAGAACATTTTCAGTCCTTGGATTTGTCATTTTGTTGCAGACGCACAGTATGACAGAGGATATATTAAATGTTATTTTATTTCTCTAAAACAAAGTACTCTTAAAAAAAACTGTGCTTATTTGACAACAAAAAGAAGTACTCGGAAAATTTTTGTCGTTAAAGTCAGTAAGTAAATGAACAGTCAAAAAAAGAAGAGTTCTAATTTTGAATTTCAACACTCTGTTTTGAACTAAAACTTGAGTTTCATGGGTGTTTGTTTTGTTCTTCTTATGTCTTGAACTGAATCTGAACCCAGACTGGATACAACTACACCCAACCCCTAAAGCTGTCCATCGTCCTTCTTAGCTCCTTTGCAGATTTAGAATTCTCTTATTCTATGGGAATGAGTCCCAGATTGATTCTTCATCCAATGGGTGGCTGAGATAGCAGCACTGCAGGTGAAAGAGCAAGTTCAGGGTCAGATCTAACTGTGCTGAGCTTAAGATCCATGAAATGTCTGTCCAGCCTGTTAGGTTAGTTATACCACAGTCCCAAAGGTACGTATATATTAATAAATAAAATTAATTTGGTCCTTTAATCCCAATGTGAAATTGTTTAGCCAGAATTACATCTTCATGGCTAAGCTCTTGTTCCTCCAGAGATGACAGCCTCATCTGTTCCATCGAGCATTGGAACAGGATGACAAGAGAAGTGTTTGAGTCACCATCCTTGGTGGTGATCAAAAGATGTGTAGACGTGGTGTTCGGGGATATTGTGTAGTGGTGGACTTGGTAGTGTTTGGTTAACAGTTGCACTCCATGATCTTAAGGGTCTTTTCTAACCTAAGTGATTCCATGATTCTGTGTGTTAGAACTACCCTTACTATGTTCTTCACTGTGTGCGGGGATGCCTGGAAAAGTGCTGGTGGCCAAAGAGCATGAAAAAGAAATATCTGGAGACTCGTGTGCCAGTGCACAAGACCGTACCCTGAGTAGAATTATAGAATCACAGAACAGTTTGGGTTGACGGGACCTTCCCAGCTCCCCCAGTGCCCCCCCTGCCATGACAGGGACATCTTCACCAGCTCAGGTTGCTCAGAGCCCCGTCCAGCCTGGCCTGGGATGTCTCCAGGGATGGGGCACCCACCACCTTTATGGGCAAAGTGTTCCAATGCTTGACGGGATGGATGAGGCCACCTTTCCGAGCACAGGCAACAGTGGACAGGGCCAGGCAGCCCTTCCCCTGCAGCGAGGAAGCTTGGCAGCTATTGCACAGAAGGTGGCCCGTCTGCGAATTAATTCACCCCAGCCCAACTCTTTTAAAGTCAATGCAAAATAACCTCTGGCAGGTCAACTGGGTAACATCTGGGATGAATTTGGCTCACTGGAGCTGTCTGTATTAAAAATAAGCAAACAAACAAACGTGCCAATTAACCCTGCTCTCCCCTGCTACAGAAGTGCGTGTTGCAGGGTTAACTTTACCGTTTATTTTATCTAAGGCTAGAAAATTGGCTTGCTAACCCCAAGCAAAGGCTGGTTCTACATTTAAGATCGAAGCCAAGAAGATGATGATTGGCTTTGATTCCTCCTGATCCCCATCCAGAAGAAGTTGCGTCTTAGTTTATTAAGATTTAAGGGTCCAGGCTTGACTGCTAGCCCAGAATCAGGAGTTTTCCTTAGAGATTCTTTATGTGCACTCATTTTCACATATAGTTAATAAAGACCTGTCCCCATATTTTATGGTGACTGCTCTTGATTTTATGAACAGGAGAGAAAAACATCAGAGGCTGCCTGGAACATGCTAAAATAATTTAATCTAAATTATAGTTCATGCTGGCTTTTTTTTTTTTTTTTGCTTTAGATTTAATGAGATGACAAATTAGATATCACTTTCTCACCAAGAATCCCCCCTACCAGCTTCTTATCTTCATCGGAACTTCTTCCTGGTTTAAACATCTCTCGTTTCTATCAGGTCTTTTCTCCATTAAGTGACTTCTTTAGAATTGGGAACCTAAATCTTCAGCCCTATCTATGACTGCACACACAATCAGAACAATTTATCCAGAAAATAACATTTTCTTTTCCTTGCTGTCTTCCCTGCATTATTATCTGTTGTGATGAGAGAGGATGGGGTAGGTGCACTATGTTAGTGTAATATAAAACTGTTCTTCTGAAATGGGTTCCCTCACCAATGCACACACACACATTTATAGCAACCACAATGAAGAAATTCTACTGTTTTAATGGGAGATAGAAACAACAGTGTTCTCACCAAAAAAAGCTTTGCCTCTAAAACACATTTCCAGCTCAATTATGAAACATCAGGAAGTTAAAAAATGCATCCGAATATTGGTTATTCATCTAAATTGAATATATAGACATTCTTGTTTGGTTAAAATGTAGTTCATTGGGCTGGGATCAGAAGGAACAAAAGGAAAGTCATGTAAAATATTAAAAAGTTGAAACGAGACTTTTTTTCCCCCCACAAGCAACATTTTCTCCTATGAACTTTTAAAACAAAAGGAACCAGGAATTATGATTCAAATTGAATTATTTTAACATATCCCAGTCCACTGAATTGAAAAGATCTTAGATAAATTAGGGAGGATAAATCCACCCGTGGTTATTAAGCCTGATGGTTCAGATGTAAATTTAATCTTAGTAAATTCCAAATTTGTTAACTCCCCAGGCCTGGGGTGTTGCGATCCCACAGGGCTGCTCTAATCTCGCTTTCTTCTTCAGGCACTTTTCCGAGGGATCTGGTGCTGGTCACTGTCAGAAACAGGGTAAGACCTCGACTTTGACTTGGTGCGGCTGTTCTCATGGTCTCGAACCGGGACTTTAGCTTTGTGCGATGCAACCTCAGCATCGCTTCTGCAAACACGCAGAAAAACAGTCTTCTCTTCTTGCATCATTTGTTTTAAATTAACAGTTATGCAAAGCTTGGAGGAAGGGGCAATGCTTTTTATTGAATCCAATAATGTATTTTGAAAAATTAACAAAAAAACAGACTAGCGCTCACACAAATGTTCTTTTTCGGTTTTGAGATAAAAGCAGTGATTGTCTCAGCTAAATGAAAGTTTAAGAACTCGCAGTCGAGTCGATCAGGTTAATCAGAGTATCTAAGAGTGAAAATGTCTGGTACTTCTAACAAAGAATGAGTGTTAGGAAGGTGAAATATATCTACAAAAAGATGTTAGTTATAGAGGGGAAACATAAAAAACCTGTAAATCTATATTTGAATCCAGTCCTTTCACACCATTTTTACTAGCTGAACCATCATTTTTAATAACAGGTTTTAAAATGTCTTCCTCTAACCCAGTTCATTACTAAAACTTTTGGAAAATCAAATTTCCTTCCCCAGGGAAATGCCAGCATTTCTACTTCTGTTTTTATTCCAAATTGGAACACAGAAGTGAAAATCTGAAACTTCTTGTGAAATGGCATTTCCAAAAATCTCTTGTTGGAAATGCTAAAATATTTCTTCTCAATAGCATCAACTTGTTGCGTTTCAGCATTGCAGGATTATCTATGCTTGAAAGTATATGATTGCTTCATTTTGACAATGCTGGAGATTTCATTTCAACGAGACAGAAACGCTTTATGTCAAAATAGTGCCACACTATGAAATATTTAAGCCGTTAGTGAAGGCAATTTCTAAAAGTTAAAACAAAAGTACAGAAAGCAGCAACGTCTACACCCAGTGGTCTTTGCCTTATCAGACAAAGTTCATTGACAATCCTACAAAAAAGGAGAAATTTGAAATGGCAAATTCAAAGTTGCAGCGATGGAGGGGAGGGGTGGTGGTGTTTTTGGATAATTTTTGTCAAGAATTTCACGGAAATTGAGCTACACCCGCAAAATATTTGGGTTTCGTTGACGCAACGTTTGCCAATGGAAAATTCTCCCATCCAGAATTTTCCGCCAGGCCTGCTCAGAACGTGCCTTGGCCCAGCAGCGCAGGTAGGCAAGGAGCCAGGTCTAAGAAACCTGGGGCCTGGGCCTGGCCTCACGTGGATGTCCAACGGGGACCTAAAAAGGAAATGTCATTAATATTGAACCGCTCGGTCAGCCAAACCCTGCCAAGAAGCACAAAGTTAACAGTGGCCGTTCTTCACCCGCGTTCGTCACGGAGCAGAGTTGTGAAGCCGTGGTTGGCAAGGAGCTGCCTGATGAATGTCCTTGTGATGGGTATTGCCCCATGGCACATGGCGGCACAGGATTTGTGCCATAATAGGTGAAATAATACCTTGGTGCAAAGTTAGGGTATATGGGTTAAGAGTTGGTCTGGCAGGTCACTTGGAGTGGTGGGTGTTTAGCCCTTAGCAGAGCCATATCCTACGTGTTTGAGGTCTAAATCCAATATTTTCCTTTGGAGATTAAGGGTGGTTTGCAAAATCTTTCCCAGCGCTTGAGCCTAGGTGGGTTAGTGCACACGTGAAATGGTGGAGCAACCACTTCCAACCCCTGCCTTTACTCTGCTGACTTATGAGTAGATCAGACAGGTTTCCTGCAGCTCCCAAGGTGCTTGGGAAGAGAGAAGGAGCAGGGGCAGAGGATGGGACAAGCCATTTCCATGAGCTTTCTCCTCTTATTTCCACATGGAAGGGATGGTTTGGCTGGGGAGGTGTGACATTGTTCTCGCAGCCCTCAGGCTGGGGCTCTGGTGTCCCATGTCTTCACACGTGGCAGCAGCCAAGCTGTCCTTAGGACAGGAAGGAGAACAAGCTACAGCCCCTCCAGTGAGGGTGAAACACTTGTTCCAGGGGAACCATGGGAGCAATTCCACCCAAGAAACCAGCCAACCAGCCCTGTTTGCAGCCGACAGATCTTCAGGCGTGGCTGAAAACCAGAGTCTGTCTGTCTGCTCTGCTCCTGGAGCCCCCATGAGCCAACACCACGGAGCCGTTCCCAGCAGGCTCCGTGTTCCCGTTAAACCACATCACAGGAGAGCAGGGCTGGCAAGGCCTGGGAAGGCGGTGGTTGCACCCATTCAGCTGTCCTGGGGCAGAATTAGCTGCTTCTAAATGATTGCAAATGACGCGGCCCTGCTTGTGCCCTGAACCTGGCTTGGGGGATTTGGGAAGAGCAGCCCAATATGTGGGTGAACCGAAGAGCCCCGTGCTGCTGTCTAGTGCACACACTGCACCTTCTCCACAACGTGGGCTGGATGGAGATCAATACCGACCAAGGTCCAAAAAAACAGAAGGGGAGGAAGCGTGAGATGCCGCAAGCTCTGATCGCAGCATTTCTCTCCAAGGAGTCTCTGTTCTTGGCAGATTTTGGGTGCCCCATCGGCTCCCCTCAAGAGTCACGCTGCAGTTGCGGAGACCAGGCATCCTGGTCACACGAAGCCTCTCAAAGCCAGGCAGAAACTCCAAAGCCAGCACGGTGATGGGTTTACATTTCTTCAAGGGCCTAATAAGTCTTCTTTCCCTCCCTCCATCCCTGGAGAGATGGCTGTTTGGATTGTTACGATCCTTAATTGTTGATGATATACGAGAGCACATTGCAAAGGTTTGTTATTGTTGGAAGAGCCGTGAGGGGGACCTTTCCAGCAATGTGTCAGGGTTTAGTGCACAGAGCTGTGCAGCTCTGGGCCCTTTTTCAGAGACAGAGCTGTATTTCAGCTGGAGGCCATGTAGGATGATAGGATGTGTCTGCTGGAAGTACCAGAGCGTGGTCACTTGTACTCCACAGGGAGGAATGGTTGTTTTAATGATTCAAGGGTGGACGCAGGCATCTGATTTTGCAGATACTGTGGGGATGGGAAGCTGTGGATGTAGATAAGAACAGGTACAAGGCCTCCAGCCTAATCTGCCCTTCTTCTATCTGCATTTCTCCCCAAATCAGGGTACAACTAGAGAAAGGATGAAAAAATGTCCCCGCTTCCTTCTAGGAGACATTGTCTTTGATGTCTTCTTAGGGGGACCTCAGGGAAAGAGCCATGGAATCACAGAAGGGTGTGGGTTAGAAGGGAACTTCAAAGCTCATCCAGTGCCCCCCCTGCCATGACAGGGACATCTTCACCAGCTCAGGTTGCTCAGAGCCCCGTCCAGCCTGGCCTGGGATGTCTCCAGGGATGGGGCATCCACCACCTCTCTGGCCAACCTGGGCCAAGGACTTACCACACTCAAAAGAGCTTGAGAGAACATAAAAATATCATTTTATACCTGTTCATAAACATCTAATTTGCAACACCTGTAAGACATGGTGATTCCTGGAAGGTGGTCACTGCTTTGCAGGCTGCGAGTCACATGTAGCAGCTGTTCCCACCTCTTGGAACAGTGACCTCCACAGCCCATCTCCCACACCAACAATACTCTGTGCTCCAGCTCTTTGGGAATATACGTCGAATATACTGGCTTCCTATGTCCTTAAGACCAAATGCATCTTCCTTCCCTACTGCTTGCCCAGTTGTGCAACTAGAGGAGCAGGTTGTTTTTGCATCTCCTTCTGAAGAACAGCTTCTTCTGCAGTAGCTCCAAACAGCAGTTCAGAAATGCATTTAAACCAACAGTAGGTCCCATTTCCTTCTACATTATGTATGTGCTACAGGAAGGCAGCCTGGGCAGTGCTTGCAGTGTATAAAACCTTAAGTATTTTCTGTATTTATAAATATTTTACAGTGAGGTTGGATGGCATCGAATCAAATCATGGCTATTGCTGTTGCAAAGACTGGCAGGACACACGTTGACAGGGTGTGTGTTTGTGTAGATCTGGACTGGTAAACATACAACGATAGCAGATAATGTGTGTACAGGAATGGATGACTAAATAGAAAAATGATTAAATGAGAATACACGAGAAAGGATAACAGATTCTGGTGTGAAAATGGCTAGATTAATGCTTTATTATTTAGTCTCCAGTTTATATTATGTTATAAATAATGACTTTGTTTTACTGGATTTTGGAAGGTTGAGGAGAAGCTAATTCAGGATTTTCTGGAGGGTGGGAATGTCCCTTTGGAACCATTATGGCCAAGAGTGGCTTTATCTATTGAGAACGGTGTGGCAGGGCACTTTAAGCAGCTGAGCTACTTAAATAGCTCTTTGGAGCCAGGTTCTTGTTGCATCCTCATGATAGAGCCTCCTCTCCTGGAGTCCCTTGCCCTTTGGATGCAATATAGACATCTCAGCGCTGCTGAAAACCAAGGTTTTGGTGATGATTAATAACTAACAGATTTTTTTCCACCAGGGGAAAAAACCAAAACAACTCACAACAATTAGGATGGGTTTCCAGCCTGTGGGCGTTTGCTGGACCTGATGATCAGAAGCGTAAACAATACTAAAATAATGTCCTGCTGCCCCCCAGGGCTTTCTCTGGAACAGAGTGTCCAATTCGCTTGCATTTCAGGGTAGGGAAGAGGCAGTTCTGTTCCTCATGGTGAGGACAAACATGGGTGGAAAATAACAAGGGGAACCATATTAAGAAAAAAGGCCATAGGAACAAAAAGAAAGGCAAACTAGAAAGTGGCCAGATGTGGGGAAAAATGTGTCCTTTTGCCTCCTGCATGACTTCTGGAGGAGCATGGAGTGTCTTTTAAGAGTGAATGGCAGCAGCAAGCTGGTCACCACTTGCCCCACTTCTATCCAAGGCATCATGAAATTAATGCTCTCAAAGATAAGTGTGGGGTGGCCCATCACTGCCAAGGTCCTGTCCTGCTTGCACCTGGGGCAAGAAGGTCTTCTACATCTGCAAGAATGTCTTGCTACATCCTTCACAAATGAGAATTCCACCTCTGAGGGTAGATGGACGTGTTGCTCTTCCTAGTACTGAACTCTTTGCATTAAAGGTGGGGCTGATGGACGCCCTGCCTGAGTGCCAAATTCGCCCATGATATAAAAAGGCTGGCTCTCCAGAAGTAACGGCAGCCACCTGTAAAATAAAAGCATCCTGCAGACTAGAGGTGGGTGATCATCCACAAGCTTTCTGGTACACCATGGACCAGCTGTTAGGGACCTGGGGGCTTTGGGTTATATTTACCTGAGTGCACAAAGATTCTAGCAAATCACACAGATGAAAAACACGTAACCCTTAAAAGAACTAATCTGTTCAATGTTTTGTTGATTAATCATCTCAGTCAAGACAATTCCATGGGCCTGCAAAAGGGCATTTGAGTGGGTTGAACACAGCACCTCCCAGGGGCCACCATGCTCAGCAATGAGACCTCGGTTGTGTATATGGGGGAAGAGAAATATGGGGGAAAATGTGCAAATAAAAAAAGCTGAGTTAATGCTGTAGTGAGGAGAAAGCTCATGTGTGCATCTGTCTCTCTCTGTCTTTTGGAAACTCAGAATGTTCATTCCAGCTTGCCCAAAATAATCATAGTCTTAAATCATCTTTATATTCTCCTACCTAGCTGTATACTTCTGTTGTATCTTAGCAGCATGTATGACAACTTTCAGTCCCAGTATTACTAAGTGAATTTTAAATTGCTGACCCCTAACTGTCTTCTGCCCTACCAGTCAGAGCAAAGCATTGATTTCAGCCAAGCAAGTGTGGTGTGAAGGTAACATGGAAACCCTGAGAACTCAGATTTTAGAGATTATGTCTGCATCAGCAAATCCTGCAGTGCAAGGGCCAGTTCTGAAAGAGTCAAGTGGCTGCGGACCTTATGGGCATGGCATCTCTGTTTGCAGGGAGTAGTTTGGGCGAGTTTTCTTGAGATTCTGTGTCTTCACTGCCCACCAGTCAGAGCACAGTAGCTCTGCTCTGATTGCGTGTGGTTTGGGTTGGCTTCACCCAAAAGGAAACGAATTTGTGCTCTCAGGTTTCTCTACAACATGAATCAAAGCTTGGTAAGTTAGGAGATCTGGGAGAAGCACTTTAGGGTACGTAATTGTACCCTAAATGTCTTGAGCGCTGTTTGACTTCCAGTATCGTGGAGGTCACTGTCAGCACCTGGTAGGAGACCACCGTGTCCTTCAGCTGTGGCTGCTGAGGCTGGTGATCTCTATCGTAATGGTGATGGGTTCATGTACCAGTTACAAGGATGGGGGGAGTGAAGGTGCGTGTCTGCTTTGGGCTTTGGATGCCTATGGATTAATTAGGTTACACCCAAGGAAGCCCATCAGATGTTAAACAGCGTCTTTCGTGCCTGAAATAGGGAGGACCTGAGCTTGATCCTGGTGAGGTCCTGGGTCAGATATTCTGCTCTTGGGGTCACAGTCTCCAGCCGAGGCAGTGGTATTGCTGTGAAGGAAGCTGCCCTCCACAGCAGCTTCCAGTGTATCTACAGATAACTGTGACAGGACTCGATCCATCGATTTCAATTATCTGGGGATCTGTGAATTAGAAATCCCACCCTTTGGAGATGACCCTTTCTCACTCAAAGGCTTAGACAAGATGCCCATCCGATCAGCAACCATAGTCCATAAGGTGGGTCTTTCCTCACAAGGCAAATCCATGCTCGTTCTTACAAAATATGTAGTAAAGTTATACATTTCCAGGAACAAGGGCAATTTAGCAGGATTAGATTTAGGTAAACAGCTAGAAAAAAATGACAAGATGAACTCTTCCATTGTATTCCTTTCTGGGCTTTGGCAGCCAACCAACCAAGAGCCCGGATGGTGTTTATTTAACCTCCTGGGTCTGTGGATTTTCATTCCCTGTGAAGTTGCCAGTATTTTCACCTTCCAGCTGGTCTAGGAAATGCCCAGGAGAGTAGAGGGTTCTTCTGTGGGTGTTTTAGTCTTCTCTTGAGTTTCTTTTTTTGTTTCTATTCTCCAGAATTTTGGCACTTACGCTCTCAATGTTGTTCTGAACTGGAAAGCATTAAGGTGCGAGGAAAATATTGAGTAGAAAAAGGTTATTCAAACTCTTTCAAACCTCAAGTAAGGTTCAGTATGGGTTCGTTTCATGTTATATGCAAGTTTGGGAGATGCTTCTTTTGTAATACAAAACCTCCACTCTTCTGGACTCATTGACCTCTGAAGGGGTTGGACCAGGTTCACAGAGATATTTTTCTCAGTTTGGTGATTGTGTTCTCAACCTGGAGAAACCTTCCTGGTTCTTGAAGGCAACTCCATGGCTGAAGAGTTCATCAAGAGTCAAAAGAGGTTTAGTCATCTATATGGAGAGCAAAATTATTGAGAGTTGAAGTACCAAAAGCAATACGCAACAGTTTAGGTAGAAAACAGCATCCTTTTTAGCTTGGAGGACCACACTGACGTCTGATTAAAATTGGGAGAGAGGGAAGCAGGAATAAATGGGAATATTCTCCATACACAGGTGAAACTATAATTTGTCTGTGAGAGATTCTCATAGCTGCCTTTAAAGTGTCTGCTCAGGACATCTCTGCAAGCAGATGCTCCCAAGAGACGAACCCATGATCTGATCCAAGATGGAACACAATGATCTTCTCCATATGACAGATGCTCAGACACATCCAGGACCAAAATGAGCTATTTTCAGCCAGATTTTTATTGAAAGGTTTGTTTTTAATCTCCTTAAAAAAAAAGAAAAAAAAATCAGTAGATTCCAAAACTTTGTGGTATTTTAAAAATAAAATTCCAGGCTCCAGAAAGAAACTGATTTACTTTTTTCTAAATTTTGGTTTTTTTCTGTGTTCCAGCTCAAAGATGTTCCAGTGGCAATTTTCAGCCACCTCTTCTCCTTCCTCTGCCTCACGCTAAGGGTGCTCAGTTAATGTTGGCTATTTCCAACAAACCCAGGAGGTAAATGAGGCATCTGTATTTTCACAGCTCCACTTCTCAGAGCTCATGTTAACATTTTTAATACCTTGTAAAAGTTTTCCTGATACTGCAATATGTAGTTTTCTCTTCTACACCCTAAGTCTGTTTGCCTTGTCTAAGACTTTTTCTCTTCCTTCTGTTCCCCAAAGATTTCAGTGTTCTGCTCCTTCTTTTTTTGACCTATTAATTCCCTTACAGGCACATTCTGGAAAATAAAATCCTGTTATATTTCCAAAAGGAAAACAAACAAACAAAACCCCAAACGAACCTCAAACAAACAAACAAACAACCTCCCCCCAGGAACCAAACAACAAACCAACCTCAACCAAAGAATCCAAGAAGCAAACATGAGTTAAAATATACCTCCTAGCACATTGTATGTTTTACCTGCAGGCTTTCCATGGAGAAAAACGAAGAAGAAGAGAACTTTTGACTAAATCCTGAATTTAAAGTAAGAAATGCTGTTTTGGCTGGGAAAAGAACATTATTCTCTCTCTATTTGGGCCAGGATTAGGCTGGTCTGCTGCAGTTTGCCAGCAAAAAGCTATTCCCAGTGATTGTTTTGTATTTTGTACTGGCAAGCGTTAATGCTCCTCTGCCCCCTGGCCCAAAACAAGAGACACTAAGGGGATTCCAAGCTGCAGAGAAAATCGCTTTAAAGAAGGCCAGATTAAGTGATCTAGTGGTTCCTTCACTGTTAAGATCTGTGAATCTAAATGCAACATTTATTCCATCTTTTCAGATACCCAGCCTAGGGGTGCGATGCTTACAAGCTTCTAGTTGTGCTTTTCCCCCGGAATTTTGTCAAAGCTTCTTGTTTTCTGCTTTCTGCTCAGAAATGTCACATAACCAGATGCCCCACCTGTGATCTGTAGTTTCCCAAATGTCAGAAAAGTTGGTATTGGGATCAAATTCCTCCAGTCGGGCTGACTCTTCAGAAAGAAAAGTCTCCTGAATTCAGATATGAGGGAGTCCTGGTAAAATTTGCATCTGCAACAAAGTCTGAGACATATTCTTTTTTAAATTCCCTTGTCCTGATCAGCTGGTAAATTGTATGTCCTTTGAGAAAGGAACAGATTCAAGACGTCTCTCCAGTAGGTGAATAATGATTTAAGAATAAGAGGGAGAGAGAAAATGAGTTGCTGGGTTGCTGTTTTTCCTACACGCTTTCAGAGTATGGGGAAATTTGCCCCTCAGGTGATTCGTGTCCAGTATATGTCATCCTGCCTTCCCATAAAAATGGCTTTTTGGAGCCCTTGGCAAGTGGACATCACCAAGTCAGTCTAAGTGCAAAGGTCTCCTCCAACTCTAATAGCTCAGAGATCTTGGATTATCCAGGGTACGAGGGCAGGAAGGCTCCGTCACAGGGAAATATTTCATCTGTAAAAGGGAGACCGTAAGGAAAATAAAACACATTTACCTTATTAAATAAAAGTGTAATTAGCGGGAAGGAAATGTGAAAGGCGTTAAGAACAAAAAAGAAACCCCTTTTCCTGAGGTGGGAAGACCACCAATAGTCACCAAAGTGCAGAGAATTTATGGCAGTGTGGGGGAGAGTCTGTTTGGAGATACTTTAATGGTAATTTTTAGGAAGAATTTACAAGCATACTCTGCTACCGAGTGGAAAAATACATTGGCCACAAAGAAATTGCTGTTTGCCAAGCCTAATGATTCATTTCTGAGTCATAAATAATAGGTCCCTAATGACAAAGGGTATAAGAGTGGTTGTCTCTTGCCAACTATTTATTAGAAAATAGAGCTAAATCATTAGCTGGGAGCTCTCTTACCGGAAAGCTGAAACCACATTTCTCTATGAAAGGTCATAAGCTATTTCCACAAGAATTTAGACAAAACATTATTGCATTTTAAATCTTTCATCTTTAGCACCAAAAAAAAAAAAAAAGGCAGGGGAAAAATAAAGAAAAAAGGGGGATCGGTTCACCAGAGATCTCCAATTTGTCATGGGGCATCCCTTGAGATCCAAAACGGTACGTAAAGAACAGGGGGAGTCTGGAAACACCAGAAGCAGTGTGTTCTGAGGGAATGGACATGAATTAGTTTCATGTCCCTTGGAGATGCTCCCCACCCCACGCTCCACGCTGCGGCTCTGGAGGATGCTGCAGTGACTGGTAGACCAAGCGGAACCCATTGCCCAGCTTCTGGTTGGTGTCTTCATTGTCACCGCTGGCTGATTGGAACCCTTTGCTGTCACCGGAACCACCACCGGTCACCTCACATGCATTAGGAATAATGGCTTTGAGGGCATACATCAGCCACGGTTCTCAGAGGACTTTTTTAGCGTGAATGGATGAATGAGACGCTGGTTCAGCAAGGTTCATCAGTGGCTGCTTAATTCATGTTGATTTCAAAGAAATGTGGGGGACCATTTTAAGCTCAGCCCACATCAGCATGCTCTGCCAAAGCGGGGTCTTGTCTTGCGCTCTTCAAGGGGAAATGGTGTGAATAAGCCTGTGTTTGAAAGGGAAGGGAAACTGAGGCACAGAAGGACATGGGCTAAAGCAAACCACCTGTAATGTCTTCTCTTGGAGAGATGGGTGCCCAGAGAGATAAGCCGCTCACTCATTGCTATGGAGGCAGCTGGACACAAATCTGATCTCCTGCAGAGGTTTTGGCTTGGGGACATAGAATCATAGAAGCACAGAACAGTTTGGGTTGAAGGGATCTTCAAAGCTCCCCCGGTGCCCCCCCTGCCATGACAGGGACATCTTCACCAGCTCAGGGTGCTCAGAGCCCCGTCCAGCCTGGCCTGGATTCCTCTCACCTTACTTAAGGAACAGGATTCAGCTTGCAGTCCCTACATTAAGGTGCGCACAATGCAGTGTCTATATGTGCATTAAGTGTCTGTGCTCCTGGACAGTTACCAGAGACCCAGAGTTAATAAAAACCCTTTAAGTGGAAACCTCTGTTGGTTTTCTTTTGGATTACAGAATGACAAGTGTTTGCATTACTTTTCTCAGGTATGCAGGACCTTCTGGTGTCTTCCTCTCGAGGTCTGTGCCTGGGAAATTCCTACTCTGAATATATACCTGTGGTACAGCTCCACAGAGCGGGAGGAAGATCATGATCTTGCTTTCTCGGTGTATGAAGGAGAGGTCTAGGAAAGAGACATCAGGGGCAGCTGTAGGACTCACACCTTTGTGCAAGTACAGGTTGCTCTGTCTACTTTGTGTTGGTGGCCTTTGCAGCTCAAGTTCATAGACTTATAGAATAGTTTGGGTTGAAGGGACCTTCAAATCTCCCCCAGTGCCCATCCTGCCATGACAGGGACATCTTCAGCAGCTCAGGGTGCTCAGAGCCCCGTCCAGCCTGGCCTGGGATGTCTCCAGGGATGGTTCAGCCACCACCTCTCTGGCCAACCTGGGCCAGGCTCTCACCACCCTCAGGGACAACAATTTCTTCCTCATGTCTGACTTGGGAATTTGCGGCAGAGACCAGAAGAGCAGCTACGGAGGGATTCATCTCACCTGCCTTCAGCTCTTCAAGTGCAACCTACCTGCACTGTCTGGGCTCCTCTACAGTCAATGGCGAGACACTCTCCCCTCAGCGATGTCTTTTGGGGAATCTTGGGCTCTCTGCAAGGGTTCCTTTGTCTGCTGGTGGCAGAGTGGGGATGACTGAAACCAGGGACAGTCTATTATGTACCTGTTATATACCTAAGTTTGGCTAAAATAACCTCTAATTCAGTCACATGTCTGTCCTTGGGGGGAAAACCTCTGCCTGTCCCAGCTCCTGAATGCCAGGTATAACATCTGGATGAAGCAGGTACATCTGAAGGCCACGTCTCCCTGACTTTGGACCAGTCTGTGTCTAGAGGAGTTAATCAACTGCAACAATCAATTCTCTCACATTCATCAGCTTAATTATCTGTTACTCAAATGGAGTTAGTCTTGATTTCCACCGTTATGAGATAGAACAGTTGGCTGCGCTTTGTTGGTGACTTCGTTTTCGGTTCAACTGTGTGCTGCCCATTGGCATCCATTAAGATGTCCAATAAAACCAAAGTAAAATCTGAATTGTCAGTGGAAGAGCTGGGAAAATCAAATGCAAAGTCAGCTTTTGCGTGGTCTCAACAACACTTCATTTTGGGCATGTGGGTTTTATAACCACAATTACTGGAATGATGAAATTATGCAAAAATCTCGGGTTTAATTTTTGGAGAAAAATATGTCTGGTTTTCCTTCCAAATATTTAAAATAATTTGTGCTAGTGAAATTTTGAACCCCAAGTTTTTGAGGAACGTCTTTCCAGCAATGCATGTCAGGCTTTTGCTGTCTTTGACCTTGTAGGTCACAGGAGAAAACTCCAGATTCTTCCTTAGATGAGGATGATGCACAAGGCAGAGGACGGTGAGCAAGGAATGCAGCTCTTAGTCAGGGCATTTCATCTTGTTCTGTGTCCCATCCCCAGAACCGTGGGTCTGAATCAACTACAGTAAAATAGTACTGATCCTTATTGACACATACATACAAGTGCTCACATTAAAAAAGAGAAAGTTTTCTATTTAATTTGCAGAGATATTTCTAATTCTCTGGGATAGTTTTCCTTCAAGCAGTGGTAGCTGCCAGCTTGGGTGGTTTTTGTTCAGCCCTTCTCTCTGCTGGGTTTGTGCCATCTTTCTGGACAGAAGATGCTTCCTTGGGTACACGGTGCTTGTCTGCCTGGCTTCCCTCTCAGGTGAAGTTCAAGGACCCTTCAGAAAGACAAATAACTTCTCAGTGCTCTCCTATAGGGTGGCCATGCAGAAGCAGTGTCAGTTGACTGCCTTTTAGCCCATGTCTCAAGCCAACCTTGGTGCTTTTATTTCCAGTTCTCACACTATCCATCAGGCGTATCCAAGATATGGTATCCTAGCCCGTATTTCTGAGGAAGGTGTCCTGGGGTTAGCAGCTGTCTGCTGGGAAGTAACACCCTTCTTCTGCCAAAAGTTATTCCCAGGGGCTCAAAGGTATTTGCTTTCTGGGCTGTCCATGGAAACAACTGGAGAATCAGGTACCTGAGCATCCTTGAGATCTGAGACTTCATTTCAGCTAGTGGGGGTCTCTTTGAATCCAACAGCACTAAAAGAAGAGTCACTGAGATTAAGCAGATCTCAGGAATGTTTGAACCCCCAAAGTCTCTTAGCAAGAATCTGTGAGACCATCCCGTGGCTGACCCATCCTGCGTTTTCCTTTCCCAACCACGTGCACGCTCAGACATCCCAAACCTGTGGCTTTTCCACCTTGAGAGCGAAGTGCAAACTGCGTGGAATAAAATGTAATTGCTGCATTCGAAAACCACAGGAAACCTTGTAAATCTTTGAGGAACATTTCCCCATTGGCTGAGCAGCCTTTTTCTGGTTAGCGCCGATCGTGCTGCGAGGAGCTGAGGGATCTGCCAGAGGTTTATGATCATTCCAGAAGAAAAAAGCCAGGCATGGCCCTGGCGTTGGGTGTTGCTCTGCTTTCTTTGGAGAAGAAATTTCTCTCTGCCTGTCCTGATAAGCGAGCTTAATTCAGCTCAGAGCCGAGCCTGCCTTGTGCGATAAGCGCAGCTGGAGCCAAATGCATTTGCCACGGCGTTTCACCGCATGGAGACACTAAACTCGCCGTGAACTCTGAGGTTTCAGCCTTTACGGTGCAAAAATCATAGGGCCGTAATTCACCGGGAAGGTGAAAAGTGGAAGCTGGCTAGCGTTACTGTGGGGGTTCTGCAGAACATCTGGGCACCGAGAGCGCAGGAGTGCAATGGAGATGGTGTCCTGCAGCCCCCAGTGGGGCGTTCGGGGAGAGTGGCACTCCAATAATAAATAACAAGACATGGAACTTACTAGGTGGTCCACCCACCTGCTCTGGGCCATTGTTGGCCATGGGGAGTTGGTCTAGGTGCTCCAGATCAGTGCAGCCACTCTTCGCTTTTATCTTGATGTTTGTCTACCAAAATACCCTCCACATACACAATTTACCTATCTATGCTAAATTGTCTGATGCCATTGTATCTGTCCCTTCACTTTTGCATGTCATTGGTCATTTCTACTATTTCAGTTCCTGTCAGATCTTTATCTTTCTCTAGCTACTTTAAAACCACTTATCATAGGATGAGAGGAAAACGGCCTCAAGTTGCACCAGGGGAGGTTGAGGTTGGATGTGGGAAGAATTTCTTCCCCAAAGGGCTGTGGGGCATTGGAACAGGCTGCCCAGGGCAGTGCTGGAGTCACCATCCCTGGAGGGCTGGACAGACGGACAGGAGGTTCTCAGGAACATGGGTTGGTGGTGGACTTTGTGGTGTTGGGTTAACAGTTGGACTCGATGATCTTAAAGGTCTATTCCAGCCAAAATGATTCTGTGGTTCTGTGATCATCCTGAACACAGTGACAACCAAAACCAATCACTTATCATTGCTCACTGTGCCACTGTAGAAGGAGGAGGAAGAAATACAGTCCAGGATTAGCCAGCAGAGGCTTTTTTAATATGCAGGCAGATGGAATTAAGTTGTTTTAAGGGAAAAATGTCAGCCTTGTCTAAGAAAATGGGTTTCTGCCTCTCATGCCAAGCAGTGATCCCAGATCATCAGATCAAAATATATGTTTTCCAGAGGGCTCCAGTGGGGACCCCTGTCAGTTCACTGGCCCAGTCCCACCTTCGTATCTTACACATGCTACAGGTAAATGAGCATCTGTCTTCTTCTATTCCTCTGAGGACATCACTGAAACACACAGCACATTCCAGTACTTTGTCACTGGAGACAAATGATAAAACTCTAACTGATAAGAATGAAAATAAAGAACCCAGATATCTTCCATTCGCTCTCACAGCACAGTGTTTCCTGGGTCTTCCAAGGAATTTTGAAGCAGGATGCAAAGTGAAGGGCTTTGACTTACAATGTGGGAAAGAAAGAAATAATCTTGTATAACCATATTCTAGTCCTAAGGTAGTTGCAACCTAATATTTAAAGGTGATGTGCCACATCCGTCATTGCCGCATTGAAGTGAAAAGGATCTTCCCATACTCAGCATCCTTAAACAACCATATTGCATTTATTTAAAGGTTAATCATGGTAATTTGGGGAACAATGTGTAGTAGCCCAGATTTAGAAATTCTTGTCTGATATGTGTTGGAAATACAGGGTTGGAAGGAGCATCTTGGCGCGTGCAGGAAACCATGTCATACCATCTCATCCATAACTTTACCATGTGCCAGAAAAGCACTTAAAGACACGCTTAATTCCCACGTACGTCAATGGGACACACACATGTCCTTCCCTGACTCATGTTCTAGTTAGATATGTGCTTAACTGCTTTTCTGAATCAGGGCCATAGGTATCTTGGGAGTCCTGCCCCGTCAGAAGCAATGCAGCCAGATCCTACATTAGGTAATAACGTAAGACAGTACGAAACAGCTGCAACCTCCCACAAAAACAAAACCGCTCCATGTGGCTCAGTAAAGCAGTTTCCCTGACCGCTCTCAGAAGCACGAGGATAAACACCATTGTCAAAGCTGGTTAAAAATGTGCCAATGACCTTTTCTTTGGATGGCCAAGGGTTTTTTCCAAGGTGGGAGTGACTTTGTCCCAGATCCTGAGGCTGTGGGAGGGTGGTCGTAGTTTCCCTTGTGTGGAGACCAACACAGACCTGGTCACGTCTCGAAAAGCTGAACAGGAGGTTCTAGGCTGACCTCACCAAGCAGTCTTTAAAAGATGGTGGGGAACGATGGGGAGGAAATAGAAAATATGAAAGAAGAGGAAAAACACAGAAAATAAATAATAATACAAAAGAGAATGTAAGAAAAGCATCATCTCAGCTTTAAAAGGCCATCAGAACAACTGCCTATCTAATACTGTCCTTTTTCAGGTGGTAGCTGACAATGGATGCTTAAAGAGGGTCCATGACGAGGGCAAAGATGAGTGATCTCTCCTCTGGTTGGAACCTTCCAGCATTCAGCAATCACTTGGGGACTCCCCTGGGGTCTTGCCCTCTGGAGATGATGTCCTCAGGACAGCAGATCCCAGCTCACAGTGCGGTCCTGATAGAGGTGAAGGGCTGTCTGAGGTGCTGCTGGGGCTGTGGGGTGGGGAAGGATGAGAGAAGCTGGGGTGATGGTAGGGGTAGGCTCAAAGGCACCTTTCTAGGGCCCTTTCATGGGTGCTTTCTGCTGTCCTTTCACCGCGGGAGGGGTGCACCGGAGAGGGCTCTCTGCTGATGGATGGGAAGGGAAGGCAGGCAGGGAAATATTTAGCAGATATTTTGGTGCCCAGTTCCTTCAGACCTGCACAAGCCTTCCTGCTATGCAGACACCCAACTACTTGTTTTTCTCTTTGAAAACACTCAAGTGTCATGGTGTAACAGCATCAATACCATGTCTCTCTCCCCGGGAGCAGCCTGTTCAGAAGCAGCATCTGGTTTGTCTTAGCAGAGTTCCCGCTTTCCCCAGTTTCCCATGTGGGACTAACAGAGACACGGGGTAACGTGACTTCCCAGAGAGCACGTGTTTCAGGGTGAGCTCTGCTCAGACTAATCTCTAACATCCCTGCCTGGCTTTTGTTCTTGTCATGTGCCTTGGTCACTGCTGGCTGCGGAGACTGGAGTCCCTAATGGAAGCATCTACCCCTGCCCAAGGCTTTGTGACAGATAAATAGGGGGATTCTAGGCTTGCTCTGATTTTCTTAGCCACATACAAGGAAAGAGTCTGAGGGTCTGAAAGCCACTACTGTATTCTCTGTCTCCAGGGTAGTAAAACATACCCTTCCTGTGGATAGTGCAGCCAGCGCTGTCTTATTTAACTGCTCTATTAACTTAAGTAATTCCAGCCATAAGTGCCTGAGGAGAAAAGATGCATTTTGGATTTTAAGGGGGAACAGGCAAATGCACAAGGAGCCCATGGGATCTCACAAGAGCAGCTGGACGATGGCATGGAAAGGTTCTGGGGAAAGGGAGGCGGTGGATGTCCTTGTGGCAAGTCAGGCAATGAATAGTACGAGCAATGGTTTCTGAGTAATCTCCTTGCTCGGTGAAGGGCTGGTGGGCCTCCCTGTGCACATGCTGCCCAGGGGGTGTGTGGGTGCAGTGGGACGAGCAGCAGGACCTGTGCACACCCCTGGTCCTCAGGACATGTATTCAAGCTGGGTTTATGGCTTGCGCTGCACCCCAGGTAGCGGCAGATGCGAGGTGTCATATGTGCCATGTCCCTGAGGCACGAGGATGCTCTCATGGAAGGTGAAGATTCACAGGGATGGAAAACAGACCTGATTTCTGTATTATACCCTGACACTAATTTTGGCAAGATGCTTTGCTGGCTCTTGTGCCTCTGTGCACCAGGCACAGGGATATGGCTGAGAGAGCTGGGGTTGTTCACCCTGGAGAAGGGAGGGCAGCAGGGAGACCTTATTGCAGCCTTTCCTTGCTTAGATGGGACCCGTAAGAAGGATGGGGACAGACATTTAGCAGGGCCTGTTGTGATAGGACAAGGGGTGATGGTTTTGAACTAAACGAGGGAGATTCAGGCTGGATATAAGGGAGAAATTGTTGGCCCTGAGGGTGGTGAGAGCCTGGCCGAGGTACCCAGAGAGGTGGTGGCTGAACCATCCCTGAGACATCCCAGGCCAGGCTGGACGGGGCTCTGAGCAACCTGAGCTGCTGAAGATGTCCCTGTCATGGCAGGGGGGGCACTGGGGGAGCTGGGAAGGTCCCTTCAACCCACACCATTCTATGGTTCTATGATTCTTTATGCACTTTTAAAAGCCATCCTGATCCACCCTTGCCTGCAGACAAGGGCTGTGGTCTCCATTAACCCACCACTGCAGCTCATACCATTGTTATCAGAGATCTCCCAGCACGTGCTGCAACCACAGCTGGGGCTTTAACATGAGTCCTGGCCAAATGCAAACTGTTAGTTTCAACAACTGAATCAGAATCATAGAATGTCCTGAACTGGAAGGACCCGCAGGATCGTGGAGTCCAACTGCTGTCCCTGCACAGGACACCCCACAGGTCACCCCGTGTGTCTGAGGACGGTGTCCGGTCTCTTCTTGAACACTGTCAGGTTGGGCCGTGACCCCTCCCTGGGAGCCTGTTCAGTGTCCAGCCCCTCTGGGGGAAGAACCTTTTCCTCATGTCCAACCTAAACCTCTGCTCCAATTTCTGTATGCATGTTAAACTGACTAATGTACACTAAGAAGTAGGATACTACTGTTTTTGCCAGATGCCCCTAATTTTGGTGCACCTAGCCAAGTAGGCATCTAATGTCAGTAGTATGTAAAGCACTCTGGGAATATGAGTGTCTATGTGTGTGAAAATTTTACGGGTTTTTTCTGCAGGAATTTCAGCTGGATCTTGCAGAGCACAAACAGGAGGTCCTCACTCTTGTTCTCAGCTGTCTGTTGTTCTTCTAACTGTCTGTCCAGAGCTGCAAACATCTGCAGCCCCTCACCAGGCCCAGGGACTCATGTTATTTCGGAGGCTGCTGCCTGGGACATGAGTAAGGAAGGGCTTAGCACTTTGTAGGCTTTCATGACATCAAGAGGAAAATCAGAGCTAATAGCAGCTGGCAGGGATAATATCAATCCCCAGGTTCTGCGCCTTCCATGTGAAAAAAGCAAACGCATTTAAGCTCACAAAACCCCCATCCCCTCCTGCCCTGTGCTTTGGAGGCTGTTTTGCACAGGGCAGACTGAGGCTGTCGGTGATGGAGAGACGTGCTTGGGACAGATGGTGCATTTGTGGGAAAGCCAAGGAGAGAGGCTCTCTTCTGCATCCTTCCATGGGGTTGTTCTGTCTCTCCTGACACCCTCTTTCTCGTAAAGCTAAAACCGAGATTTGAGGGGTCACCGTCACTGAATTGCTCCAGCCTGGCTGGAAGAAAACAAAATATTTCTGTCTCCCGCCCTCCCCCGTGACCTCTTCAGGCATCGCGGGGAGACCTGTGTGCCGAAGCCAAACGTGACTGAGGACAAGGCTGAATTGTTTCCCTGTAAACAGCCTGCTCTCTGTCTCCATCGCCCCCGTGGACTCCAGCCCCGCCACCTCGTGCCAAAGGGCAGCGGGCTGGGGGACGGCGTGTGCTCGGTGCGTGCGTGGGTGTTCCTGGAAGCGGGGAGAAGGTGGGGACCTTCCCCTGCGGGGATGCTCTGCTCCCTCTCTGCTGTAGGTGAACATTTCTGGGCGTACAACAGCTCCCTGCCTGCTCGGCAGCTCCTCAACCTGCAGATCTGGAGCAGGAATCCTGCGGACAACTCCAGTGCTTGGCAGTGCGGGTGGTGGAGAGGAGCTGCTGGGGCATGGGGTGTGCAGAGGACTCAAGTAGGTGGGTCTCGGTAGGAACCAGGCACCCCAAAACAGAGAATTTGAAGTCAGCTTCCCCAGGCTGGTCGAATGAATAAACCACTGTATTGGCACACAGTAGGTAGGAGTTTGTTCCCCAGCCCTTTCCTTCCCCCCATCATGACGTTCTGCAGGATTTATGGAGAGCCAGAAGGACCAGTGATGGTGTTTGTAGAGGGCCAGCTCCTCCTGAGCTCTCTCCTGCAATTATTGACCTACTTCAATTGTCAGCATGCTCCCTGGCTCGGTTTTGACTCAAGCAAACAAGCACCATCAAAACAAAACCAGGCAGAGGTCAAGAGACACCCAAAGCCATGCTCTGCTCCCACTGGGAGTTACCACAGACACTCTCTTGGTGAGGACAGGAATTAATGTGTGTGACGTGTGCTGGGACGTTTAGTGCATTCATATTGATGTAAACAAGGCTTCTCCAACAGGCTGGACTGTTCCAGAGGCTGGGAAGATATACCCAGCTATGCAAAAACCTGTGTTTGTCCCAGCGGGGCCATTCTTGTTCCCTGGGTTTGCTGTGAGCCCCTGGGGAAGCCACTTCCCTGCCACTGGTGACAGTGACCGCCTTCAAAACGTGCTTTGAGCTACGTAGATATTTATACATGTAAAGGATCTCAAATGATCATGCTGTTATCAAGCCTTCTTTATTTTTTCAGACTATATGACCAACTCTCAGAGGCTAAAACTGCGTTTTAGCTGCTGGTTTGCAACATCAAGGCGCTCTGAACTCTGCAGTGGCTTCTGCTCGCTGCTGTGAGCGAGGTGATTGATGGCCTTGCAGATTGCTGAGGTTTGGGCAAGGAAATCTTCAGCCAGTTTAGAACCCAGGGCAAAAGCAGTACTAGAAAATATTACAGCAATCAGGCTCTGGTTCTGCCTAGCTGGTCCTTACAGGGCAACCTGGCTTTTCCTGTTATTCTTATTTAAATTTTGATGGAGTTTACTCTTTCCCAGCCAGACTCGACAGCTATTGACACTCATTTGGCAGCCAGTCCAGGGGCAGAAAAGGTGGTGAAAATCTCTCAAGCCAAATATTCCCTGGAACGATTTCTGCAGCCCTGGCTGTGCTGCTTTATCACACCCCCGCTTGCATTACCTAAGAGGACAGTTAGGCTTGTGGTGTACCAAAGCCACAAAAAGCACTCAATTAACTCGTTAGCTTGAGTCAATAGAGCAGATTGTAACTTGAATTTGGTGAACGGGCCATGTTAACATAATAGCACAGCTCCTCTGCTGAATCTTCAGCCAGAGCTGGAACAGGAGAAGGGGACCTGTCTGTCTGTCTACCTGCTGTCCTCCAGGCTTTCCATTCACTGCCTTCATTCTTTGAAAGCCAAATTGGTGTGTTTTTTGGAGCCCCTGTCCTGTTGTGCAAGGCACGTAGGTGCTAATGCAGGTCTGTAGGTCCTCAGTGGTCACCTCTGCACAAGGTGGGGTCAAGCCCTGAGCTGCAACCTTGGCATGTTGGTCTCTTCCGCCAAGTAGAAAGTGATAGGACAAGATGAAATGGCCTCAGGTTGTGCCAGGGAAGGCTCAGATCGGATATTAGAAAAAAAATTCTCCATGGAAAACGCTTTGAAGCGTTGGAACAGGCTGCCCAGGGCAGTGGTGGAGTCACCATCCCTGGAGGGCTTTAAAAGGCATTTAGATGAGGTTCTCAGGACATGGGTTAGTGCCAGGTGGGGGGTAACAGTTGGACTCAGTGGTCCTGAGGTTCTCTTCTGACCAAAATGATTCTATGGTGCTGGCAGAGCCATGACCACCAATCCACATGGTACGGACCATGTTATGCACCAGTCTTTTCTCTGGAGCATTTTTTTCCCATTTTTTGCTTGCTATGGGAACAGAGGAGGGTGCAAAATAAAGCTCAAGACAAAATAAGCTCAGGGAGCACCCCACAAAGGGGTGACAGTATTCCAGCACCTGAACCCCCCTTCAGGTGCTGTTCTTGGGGACAAGAAGGAAGGGATGAACTGGGGTGATATTACAGCTGTGGAATTCAGTACTTCAGAAAACCTCACTGGTCTGTAGCATCTTCCGCCAGATGATAACGACCCTTACTAGTGTTAAAACCAGACTGAAATCGATTTCTGGTGAAAACTCCATTTCCTTGAAGAGAGAAGGAAATCATTGGTGTGTTTTAGAGGAATGTTAACAATTTAATGAAATTGTTTTTCAAGTGGGAGTAACTCATCTTTAATTTTAAAAATCATGGTTTCCCCTCGCCCCCAGCACTTTCTGCCTCATTCAGCTGCAGGAAACAGTTCCAAAGCCATGGGCAACAGAGAGATGAAAGTCATCATTTTAGATCATTTACATTGTTAAGAAAACAAATCTGCTGTCTCTTCTACTTTTCCTTTTTCTTTCCCAAGGGAAATGAGAAACTCTATAATAATTAAAAATTCCTTATAGGGAAGGCAAGTGAAATGCTGCTTCTCCATGAGCTCTGTTCCCATGGGGGATAGAAATGAAGCCTAACTGCTGCCATTTCAGGTGAAAATGAGAGACGATGAGGTATTTTTTCAAAGGACCCAGTTAATCAGTGGGACAATTAGACAGAAGTTTTCTGCCCTAATGAAGAGACACTTTTCATCTCTGTCCGCTGAGGAGTCTTTTGCTCCGATCACTAAACCTCCTGGTCTTCTTTGAGCTCTATGGGATGATCTGCCTTTTACCTGCGATGCTTTGCTGAAGTTTAACTTCAGGTTGCATCTCTTACCAAAGATAATGTGAAGACAATGAAATAAAGAAGTCTCCCTGAGGTGAATCAGGTGTATATTCCTCCTGGGTCATTTATTTTGCGGGGAAAAGACTATTTCCCTGTGACTAAAGAATCTCATGACCCCCATCTTCCTGACCAACTGCAACTGCAAAGAGTCCAGGATTATCCTAACCCACTATTAAGCGCTCGATGGTGTCAGATGTCTGGAAATATTGTGCACAGACACAGCCCAGCACATGATCCTGGCAGGAGCACATTCCACGGGAGTCCCGTCCGTCTGGTACGCTGGGTTTTGTCCTGGTCCAGGAAAGTGCTCAGCTCTCCTCCATCCTTCTCCTGCATCTACCGTCCCCTCCTCATGCGTCTGCCAGCTTGCCTCCTCTCCTTTTGGCTTCCAACCCTGTGAACGCTGGGTTTTCTTCTGATTTGACCACGTTTATGCTGTGCAGAGATACGGGATGTGTATGGGGTGGGAAATTGTTCAGTCATTAGCACAGAATCATAGAATAGCATAGAGCTATTGCAAAATGTCTGTTCTTGTGGTTGGTAATAATAAGAACAACAGCAACAACAATAATATTAAATACGTAAATAAAACTAATAAGTAATAATTAAATTCATATAATCACGGAGTCATAGAATCATTTTGGTTGGAATAGACCCTCAAGATCATCAAGTCCAACCATTAACCCACCCTGTCCCTGCCCCATGTCCTGAGAACCTCATGTCCGTCTGTCCAGCCCTCCAGGGATGGTGACTCCAGCACTGCCCTGGGCAGCCTGTTCAATGCCCCACAGCCCTTTGGGGAAGAAATTGTTCCCAGATCCAACCTCAGCCTCCCCTGGTGCAACTTGAGGCCATTTCTTCTAATTCAGCTGGGAACAGCAATGCTGGGAAGCACCAAACATGAGGTCTATTTGCACTCAAAGAACATGGTATCATCATTTACTTAAGCACCCTCAAAAAGACAGAAGGCTGTTTTTTCCACCTAAAATGCGAAGCCCATCTGCTGAACATGACCTGGGCACCAGTGTTCTACTGCTCTGCAAATTCACACGGTGCCTATGCGGATCAAATCCTCCGGAGATGTAACTGGGGATGCCCACTGCCTGCAGGCATGGACATGGTTTATGGGCAATGGTTTATGGCAGGAGCAGGGGGACGAGGCTTTGCGACCACCCGGCTCCCTCCGGCGTGTGTTTCATCTCCAAACCATGAGACAGCAGCTGTGAGCGGGGCTATTATCACTCGCTACTAATTTATAGCAGAGGGCTGAGCCCTAAATTCCTAAAAGCAAAGGGTTAAGATGATTTATTTGCTGGAAACAGCCACAGGCTTGCGCTGAGAGCTTTTATCATAATTACAGGTGTAAAATGTCAGTGTCCATAATTTTTCAAAGAAATTGCGCAGATTACGTTTCTCTTCAAGATACGCCAAGCATTTTATGTGTGAATTTAGCACTTTAAAAATGGAGCTGACTGACAGCCCTGCAATCTCTGTGCCTTGAAAGACGTACCATTCTATGGTTCTGCCACCTTGGCTAACTCAGGACTCCGCAATGACACGTTTTGAGAGCTTTGTGTCCTCCAGCTTGGTGCAGTGACATGTATCTCAGGAGATATCAGCACAGCCTGAGAGGATTGTCATTTGCCTGAGAACTAATCTGAATTTTCCCTGCTCCAACCCATCCCTTTTCTATCCTTGTTTCCCTTTGTTTTCAACCTGTGGAGACCTAGACACGAAACCGTCAAGAAAGCAGAAATCAGAGAGCTTGGAAGAGAAAGCCTGAAAGCATCTCCACTAAGACGGAGGTCTGGCTTTAATGCAAAGAGGTTGGTGCAGACCAGGGTTTATGCTCAGAGGAAACTAGTCCCTTTCCAAGCTACAGGAAGGATCGTGGGACAATATAACCACTGAAAGACTCATTTGCCACCCGTCTTAAAATGATATAATAGTAGAGGCATTGGCCACCAGACCATGTGGAGTCTTGGGTAAGATATTGTTTCAGAGATGCTGTGGAAGGCCAAGGAAATTGGTTTTTCTGTTTATGCCTATGTGGGAGGGTTGAAGAGCTCACAGTTTATTCAGGTTTTGGATAGTCCTGGTCATTGCAACACAGCAGCTCCCTTGCTGTAGTGTTGTTGACCATGCCAGTTCATTTTCCCATGTTTCATCTCACCCACCATCTGGGAAAATAGGGCAGAAACAACAAACCGCTTCCAGGAGTCTGGTGAACTCATCCCAGTTTGCAAAGGGCTTTCAAATCCTCAGGAGTGGATGGTTGAAGACACCATGATAGATGAGAGGTGATTTTCATCACAAGTCTCCCCTGGGAACATGGTGAAGATCCTTATCCTCTTTTGTTACTGTTTCTTTTTGAAAATGGATATTTCTCCACCTCACAGAATAAATATGTGAAAGATAGTGATATTCTAGAGCTGAGGACCATGTCTGTGCTCACAGAGGAAACCTGCCACTGCTGGCCTTGTTAACAAGGATTACAGCCTCATCTGGAGCAGTCCTGAAGTCATATAAAACCCTCATAAAATAAAAATGTTAAAAGCCCCAGACAAAGCCCTTTTTTTATTGTTTGTGTGCAATTAGAACCCTGGCAGTGAAACAAACAAACAAACATAACACATTACTCCTCATGAAATTACCTTCTGAAAATCGGGTTAAAACTGGACAACTTGCTGAGAGCTTCTGAATGGACAGTTTCCAAATTCCATCTTCTGCACCGGAGTATTTCATTCCTGACAGGCGATAGAGCAGTGTTTGATAGAGCTGAGGGTGGGGAGGAGATATCCATCGATCGATATTATAATGCTGGTGCACTATCTCAGTGCCTGGGGGGGCCTCTGGAGTGAAAAACTGTGATTTATAGGTCACCAAGGGATGTTTTCCATTAAAGTGTTGTTAGGTCCTGAATAGGCAACCTGTAAAAATGACATTGTGGCTGTCCTCCCCGGGTGACTTTCAGGTCAGCCAGGTCTCGTCATTATCATTGCCACTAACACAACTTTGTGCATCCAGGTTGGAGAAGGGTTGTGAGCAACACATGAGCTGGAGCAGAAGTTCATTTGCCCTGAGCTGGGCTTTGCAAGTCCAGGTCCCTCCATAAGAGTTGGGCAGGTCCTGAGCATCTGCTAAACAACTACTTGTCTGCCCAGCCTGGTTTAAAGTAGAAATTTTCTTTTCTAGGTTCTCTGAGGCTTCATGAAGGGTGAGTTTAGTCTTTTCCATTAGCTGGTGCACTAAGCTATCTTTGCCCTCAACTGCTGATGATTTTCATGACTCCTACACAAATATCACACTCTAGAGACATCCTGAAAAGCTGGATGAGATTGGACAAGAAATGTATTAGAAATCATCGATGGGGACAGAGACATACACACGACACGATGTTCACATAAGCTCTGCATCCCTGTAAGACTGAGGTAACGACATTTGGACCCATCAAATCCCATTATAAACATTTAAGTCCAGATCTGTCATCCTAAGCCAGATCTAATAGATAAAATCTTTATTTTGTTCCATTATACTCAGTATTTCCATCCTGATGCTTCTAGTCCATTTAGCATTTTTCAGTGGGCCAATGTCTTTGCATCAACGTGAAGAAACCAGTATCCTCATACATACGTCACTTTTGCCTTCTCCCTTACCACATGCAAGCATTCAGTTTCCATTACCTGTCCATGCAAATTGCAGGTGTGCTAACCCATCTCTAACTGTTTTTTTCTGTCTCTTCCCTGAAATCCTGGATGAAATATCCTGATCTTATTATGAAACAGATACCAACACCTTCAGATGGCAGCAGGACACAGGGACCCTGGTGAGTTGATGGCAGGAGGGTCTTGGTGTAGCTCTTGGGCAGGTGAAGGTGACAGGTCCTGATGGTCCCAATGCACCATCAAGACACCACGGCCCAGTCTGTATCAGCAGCATCTCTATTTTTTGTGGCAAAGGCAATCTGTATATGCTGCAGGGATACACAAACAGCCCAAATGGTGGTAGTATAGATTGGATATGAACTCCAGAGTTGTACTTTGTTCCATTTTCTTCCAAGCTACTGTGTGACCTCGGGATTGTTGTTTCTACTCTGCGTGCCTCTCCAGTTTTGCTCCCCCCATTGCAGATGTGAGCAGAGATGATTCCGGAATTCTGCAGAATTTCAGGCTCTCATTTCCAGATTGAGACTGATGTGTATGAATCTTACTTTAAATTCATCAAGTCTACTCACATAAGTACTCTCAGGGTTTACAGTACCTATTCTATATTCCTTTAGATTCTGGACTGCAGCACTGATTAGAAATTATTGGAATAATAATCTGTTCAACTGCCTGGTATTGCATAATTACACTATCCTGTTAATTACCAATTATTTGCATTTACTAAAAAAAAAAATAAGAAAAACACAAAAAAAACATGTTCAGTATTTACTTTTATGAGAGCAACCATTATTCCAGGGCAGATGTTTCTCAGAATTGAGCTAATTGAGTGACTTTCAACTGTTTCCACCCCAGAAGTTCATGTTGTAAAATATAAAAAGAAATAATAAAAGAAATAAGAAGAAGGAAAGAAATAAAATTAAAACTTTGGGGAATCTTTTCCCATCAGCATTATGAAATCCCGTTCTCATCTACCACTAGGGAAGACTACAGCTGCCTGGAAAATGGGTCTTTGCCCTTGGACAATCTCAGCTTTTTGTTGTTAAAACCTGTCAAAAACTGAGAGGAAAGCTTTTGTGTTTCAGACAACAGTTAGTCTAGTTTTCCAACCAAGACAGACAACACAGCCCACAAATTGCTCGATTTAAGTAGACAACCCATTTTTTTTAACCGATTAACATATCTAATGTGAAAGTCGACCGACTAAACATTCATCCCCAAACACATTTATTATGTGTAACGGGACTGTTCACCCCTTGCTGAGGGCCTGTGATCGAGTAGAATCTGGGGTCCCTCTGTGGAAACAACTGCTCCCCAAACCATCGTCTGTCCGTGGCCACCCCATGGAGGCAGAAGGAAAAAGGGCAGTGGCTGCTCTTTGATTGTACTCAAGCTGTGTGGAAAACGTCTTTCTTTCCTACAGAAGCTTTCAAGAGGCTCCTCACTAGGAGAAAACCGGGATTTGGAAGTGCATAACATTTATGCTGGGGTGACACTCAGGTTTCTCATCACCTTCATGCCCTGGTGTTGCCAATTTGTGATCAAGGGCTTAAGTAGCTGGGCAGTAACTTGCATTTATTCCAGAAAGCATCCTTGGAAACCTTCCTTGGGACAAACCTGCTTCCTTTCTCCATGCTCCAGGTCATGTCAGGACCTGCTGAGACATGACTCATTGTCTGTCCAAGACTCCAGTGGGTCTTGATGATGGACACGCAGCCAGCACTGCAGAATGACATCACTGATCAGCATGGGTAAGGAACAGGATGCAGAATACAAAATAATGGGTGATGCAGAGGAAGGCATCTAGAAACTATTCCCCTGCAGTAGGGAGAAAAGGGTCAGTCAACAAAAGGGACTAAGGGAAGAAAAGCGCCACAGGATTGATCCAAGGCTGGAACAGCTCTGCTGGGGACGGGCTGAGAGAGTTGCGGTGTTCAGCTGGAGAAGAGAAGCTCCGGGGAGACCTTAAGTGTGGCCTTTCTGTACTAAAAAGGGTTGGTAAGAAAGATGGGGACAGACTTTTGAGCAGGGCCTGTTGTGGTAGGACAAGGGGTGATGGTTTTAAACTAAAGGAGGGAGATTCAGGCTGGACATGAGGAAGAAATTGTTTCCCTGAGGGTGGTGAGAGCCTGGCCCAGGTTGGCCAGAGAGGTGGTGGCTGAACCATCCCTGGAGACATCCCAGGCCAGGCTGGACGGGGCTCTGAGCACCCTGAGCTGGTGCAGATGTCCCTGTCATGGCAGGGGGGGCACTGGGGAGCTGGGAAGGTCCCTCCAGCCCAAACTATTCTGTGATTCCATGATTCTATGAAAATGACTTGTATTCACCATAATTGCTCTGTGCAACTTGGAGTGAGCATTTCTCCCTTGGACTGAGAGCAGTTACAGAGGCTGAGAGCACAATGGTGAGGGTGTTCACATGAGCAACAAGAAATGCCGTGCTCTGGAAGGACCAAACTGCTCCAGATCTGAAGTCGAATAGCAGTCAGTCCAGTGCAGGACAGGTAACTCTCCCATCCTCCCCTCCGGCTCCTCAGGGAACACGAGAATGCTGGATTGCATTTCCCAACATCAGGACCCATGTCAAGGCACCAGTTTTCTAAAAGAACTGCAAAAAGCCAAAAATTAAGGCTGTGATGAGTAAGTCCTCTCCTCAGGTCCAGGGAGCTGCCTAATGTAATGGGACTATAATCTGTTTCTGTAAACACACCGACGACCTCTTTGCTCTTTTCAGAACTAAGAAACTCTTTGTCCCTCCCTTGTCTGAGCCCATCCGCATCGCTGGAACATTCTTGTTTAGTCTCCTGAAATGTTATTAGCAACCCCAGCAACAGAGAGCCATAAATCCCTGCATCCCCCTGAACTTTACTGCACTCCAAACTGTTTGGATATTCAGTATCAACAAATCATCCCGATAAATATGATTTCTTTGATGGCATTTCATCAAAATAGTTTACGACTCTGACATTTTGAGCTTGGATTTACAGCAGCTGCAGCTTGTGCAAGACTGGCGGTCACCTTATTGAAATTCACCTAGGGGAAAAAACCAAACCAAAACAGAAAGAAAAGAGCCCATAACCTTGCAGCAGTTCCTACCATGCTCACTTTAGAAATATTCTTATTTTTCTTTCTCACACTATCTTGGAAAAGGCAGGAGTTTGGGGATCTGCAAAACAAACATTGGGTTTGGCTCCTCCTAATCAGTACCATGATGGGTCAGGCCTCCAAGTTCCCAAACACTTGCTGGGAGATGTTTCCAGGTTTACTCAGCTTTACCTTATTCTAACTCAGTGATGGCAAAAGGCATTTTATCACTTGCTTCAGCAGGAAAATGGCTCATTTAGTTTCTATATATCTCTTGCTGTACTGAACTGTTTCTTCATTGGGAAGATTTTGAAACACCTGGGATGCAAGAGGGAAATTTTGCACCAAAGTAAGTGTTTCTGCTAGAGAGAGGGATTTAGTGACATTGATAAAAAGCACGGGTGGCATCTCTAGATAATGTGTCTTGATGAGCGGTGTTAAGAAACAACTGTGAGCAGGTCAAGAGGAAGGCTGGGAGGTGGAGATTCAGCTCCAAAAGAAAAGGAGAAAGTAGATTTGTTTAAACTTACAAGCAAAGCCGAAGAAGGAAGGTAATCTAGACATGACTGCTAAGGGCAGAGGTTGGCTTTGTAAGGTAGGCAGTGACTGGACTTCATGAACCAGGCAAGTTTTGAAGTGTTCAGTTTTTAAAATAACTGAATAACTGGGCTTTTCATGCCCAGCTGGGAGGAAACTGAGACACTGTGATCCACATCTTCAAAGACAGAAAACCTCTAATTTCAGAGTCCAGATGTTTTGTGGGAGTCAGGTCTACATTGCTTGGTGAGGGTCATGTAGGCAACCCACACCACCAGCCAGAATTGAGGAGTTGGGACCTTCAGAAAGGTGCCGTTATCCAGAAAACCATCCTTCTACTTGAAACAAACCCAGGAGGACTAAATCTGACAATAGACCTGCTCCCGTGTTTCTTGAGCCTCATCGCCAAGGCTGGTATCAGATGCTGACCTTGAGAAAACACAACTTCTTGGAAAAGGTCAGTTTAGATGAAATAATGGATATTTTCAAATTGCCTTTCAGAAATGCACTTGTGTAACACATAACAAAGGTATATTTCAGGATGCCTCTCTCAGGTTTTTAATGCAGGTCATGACTATTCTCCATTAGAGCATCCTAGCGTTGGCTTAGTCTTTGCGGACAATACCCTGAAGTATTTCCATGTCTCACCCCCTGTGGAACTGCAGCGTAATGCTCAGAGATCTCCACTGAGTTATTCCCAACTGGTTTGTGCACCGAATTTTTAAAGAGAGTCACATCTCAGAGAAGTCCGTGGTCACTGGGATGGGGAAACTCATTCAAAAGCTTTTTGACAGCTGCTTTTCCTTCATTACAGTCAGCAGCAAAAGGCATATGAAATGACACTGCTACTCCAACATTCAGTATTCTAAATTGGCTTTTTCCTTCAACTATAATTTTATAAATTTTATTAACTTTCCCTTTACTGCACAGTGGTCTGCTTCCACTTGTGTAGAAAAGAAGGCATAGGATAAAAAGATAATTGGTGAATCACACAGCAAAACGAAGCGGTTCAAAATGTAATGAAGGAAAATATTGAGACACTGTTTTTTGTAAAAAAACCCCGTTTCATTTTTGATGAACAAATAAGTCTGGCTGATAGAGACACCTTTACAGACATCATGTTCTCTGATGGCTGAAGGTGTTTGACTCAGCATTGTACTTTTGTTCTTATTAAACTAATGAGAACAATGATGCTGTACTTATGGTATCAAGAACAGAATGACTGACGGGTCTCAGCACACGTGCCACTTGAAAATCACTGTCAGCTGAAGGAGTTTTCAAAGAAAGCTTAGTCCCAATGATACTCAGCGTTTTCAATGTTGATCTACAAACACACATGTAACCCTGAAAAGTCATAGATAACATTTCAATGAACAGATAAAGTCAAGTATTGATGAGGGCTGGGCAATCATACAGAACCTGAGTTAATAAAATGCATTTATTTTGCTATGCTGATGCAAAGTCACGCATCTATAAGCATGAAACAAGCTAAAAGGTCACAGCCAGGGAATGACAGACCACGAAAACAGCAGCTCTTTGAAGGATTAAGGGTCGGAGAGAACCGGCAGCTCAACATGAGCTCCTGTTGCAACCGAATCACAGCAAAGGTTAATGAGACCCTTAAAAGCAGAAGCCACAAAGCAAAGACCCAGGAGCACAGTGCTGGGGTGACAGACACGGGCATTTGTACACTTAAAGGAACAAAAATATTCAGAAACAGAGTATTGGTCGGAAAACTGGGGAAAATGTCTTTTAGTGAAGTCGGGATTCACCTCTTCTATCTCCTGGTGTCTAAATCTAACGTGAGTTGAATCCTGTCTGCGATGGGTTAAAGAGTTGAAGGTTGTGAGCTCAGAAGAAACGCGTTTGGATGTGTTGCAGCATAGGAATGATGTTTCTGCAGAGCTTGGGCAATAAAAGACCATCCTGACCAGCAGAGATGAGCATATCGAGGAACAGCAGAAGTGGAAAAAAAACAGTGCAAAAGAGAAATTTGAAACATTTTTTTTTCTTAGAGTGAAGATGTTTGGACTAAACTCCAAAGGGGAGAGCTGAATTCCCCGTTTCTGGAGAAAACCAAGCTTGAATGGATGTTGTGTTTTAATCAACAGCATACTTAGTGGACCTGAAGCCAGGAAAATCATAGTATTATAGAACAGTTTGTGTTGGAGGGACCTTCCCAGCCTCCCAGTGCCCCCCCTGCCATGACAGGGACATCTGCACCAGCTCAGGGTGCTCAGAGCCCCGTCCAGCCTGGCCTGGGATGTCTCAGGGATGGTTCAGCCACCACCTCTCTGGGAACCTGCCCAGGCTCTCACCGCCCTCATAATGAAACATTCTCTCGCACATCTAGCCTGAATGTCCCCTCTTTCGGTTTAAAACTCTTACCCCTTATGGGGTAACATCACATAGTTTTAGGTAGACTTTCAAACTAAGTGATGCCACAATCCTTGTTGACCTTCCCTTCAGCCTGCAGCTTTTCGCTTGTTAAAAGAATCAGATCTTTAATTTAAAACGTAGTTCCTAGAGCTGGGTGGACCTGTGCTGCTGCAGAAAACTCCACTGCATTCTGTAGGTGATGGAGAAAATTATTCTTCCCTCCACGAACTGTTTGCTAAGTCAGAAGAAGGTGTGGTGATGGGAGCAGTAAAATATGGGATCTAATCTGTGCACCTGCTGCCATCTCTGCCGGCGTGGGCTCCTGATTTATGGGCATGATTTATGTCTCCTCTCCATCCCGTGGGCTGCCTGTGCACTCTCCTTGAAGCAATCTAAGCCGAATGTGATATGAAAAAGGAGAGACTGCGTCGTATTTCTGTCACGCTGCTCATCAGACAGAATCAAAAAGCAAACTCTGGTGAGTTGAGCTTCTTTTCTTTTTAATTCTAGAAGAGTTTCAGCTGGAAGTGCTTTTCTGTAACTCTCTCAAGGAAAGGCAAAGGGCAGCGAGTCTCCCAAAGCAAGTACGCAATCTACGCTCCTGCTTTTGCCTTTCAGGTCAGGGAATTAGTCTTTTCTTAACATACAGATATAGCAAAGGCAGAATAGATGCAGCCACGGTTTTCCCCTCTCCATTTCATGGTTCTGCCTCAAAAAGAGGAAAGGGAAAGCTTAATTCCACATAGAGAAGCAAGGCAGTCGTATTTGCAAGCTGCAGGACTGCGGTGACAGCCAAGGGCTGGGATTCAGGCGTCACCAAACCCTGCAGACCTCACTTAGGTCTTTGCCATTATTTCACCGTGTCTCAGAGGAGATGTGGGTCAGCTGGTGCTGCATTGATGGTCCTCGTAAGCTCGATGACCTTGACCTCGCACCCGTTTTGGTGCAGGGTCCTGGGCAGTGCCAGAGAAGATATGCTCACAGTTGATCATAGTATCTCCCCACCTTGGCTAAACTTCTGCGGGAAACGGCAAAATCCTGCTACCTATTTTGCAAAGGAGGCATTGCTGCCTTTGGGTGATTGGGGGAGAAGAAGAGGGTAGAAATATTTATAAATCTCGACCAGAAAACTGTTTTTGTCAACAGAAAGTTTTACCCTGGTTTATGCCCAACTAAATTTGAGTTGCTGTCTCTGTCCTTGTCGGTTGGTCGGAAAGGCAGCAGAAGTGGGTATCTCACACATAACATGAACTCAAGGCTCACAATAATCATTCCATGATGACCACAGCACAGGATGAAGCCAATAGCTCGTTAGACAAGAACATGTAGGCAATTCACGCTAACTTCTCTTGACAATTGTAACCTGATGGCTGACTGAAATGCCATAATCTGTCCTGAGGAAATAGTTCTCATAGCTGTTTAATTAATGATAAACAGACCCTTTGTGGTTGCTGTTGAATTAAAAAAAAAAAAAAAAGAAAAAAAGGAAGAAAAACCTTAGTGCAGATTTTCCTTGGCACATGTACAAAATGCATTCTGGAGGGCCAGTGCTAACGAACCTTGGTGACAAAGCAGGTGCCCATTGTTTCATCCTTTCATTCCAACGGCATGAGGTGGGGGGTGAAGCATCGTGTATGATCTTGTGGTGGGAGCCTGGGAAGCATCCGGCCCAAGAGAAGCTGCTCCAAGTGGTCTGGAAGGGAAACTCGGGCAGGCCCTGCATGCTCTGCCCATGGCTTCAGAAGAAGTGCCAACATCTCCTGGAAACTCTTGACTCAGATCATTGTTCTGTATTTTTCATGCTTCATCATATGTTTCCTGCATTGCTTTTCTCGATTGTTATTAATTTTTGACCAAGGACATGTGTCTGTAAATAAGCGCTCTAACAAGTCTGCCTTTTGCTCCTTTTTTTTTCTGGGTTTCCAAGTATATATACCCCAAACCCTCTCCCAGCAATATCCTTGTCCCACACCCATATCTGAGTGCTCCTCACATACGTTTCGTCACGTCACCCTTAAAGGTACTTCAGATAACTGCAGAGTTTTGTCACCTGGGGTCTCTCTTTGGTGAGGAATTGGAGTTATCCTCTCTGTCCTGCATCACACAAGCTGCATTGCCAGAAATCTGGAGATTCCAGGGAAGAGCGCATTGAGGAAGGAGGTATATCGGAGGTCCACCTGGACCTCACCTCAAAGCCAACTTTGAATGTCCTCCATCAGTTAGAAAAGTATTGATGATCAATCCATATGGCCTTGAAATCAGCTTGGAGGCTACTTGTTAAAGTTCAGGGAAGACTGGACTGATTTGGATCCTCCATCAGGTCCTGCTACCTGCTCTGACTTCAATATCATAGAATCACAGAACCATATAGTCATTTTGGTTAGAAGAGAACCTCAAGATCATCAAGTCCAACCGTTCCCCCAGCCCAGTCCCTGTCCCATGTCCTGAGAACCCCATGTCCGTCTGTCCAGCCCTCCAGGGATGGTGACTCCAGCACTGCCCTGGGCAGCCTGTTCAATGCCCCACAGCCCTTTGGGGAAGAAATTGTTCCCCAAATCCAACCTCAACCTCCCCTGGCGCAACTTGAGGCCATTTCCTCTCATCCTGTCACTTACTACTTGGGAGAAGAGACCAATACCCTCCATGCTACAACCTCCTTTCAGATAGTTGTAAAGAGTGAAACATATCACAACAAGGCAGCTTTCAGCACCCACGCAGCACACGCAAGGTTTGAAGCAATCCTGTTTCTTGCTTTACTGGCTGCAAACGTTCCTTCACTCAAAGTGACCACCAAGGAGAGAAGGGGCACGATCTGGTAGATGTGCGCTACTGGGAGGTCGGTCCTGCAGTGGTCTGGATCCATGGCCAAGGCAGTTCTGCTGCAAGGCTGAGGATCTGGCTCCCTTCCCATCCGTGTTGGGCAGTCCTCTTGTGGGTACATCCTTCCAACTGCCTGGGATGGGCTGAGAATGTTCTTTCTGGTGTATCTTTGGGTGGGTGGATGACTCTTCACTCTTTGAGATGTCTGAGGGGCTGCCTGGGAACTGCTCCCTGGGGCAATGGGCAGCCCAGATTTGCTGCCGGTGTGAGGCCGAAGCCCGTTCAGGAGTATACCCTTGCACAGAACACTCTTTGTAAGTGCCGTTAACTTTTTATTAGTACTTAACCCTCTGGGAAAACAAATCAGAACAGATGACTATTTAGAAGTGCAGTAGTTTCTAAGTGCTCTTGGTGGCCCTGTGCTGCAAGAGTACCGGGTGAAAAGTGATTTCTTATGCAGACTTTGAATGCTGCTGAACAGAAAGTGTGGGCTAGAAGCAGGTATTAGTAGTACCTTATTTAAGCTATGATGAGCAATCCTTGAAAACCTTAATTAGGAAGCAGAGAAACTCATCCCTGGCTTCATGTATTGCCTGATGGTTTCCTTTCCTGTGGCTTGTTTCCCGCACTGTGAAATTCAAATGATGATGCTTGTTTATGTTCGTGGATGTCCAGAAATAAAGTGCTGTAGCAGAGGTGGGTTTGATTTCAGTTTTCTCCTTCCATGGCAGAAAGAGACAACCTGTTCTGGATCCACAGGTTAAGCGTGGGACAGATTCTACATAGCGGTTTATTTACTCTTGTTCTTACTGTGTTCTGGTCTTCAGGCTTCCATCAATAATAGTTTTCTCCACGACTGTGGAACATAAGAGGTACCGTTACACTTAATTTTCAGTGAGAAAGCTACAAAGAAGAGAGGAAGGAAAACGAAGGAAAGGCTGCGACCTTTCCTTACTTAAATGGGACCCATAAGCTAGATGGGGACAGACTTTTTATCATGGCCTGTTGTGATAGGACAAGGGGTGATGGTTTAAACTAAAGGAGGGAGATTCAGGCTGGACATGAGGAAGGAATTGTTGCCCTGAGGGTGGTGAGAGCCTGGCCCAGGTTGGCCAGAGAGGTGGTGGATGAACCATCCCTGAGACATCCCAGGCCAGGCTGGACGGGGCTCTGAGCAACCTGAGCTGGTGAAGATGTCCCTGTCATGGCAGGGGGGGCACTGGGGGAGCTGGGAAGGTCCCTCCAACCCAAACTGTTCTGTGATTCTATGATGATGCAAGTGTTTGACGAGCACTGGTGTAAACTTATGAGTATTGCACAACTCCACCCAGTGGGACCACACAGAAGACTGGATGTGGGATGCTGTGGAGAGGAGAGAGGCCATCTGTGCTGTTGAACCCAGTTCATCCTGCCACCTCCCCAAGCCACAGTTTGTTAATCCCATGGAGGGTTTTGCAGGTCACTCTGCCTAGCGAAGAAGAGCATGAAGGGCCTCATGGATTGAATCCCATCATGCTGGGCCAGCAGGAGTAACCTTGCTCTCCTTCCAGCTCAGCCATTGCAGCCGAAATCTGTGGGTCTGAATCCCTCTCTCTCTTTTTTTCCAGCCTGAAGCAGAAAAAACCCTCCATTCAGCAGGGTTTCTGCTGACCTCACTCATGTTTTCCCAACATCAACGCGGCTGAGTGAACAAGGGCAGGATTTGGAGCTACCGGGAGCCAGCCTGGGAGCCAAGATTATTAAGTTCATTGGCCTTGACCCAAATCTAATGTGAAAACCCTCCTCCCCACGTTCACCTTCCCCAGTCAATGATCCCTTTATCAGGCAGGCAGTGACTAACTCCCTTCTTGCTCTGACCACTCCAAAATACCTCCAGGGCCCAGCGAGGGGAAGAAGAATACCCCATCTCCATTGAGACCTCGGTGCTGCCTCTTAACTCCTCAGGTTTCTTGCCGAAGTCCTGGCTCTCTTTTATGTTGCTTCAAAAAAAGGAATCATTATCGTCTCTTTGCCTGTATCCCTCCCTGCTCCGGCTCCATTCAGGTATAATGGGGTTTCTCTGAGAAAAAGAGCTGATAATATCACTTCTCAGGCAAAGAGGCTTAACTCTCACCTCGGCGGGTCTGGGAGGGCCCTGGCACCGAGGTCTGGCAGCCCCAAAGCACGACCTGTCTCCCCAGGAATGTGTGTTTTGCGAAGAGCGATGCTCTGCTGGGTGACTGCACAAAAGCCACCAGAACACGGCGAGCAAACAGGGCCAAAGCTATTAAAGCTTGGAGAGCGCTACTTATAGGTATCACTTTTTCCCCCCTGAACGCATAAGAACAAAGAGTTCCATGGAATTTGGATTATTTAACATAGTAAACATTAAGCAACTTGTGGTTGATGTAAATGCTTCCTTAATAGGCTGGTGAAATTCCTTGGGGCCTGTCCAAGTTCACGTATAACCTCCAGCTCTGCTCTCCCAGACGTCGTCTCCCTCCTCCTCCCCATAGATGATGTTTTTTTTAATGCCACAGTAGCAGAATAACGTAATTTGCAGCAGAACAGATGCCTGCTCTCCCCGATGCCCCGCTCAGGACTCCGTCTTCTATTCATTGCGACGGTGTAAGTCTGGTATGCATGGTTCTCCATCCTTTCAGCAATGAACACTGAAATACCTCATTCAAAGTGAAATAGCTTAAACAGGAGCTTTTGCGGTGAAAAAATCCAGTCCAGGATATCTTAAAGGTCAATGGCTGGGTTATTCTAGTGGTGGTGAGTCAAACTGGTTTGCACTCTAACTACAGGCTTTGTAGGTATAAAGAGAGTGGGAGGATTTCTGTGGTTAGGACATGTGTGGAAGCCCATGTAGGTGTTCCTGGGAAAAGAGAGGTTCTAGAAGATGGCCGAGCTGCTGAAAGGCTCCCTGCCACATGGTCCCGTTCCCACTGACTCTGTCACTCTTTGAACCTTTGTTTTGGCTCATTTTATTATATTGGCAGAGAGCTAAACCAGAAAAAAAGGTCACTAGCTTTCTGAGACTTTGATGAGCATCAGAGCCTCCATACGATGTGACCAGCAAGAACCACCATTTTTTAACTATTAGAGCATCTTATTTTTCCTCCGGAGCCTCACCAGAAACTCTGCTGAGACGCTAATCCGGGAATCCCACCAAGGCTGTCTTGGGAGGTAGAATTTTTAGGAGCTCTACAAGGATTTGGGTGTTTTAGGGGATGTCCTCCAAGAGAGATGTGGATCCTTAGTGAGGCTTTGGGTGCATCTAATAACAGGCAGGGCCTGATAGGTGAAGAGTTCTCAGACAAAAATTGAAATTTCAGACTTAGACAGAAAATTATTTTCAGATAGTGATTTTCAGGTCATGAATGTACCTTGAAGGTAGCATCGCAAACTGGACCTTACTCTCCTCTTAGTCCCTCCAGCAGAGTCTCATATTTTTCTGTGTTTTTTTCCATTCAAAGTGTCTGAAATTATAATTAAAGGGCAACAAAGATGCTGGAGGGAGTGGAGCATCTCCCATGGGAGGAAAGGCTGAGGGAGCTGGGGCTCTGGAGCTGGACAAGAGGACACTGAGGGGTGACCTCATTAATGTTTACAGATATATAAAGGGTGAGTGTCAGGAGGATGGAGCCAGGCTCTTCTGGTGACAACCAGTGACAGGACAAGGGGCAATGGGTGCAAACTGGAACACAGGAGGTTCCACTTGAATTTGAGAAGCAACTTGTTGGGGGTGAGGGTGGCAGAGCCTGGCCCAGGCTGCCCAGGGGGTTGTGGAGTCTCCTTCTGTGCAGACATTCCAACCCGCCTGGACACCTTCCTGTGTAACCTCATCTGGGTGTTCCTGCTCCATGGGGGGATTGCACTGGATGAGCTTTCCAGGGCCCTTCAACCCCTGACACTCTCGGATTCTGCGATTCTGTGAAATAATGTGAATTCTGCTGCAATAACTCAAGACAAGACAGTTATAGCATGAGTGTGTGTCCTGCAAACCTGTTTGGAGATGCAAAGCCTTCTAGGCTTGGTTTGGAGCGGTGCGTGGGGCGACCAGAGCCCAGCTGGGCACAGTCTCGCCCTTCCAGGCTGCGGGACGGGATCATGGATTGTGTTGTCCCCATAACCGTGTCTCCGAGGGAGAAAATTGTGGTGGTTCATCGTGGAGCCAGCAAACCAGGCGCAGGGAAAGCAGTGGGGACAGGGAGGGACGCGGGGCTGGAGCGGCCTCCTTCCTCAGCAGTGTCCGTCTGTCCCGAGTTTCCACTTTGGGGAACATTCCACAGTTTTAATGTATTATTTTTTATGACTAAAACCCAAGGCACACAGTTATTCGCCAAGAGGTGACATCTGGCTAAATAAATAACAATTACTGGCGGGTCCAGCACATGTTTTGTTTCGACTGAAACTTTGTTTTTAATAACTAAAGCACAGAATATAAATATGACTGTTGCATATTCAGACACACACACACGCACACACACACACTTATAATTTTTTTGTGTTTGGAAGGCAGAGTAAATTCCACATGAAAGAAAATAAAGCACAGAACTTTTATCCATGTGTTTCAGTTATTCAGATTCAAATGAAAATGTTGTGGATGTCATCCCGCTTATTTTTAGTCATTTTGATTGCAGTAAAAATAAGACTGAAAAGAACATTTCACTCAAGTGTTCCTGACCTTGTCCAGCCCTGCAGAAGACAACATATTTGCTGTTATGACTTTTATATTTGCTGAGCTCCAAACAAGTATAGAGGCACATAGTGAACCTGCAGATTTCGGGTGGCTGGTTCATTTTTTTGTGCAATGTGAAGATTCCCCGTGCATTGTTTTTCTCTCCTGCTCATTATGCACAGTACAAATACAGTAAATCAGATGTGTAGCTTTCTAGAGTGAGATCTCTGCTTGGGCAACTGAATCCCACCATCACAACAAAATGAACCTGCAAATAATCTGTTCTTCATTCGGAAGGTGATTCTCACCTCTGGTGTTCAGGGCACTGAGCACAAAACCCAAAAGTGCAAAATCCATCCTGCGTGTCTCTCTCTGCCCTCCCCGTTTTCAGATGGTGCTTTAGCAAACTGCGCTGCTGCGCAGGGGGGGCTGAGGGCACCCAGGAAACCGTTGAATGTTGTCAGCAGGGTAATTAACACCAGGACAAACGGACGGGCAGCTCCAGCAGGCCCAGCTCCGCGTGTGCTGTCCTGGGGTGCGCGGGTGTGTGTGCTAAACAGGTAACCAGATGCCAAGGGGAAGAATAGTCAGAGCTGCAAAGGGCAGATGGAAACTGTCTCCACTCTGTAAAAAGATCTGTCTTAGCCCGAGTGAATTGTGTTTTTACATTAATTAGAGTCTCAGACAACACTGCCCTTTCATTCCCTTTGTCTTTTCCTTCCTCTGCCTCAATTGTTTGGCAAGATTTGGGAGTTTTCTTCCCAGTCTCTGCCTGTTCTCCTTCCCGCTGTCGACCTCAGTCTGTTCGCATGCAGGGGAGAGACACAGGTGCAGTTCTGCATAGAATCATAAAATCGCAGAAAGGTTGGGGTTGCAGGGCCCTTCCCAGCTCCCCAGTGCCACCCCCGCCATGACAGGGACATCTTCACCAGCTCAGGGTGCTCAGAGCCCCGTCCAGCCTGGCCTGGGATGTTTCCAGGGACAGAACTCAGGAGAATCTAATCACTGCAGTCAGAATAAGCTTGGCAGTTTTAGTTTTACTGCAGTCGCCTCTTCTGACAGCAAAAGGCATCCTGCCAGAATTTTGCTTTATTTAGTTAGCCCTGTCTTTAGCCAATATTGCAGGTGAACTGCACGCTACTGTCTTTGTGCCTCAGTGTCGCCATCACCTTTGGCCTGGAATATCTGAGTAAGGAGGAACTGCAGTAGAATCTCCTCTGATTCTATTTGTGAAACTATCTCCTTAAAAATTTATCTTACCGCCGTTTCAAGATCACCTTCTAGATATCTGTCTCACCCTGTGTGATCTGAGCCTGTGCTGTCATCAGGACCCAACCATGGATGGATCCCAAAGAGGAGACCCTGAATATGTGGGTTGATTAATCAATTCTATGGTAAGAAAGGGGCAACTTAATCTGAATCGCACATGCTTAAGCAGAAGGCATTAGTTATGCCATGGTGCTGGCCTTGCTGGCACCATTGGCCTTAGGGCAGGGGGGGTTGCTGCACGCTCCTGCTGGGACCTGCTGGCGCTTTGAAGGGCATCATACAGGGGTGGGATGAGGAACAGAGTCTCTACATTACAGTCTGAAAGAGAAGGGCAACACAGCTTTGTGCGCCTCCTAGATGAGGCACAAACACTGGGGAAAGGTTCAAAAATATAGCAGGGAAAAGTGGAGTGAATGGGAACAGAGCCTGGTGTTTGCCTGGCACATCTTTGTGGGTGGTACAGATTTCAGGACGACGTTAAGCCCGAGCCTAGGAAGCAAAGTCTGGCGCAGTGTTGCTCAAGCTGTGGCTGTCAGGTTGCTGCAGGACCCGATGCAGAGCACCAGAGAACAGCCAGCAGAAAACACTGCAAATTATTCACTTGCACATCTCTGTGAAGCTGAACTTTCCCATTTCATGTTCAGGGATCAGCTCCTGACCGATGTCTGGACTGAAATAAACTACTAGTAAGTAAAACAGCAGCAGTAAAATGTGTATAACACCATAAAATGTTCTCTCTCGGCCAGCAAGCTAAGAAAATCACTTGTCTACCATCACTTCTTCCCCTGGCCATCAGGTAGCAGTGCAACGCAGGACAACCTGGATGCTGGTTCTCCTCCAAAAGTTATACAGAAATTCAATAAAATAAGCAAATAATATTTTAAAATGAAACAAACCAAACAAAAAAAAGAAAACCAACCACCCAAACCAAACCAAAAACACAAATACAAGAGTAAGAAACTCTGCCCTGGTGAATAGCGGGACATAAAAAAAAAGATGCTTTTATAAATAGCTGGATGATTCTGGATCCTTTGCTGTTTCATCTAGTCTGTACATTGAGACTCTTTCAGAAAATACCCATCTGCTCATTGGCATGTGGAGCTTTGTACCGCGGGGCCAGTGTTGTGCACCGGTGACATCTCTTTGCTGGGGACAGAGCTATTGGCCATAGAGAGCTGGGAACAGCTCATCTCCTCCCCAGGTCTCTGCTCTCAGCTGGATGGGGAGGAAGATTTTCCTCATTCCCTCTGCCTCAGTGGATCGAAGCACCCGTGATGGCCAGGAAAGAAGTCACCATCCCTTCCATGAATGGGGAAACTGAGGCACGGGGTGTCAGGGAGGGGAAGGACTTGCAGGAGAGAACCGATGATGGGGACAGATATGTTTCTGATGACCTGAGCCAGGCGGTGAGACACAAATCTGGACGGATGCAGGACCGAGGGCACCTCACTTCAGCTTCGCCAAGGTCGGTTGGGATTTGGGAGCACATAGGGTCAGCAAGATCACAGTATCACAGTATCACAGTATGTTTGGGATTGGAAGGGACCTCATAAGATCATCTAGTCCAATCCCCCCATGGAGCAGGAACACCCAGCTGAGGTTCCACAGGAAGGTGTCCAGGCGGGTTGGAATGTCTGCACAGAAGGAGACTCCACAACCCCCCTGGGCAGCCTGGGCCAGGCTCTGACACCCTCACTGAGAAGTTTCTTCTCAAATTTAAGTGGAACCTCTTGTGTTCCAGCTTGATCCCATTACCCCTTGTCCTATCATTGTTTGCCACCCAGAAGAGCCTGGCTCCATCCTCGTGGCACTCACCCTTTATATATTTATAAACATTAATAAGGTCACCCCTCAGTCTCCTCTTCTCCAAACTAAAGAGCCCCAGCTCCTTCAGGAGGGAGCGAGGGCAGAAAGGGGGGAAAGATTTGGACCATTTTATATCCCATAAGAAAAAGATAGTAACCTTCAGAAGACAGGGTGGGGAGGGACAACTAAAAGGAGGAAATATTCATGTCTGGGATCAATTCCTCTGGCTTCTCCCCTTTCCTTTGGGGTGGTAGAGGCACAAAACCCAGCCACAACACTGCTGTCCATTTATCCACAGCCTGCAAACTGGACAAGAGGATTTATTCTCCTGGTCTTGAGAATGAAATCTTCCCAGGGTAGGAGGCTGAGCCCAGGGCCTGGGGGAAAAAACAACCCGATCTTTTCATTGGGAGTCATTAGGAAGAGATAAAGGTCTCAGCATCGCTGGGTATTTCACTTGTCCTGCCAGTGCACCTTCTCAGCCCTGGGACAACAGTGGGGCCATTTGAAAAGGCCCTTTAATTATCTGTTTCCTCCCATTGCTGCCGCTTGCAGAAGGAGCTACGGAAAGGAAAAAAAGGAAAAGAAAGGCTTATTTCAACAGTCCTTATCTGATAGCGCATTCAAGATGAGTTTCTCTGCTCCCCCCTCTCCCTCCGCTTTCTTTTCTTGCCTCGCTCTCCTCCCAGCGTGGCAGGGAGCGGGTTTTTGTTTTCTTGGCCACCAGGAATATGGGGCCGAGCGGTGTGGGTGGAGGAGCGGTGACAGGGGTGACAAAGGGGACCTCGCTTTGCAGATAATGACCGGCCCTGCGGCCCTTTCAGGCAGGACACCCAAGCTCCCAGTGCCAGGATGTCTTTCAGGCTTGTCCTAATTCAGGGCCATTGTCCAGGGCTTTTCTAAAGGAGGATGACAGCTGACATCAGCTCTCTATCTGCAGCAGGTTTTGTCCTTTTCTTCCAGCTCAAGCCATAGATTTCCCCGGTTTGTTATGCAAAAACTAACAGAGGCTTTTATTGATTTCTTTCTCTCTTCCGTAAAAGCGGAGTCCCGATAAGCGCTGCTAGAGACAAGCCTTCACTGAACACACTGCAATCTACTTGGTTTTTTCAAGGCAGTGCATAGGGTACCACTGAATTAGCTCAGGTGCCACTGTGCCAGCTACCACAGAGACCTCCTTTTCTGCTGGGCAAACCACCCTCTGCAAAGTCCCTGAATCAGGTCCAGGTGTTCGCATCAACCCTTCCTAGACCCAGTTTCTTGGTCTGTGCTGGAGGGACGGCTGCTGTCACCCAGCAAGGCTGCTCCTGCATCTTCAGCCCATTTTTGCCGCCGCAATCTGAGGGGTGTTTCCATCCACGGTTTTCCTGCAAGCTCTGCATTGTACGCGTCCCCCCAGTTCACATTCTGGTGGCATACAAGGGCAGTCAGGATGATCAGGGTAATCCTCTCGGGAGTGAGAAATAAATTCCTCAATAGGAGAAGAGGGGTGGTGATCATTAAGTACAATTAAATATGCCTTTTCCTACTTGCAGTGTGTCTTGCCCCAGAGTCAAGCCCATGTCTGACTTCTTTAGGCTCTCTCAAGTTTTGTTTGAAGTTCAAGCACCCAGAAGCACAGCATTTCCTACCCTCCCAGTGCCACATACCGACTGAAGTCTTATAAATAAATTTTAAAAGATCAATCTGGTCACTTAGATGAGCCTTAGTTTTGATAAACTCTCAGTTTCACCCCAACACCCCTGTATGAAGCTTTATAACTAGTGCACAGCTAAACTCTCCTGAAAAAAACAATACCAGGTTTTGATAAATAGGTCAGGGATGTGGAAAAGTGCTCCCGCTACTCTCACTTCTCACCCCGGTTTTCCCAGCTCAGCTCCCACAGTTTGCTTCTCCTCCTGCTTTTTCCTCCCAGGTTATGGAATATCTTCATAACCGTGTTTTCCTCACGTGATACTGCTTGTGAAACATCCCTCCCCACCTTCCTTTTGGTACACACAACACGAGGTGTCTGTGTCTCTGCCTTTGAAGGTTGTGTTTGTTTTATATGTCTTTTGTAACTGAATTGCCCTCATAGTGCTTTGAGCATGCTCTCTCACTTCTCTTCTAAAGCATTGCCACACCACCAGGGTGATTGCTGCTCTTCCCTAAGGTAAAGCAACATCTTTTTCTTTGCTGCATCTGTGCTTATACCCCTGGAGTCCCTGGAAAGTTTCTCCTCCTTTGGTGAGCAGAGACTCAGTAGATGAGCTCCTGTCTCTCTATAAGCCCCTTCCAAACGCAGTTCATAAAAGATCTAGCTAAATGTGGAGCTGAAGCAATTCCTGAGCTCCCTTAAATTAATATCTTTTCGGGTCATCTGCATTCAAAGGCCGTTCTGTGAACTGTCCCTTAAGTTGCAATACAGCACTGAGAAGGTGATTTCCACAGCACAGAAGTACCATAAAATGCATACACAATTCCCATGGTATTTTTAAGGCAAGCAGGAATCTGATACCAAAGCATCTGATGAAGTGATAGCAGACCTCAAGCTCTCCAGCCTGAGCTGAACCAGTAAATAGGCACTAATTCCCAAGGTGCAAACGCAAACCAGACAGCGCAGAAGTAAGTAACAAACCACAGCTGCTTAAGATGTTACTGAGTCAAAATGCTCATGATCTGCTCTTTTGGCTGTTTAGAAACGTGTCCGGGAGGGGATACACGTCTTTCTGCCCCTTGCACATGGGCTACAGCTACGTTCATAAAGATAACAGAGTCTGGGTGCTGGCTGCTGTAATGGCCATCAGGGAGCTAGACTGAGCAGGTTTTGCGTTCTGCCCGTCTTGGGCTTGGGCCAGTGTCTTCCAGTTGATGCTTGGTCACATCATAGAATCATTTTGATTGGAAAAACCTCTCAAGATCATGAAGTCCAACCATTAACCCAACAATGGCTCTACCCCATGTCCTGAGAACCTCATCTCCGTCTGTCCAACCCTCCAGGGCTGGTGACTCCAGCACTGCCCTGGGCAGCCTGTTCAATGCCCCACAGCCCTTTGGGGAAGAAATTGTTCCCCAGATCCAACCTCAACCTCCCCTGGCGCAACTTGAGGCCGTTTCCTCTGCTCCTGGCGCTTGTTCCTGGGGAGCAGAGCCCGACCCCCCTGGCTCCAAGCTCCTTTCAGGCAGTTCAGAGATCAGAAGGTCTCCCCTCAGCTCCTGTTCTCCAGCTGAACCCCCCAGGTCCCTCAGCCGCTCCATCACACTTGTGCTCCAGCCCCTCACCAGCTCCGGTCCCTTCTCTCCACTCGCTCCAGCACCTCAAGCTCTTTCTTGGCGTGAGGGGCCCAAAACTGCCCCAGGATTGGCGGTTTGTCCTCCCCAGGTCCCAGCACAGGGACGGTCACTGCCCTGGCCCTGCTGGCCACACCAGTGCTGGTCCCAGCCAGGATGCTGGTGGGCTTTTGGCCACCTGGGCACACGCTGGCTCATGTTCAGCTGCTGACATCAACACCCCCAGGGCCTTTTCTCCAAGCCTGGAGTGTTCATGGGGTTCTTGTGACCCAAGTGCAGGACCCAGCACCTGGCCTTGGTGAACCTCAGACAATTGGCCTCAGCCCATCAATCCAGCTGGTCCTGGTCCACCTGTAGAGCCTTCCCACCCTCCAGCAGATCAACACTCCCACCCATCTCAGGGCACAGCATAGGGCAGGGACTCTCTACAGCAGTGGGACAGCCAGAACTCCCATAAAACCTCTTCATACACAACCGTATTCTGTAGGAAGCTTGTCCAAAGGTCTGACTGTCTCAGAAGTACCAAGTCACCCAGCAGAAAGCTGCCGCGACTGGTCAGTGTGGCAGCCAAGCTGCATGTGCAGCAGTTGGGTTAATGACATTTACTCATTAGGCCACAGTCCAGCTGCCTTCAAATGGATAAGAGGGCCCTTCTTCTCCTGTGTAAATCCTGCTGCAGTCTCCTCCAAGTCCTCAGGTTCTACAGATCTCAACCATTCAAAGACATGCCCACCTCAGCAGACTAATTTTTCAGCTGTAGCCCAATTTTCAAGGCTAGCTGGGGTGCCCATCTCAATTTTTTTGTAGGTTATGATCTTATCTCCACAGCAGTTAAAGAGTGCTCTCATGTTACCTCTAGGTGTAGATCAGCAGCTTACACCTTCAAGATAAGTAATTTTCATAAAATGAAAGAAATTATTAAACCTACTCATATCTAAGGGGATCTGTCACTCTTTGAGGTATTTCCCATAAACTGACCTCCCCCAGCTTTCATTACAAACTTATATCTTAGTCATGTTTCCCGTGCTCCTGACAGTCCCCATGCTAGGGGACATTAAAGTGAGAAGGCCATCACAGTCCTAAAATAGTCCTGAAAAAGGATGAAAATCCACAGGCCCCTGTGTCCTCAGATTCAGTGACGACTTTTTACTAACCACTCGTAAAATAAAATAAAGATAGAAAGTTCTCCACAATGTCTTTTCAGAGGTTGTTGCACTGGGACAGAAATCAAGGCGATCTCTGCAGCCCATAACCACTTGCTGAGGGAAGGTTAAGGTTGCTGAAAATCCTATTTGACCTTCTCAATGGAGTTAATGAGTCAGAAGACTTCCTGTGGATAATCCAATGAGGTGGATAAAAAGGTCCTGAACTACTTGGCATGAAGTCAATGCCAGAGAATTTCCTTACCCTCTAATCCCTGCGAGCAGAACAGCACAATCCCATCTTCTCTCAGAATTTTATGGGGTTGTCATCATTGTTGTTGAATTTTCTCCATGGCTATTGTCTTTTATGGGAAAGCAGAGTATATAAATTAATAACAAAACGCCTGCTATGTCAATCAGAAGCTACAGATTACAAGATACAGGAGAACTTTGTCCATATTCTTGACATGTATTCATACATTATTTTTAACTACAATATCCCTAAGGAGTCTTAGATGTGAACCAGGACCCATTTGTAGTGAGCTGAACACAAACTTACATTAAGTCAATAGATATAGTACGTACTGTAAAAATCTTTTACTTATTGCTTACTTTACTCAATCTCATTTCACTCTTATAGAACAGACTCAGAAACAAATTAACCTTCTGCAAAGTTCCAAGATGCGGAGTCGACAGAAACCCCTGTAACATCTGCAGCTGTTTTTTCCTGCTGGGTTTCAGTAGTTTTTCTGAACAGCAGACAGCTATGTTTAATACCAGTTTGGGCCTCCAACTCTCCATTGTGATCTAAGCCAGAGTTTATCTCAAGCCTTGGTACCTCCTTGGACAATTGGGTGTCTGGTTGGGTCTGGTCATCCAGGCTCCTGCGAAAGCCAGTGAGAGAGAACTGTCTCTTTGGGGTGTGATTACCACAGTACCACAGTATTACAGTATGTTTGGGATTGGAAGGGACCTCAAAACATCATCTAGTCCAATCCCCCTAAAATACTGTTGAAAACCAGCTTGCTGACCCACTCTCTGGAGATGCCAGCCTGCTTTTGTTTGCTTCCCAGGGCAGCAGATGACTAGTTTAGACAATAAAATGAACTTCTGGATGGATTCAGTCAGGTGAGTTGAATCCTCTTGATTAATTACAATATACACATCTCTCTTATTAATAACCCATCTCTTAAGATGGCAGCATTTGGGGGCTCTGTTTAAATAAAAGTCACTGTCAATGTGGTTTGCTTTGTACCTCCACTCTTGATTTGTTCTTTAGGACTTTTACAATACCATTTTTGAGATGTGATGACATTCCCACTGTGGTCAGAAGAAAGATATAGCCCAATTCAAAGGAGAAACTCAAGATCATAGTTTAATTTCTGAGGTCTGCAGCAAAGTAACTAATGCTGATAAGACAGTTACTGAGGTTGGTGCAGAAAAAGGCTGCAAAGGTAAACAGGGAGCAGAGAGCTGGTGTGATAAGAGGGACCTGGAGCTCCTTGGCCTGGGTAGCTTAGCAAATAAAGGCTAAGAAGGGAGGTAACTGGTGACTGGAAATACATCTGGGAGTAATACACTGAAGTGGGGAGACAGCTATTAAAGCTAAAGGCCAGTGTTGGCACAGGAACAAAGCGATGGGAAACTGGCCACAGATAGGAGTCAGGCTGGAAATCAGATGGTTAACGTGCGAGTGATGCAAGATCCTGGAAAGTCGACGTGTTGGGGCAGAGCGAAGGTCAAGCAACCTGTGTTATTTATAAATGACTTGTATGATGTAGGGTCCTGCAAAAATGAGGTAGATTCACTGGCCTGGGACAGACCCTCCTTATCCCACCTCCCAATTCTTAATTATAACAGAAACAGATAGACATCAGCAGCAGCCCTTTCTGTATGTGGACTGCAGGCACATACCTCCTTCCTACTGAAGACCTTCTTCTGGATGCTCTCAGAACAAGGTAGGCCCTCGTTCAATCTTTCAAGCCTTTATAAACCTACATGTTGACTTAAGCCCCCACCTTGAAGCTGCGTGAGGTTACTGCTTTCTCTATTGAATCTTACTTTCTGTTGTCAGGTTTCCAAAGGCTCAGTGAGCAATAAAGGCCCTGTGCTGTGTGATTTTGTCCTTACAAGGAGTCTGGAAGTTAACTATATCACTCCAACCACACTGCCTCAGCCCCTGGTCCCTGGTTCATCATGGTGGGGGTAAAGTTAGAGAATGATGTAAGAAGTTGGACGAGAGGAGACAGACATTGGAACAGGCTGCCCAGGGCAGTGCTGGAGTCACCATCCCTGGAGGGCTGGACAGACGGACATGAGGTTCTCAGGACACGGGGCAGGGACAGGGGTGAGGGAATGGTTGGACTCCATGATCTTGAGGGTCTTTTCCAACCAAAATGATTCTGTGATTCTATGAGACTGGAAGACCCTAGTGAAAAGGGCTGGTAGTGGCCTTCAGAGCTCATACAGACATTCCTCTCCCGTCTTCCCTCAGACCCGAGCTTGCTCCACGCCAGCTAGTTCTCCCAAAGCCATTTCTGATAGATGTGCATCTACCACCTCTTAAGGATCTCCTAAGAGGGGGAGTCCACCCTCTCTCAGGCCAGCATCCCAATTTTTTAACCTTTCTTGCAGTTACAAGATGTTTTTCCTTATATCTCACCTATCTAATGCAATTTAGACTGGTGCCTTTTCCTTCTGCCCTCAGCGAATGTGGGAACAGACTGGTTTTTCCTTGTTGCGTACTCAGCTGTTGTGTACTGGAATATATCCATATGCTATAGACTTGGTTTCAAACACCAATATGATCAATCCAAAATATTCAAAATTGTGAATTACTCTTTATCTTGAAATTGATGTCACCTTTATTTTCATTCCTGTGTACACGTTTCCTTTTTGTGTGTGCGTGTTTTTTTGTGTGTGATTTCACTTCTGTGTGTGTGTGTCTTCACAGTACACTCAGGTCATATTTTCAAGCTTTTCTAAGCAACTTCAAGGGCTAAAGACTTCTTTAATGAAAGCTGGAATCCTTGCACAACCACTTGCTTCCAGATGCTGGGGATTACAGTAAAACACTAAATATTGCAAGACTTAGAGTATTGCAAGAGTTGGCAGCGGTGAAGAGGTGGATCAGGGCTGGGAGAAAGGGAAAAAAGTAATGGGAGACAATTAAGAAAAGAGCTAATTTAGGGTGAATACCGGGAAAGGAATTTCAGGAAACAATACTTTCCAATAAATTCTCTGAGGCTACGAAGCATTCTGAAGAGAGAAGGACGGGATCAGTGTGACCAAAGCCCTGTAAATGAGCTGTCGAGAACATTCCTATTATTGGAATTTTGCATGAAATGCCTTTTCTTGCCCTATTGTCCCTTGATCTTTCTTGCTTCCTTTCTGATTGTGAGAATTTATTTTCTTTCTGTCCGTGTAAAAGATATCAGAGCATGGTCTAATCCACATGTTTGCTAATCATATCACTTCATACATCAGCCCAGAGATCAGAAGGTCTGTGGAGGACTTTCGGGGTGCCAGCCAGCCAGCATTTGTTCTGACCAGTGGAGCACATCCAGCACAACGAGACAACAGCTACTGGAAGTAACTGGAGTCTGGGTCCCAGTGGTTGTTTGAAAGCTTATTTGGAAATCTCATTTTATTCTTCAGGGATCATAAGAACAACATTGGACTGGTCAGACCAATGGTCCATCTCGCTTAATGTCTTCTGTGTATCAGTGGCCCATAGCAGATGCCTGAGAAAGAATATAAAAGCAGGGCAAGCATTTAATGATGCTTCCCCTGAATATTCTCTGTAGCTCATGGGCTCTCCAAAGAGATGTCAGATCTTTGTATTTAACGTGGTTAACTGCCATATCACAAAATTAATCTCCTTTAAATGTCTCCCTTTTTGATAATTGCAGCTTAGGATGGTAGGAGACTTCAGAGGCTTTACTGTCCTAATGGCTTTGCCTCAAGGTCCTGATTCAGACACTGGATAATGAAGGGTCAAGGTTCAACCATCATCATTCGTTTCAATAGTAAACACGTACATCAGAAGTGTGCAAGCAAGTGAGAAAGCTCGTCCTGTGATATCCAGAGCCTTCCAAGGCCTGAACCACTACTGACCTCCGGTTTGTGGAATTCCATGGTTAATAATCTATCATTTCCTCCTTCTTAACTGATGTCAAAGAGAGTCACCAAGGAGCAAGTGTCCCTTCAGGGGTCCTTAGCACATTACTTAAGGGTGGCTTCACAATGTGCATCTCTGCCAGCATTTGTGACCATGCCAGGAACCCCCTGAAACCAGAAGACCTCCTACCATGAGGTCTCCGAGACAGGTGTGGAGGTAGTGAAAGGGTATTTTACCTCTCTCAGTGCCACAGCAGTTCCAGCACAATGGGAACATGGTTCAAGGTCAGTTCTTCCTTATTAGAGATCTGATTAGGCAGCTCCCCAGCATGGGTCCCAATTTAACTCCGTTTCATGGTAAGGAATCAAGCGAGGGAGATTTCTTAAGCTAAAGGAGCACTGGCCCAGAAGTTGTTCCTGCTTAACATATGGTTTTTGGAAAGCCATGGGAGAGCAGGTCATTAGAGGGTGACTTGTCAAGTTAAATCATTCACTGATAGTACCAACCAGTGAGATAGCACACAGCAATGTTCTCTTTTGCATTTGTACTCAGAAGCCTCCATTTACTGCATTATTATTATTACTATTTATTTATTAGAATTGACTTTGCTATCTTAGTGTTGGTGTTGGAGGACATAGAGATGTCTGACTGCTTTTTGGGACATAGACAGTAGAGACTGCCATGATGCAAATTCCCCTGTTACCCCATCTCCAAGGACATTCCCATCTGGCCTAGGAAAGAAAGAGAACATCAACTCTGTCTGTCTCATTCCAGGTGTTGTATGCTGGTTGCATCTCCCCAAACATCACCAGTGCATTCACATCCATTCACACCCTTCTTCAGGTACTTCTGAGAGGAAACACAGGCACTACACAAGGGTTAAAACTCATCCCAGGGTCTCAGTCCATGCCAACAATGTGGATGTACTCTGAGTAAGAGTCTGGTTTTGGTGTGACACAGGGTGGGTGCATCAGGTCACCTCTAGAAGATGTTTGTTCTGAGTAGCATTGGTTCAGATCGCTCCTTGATGTTTGATTTCCTTCCTTCTTGGAGCATGCACCTAAGGCAGCACAGTCATGGCCAGACAATTCCATTAACACATTGACTACCTTGCTTCTTTGCTGAATCTGCTAATTGCAGCAGTGATTGAGTAAGCACAAGATTTTGGTGCTTGTGGTGAGTTCAGGCTGTGAGAGTCCAAGAAGAATAAGAGCAAGAACACGGAGCAAGAACACTTCCATCGGCCTCCAAAACGTGTGATTCCCTGCAAATGAACAGCTTCTCTTTAGCTGTTACCAGGGTCTGTGAAAGACCTCAATGGTCCTTAGTGACATGGGTAGTTGATTTATTTAGTAGGTGTGCATGGACTGAAAACTCCTGTTTTAAACCCACTAGAGACATTGGTTGCCTACAGAAGTGGTCCACAATTCTGGTTTTGCTCCCTTTACCTGTTAATATGGGAAGGGATTTTAAAAATTAAGAAAGCTGAGGGACATAGAATCAGGACTATAAGCAAAGATGAGGGTGATACACCCCCAAATACCCCAGACAAGGAAAACTGAAAAACCCAGCCAGACATTCATCCGATACAGAGCAAAATACTACCCAGGAGATGTGCTCTGCTTCCAGAAACTTCACCCAGTGCCTGTGCAGAAGCACAGCGAGAGGAACACGACTCTCTTAGGAGTGGGTGAACCTCTCAGAGCCTGACATTTTGCAGGCAACTCGCATTTTAATTCTGTGGGTTTTTCAGAGCTGGTTCCTGCTCGCAAAACCCTTTGTACTTGCAATTTGAACTTTTGTTCCCTGAGGATGAGCCAATGAAACAAACACAAAAGAATGCTGGCTGAAGGGCTCCGGGGACAGAAGAGCCTACCACAAGTTCAGCTAGAGCTGAGGACGGGTTATGCACAGGCTAAACTCAACTCCAGAGCTTCTTGGTGGAATAAAGTTGTCTCAGTCTTTCTCTTTAGATTTCAGACTGGCAGAACTCCACTTCAGAAAACTCTACCCCACAGATTTCAGATGGAAAAGCTTATTTTTCCATTGATCATCACTTCTCCTTCGTTTCCCTATCCATGATGGCAAGAATTAGAGTTACATTACAGAGAGGAAGATCTAGACGAGGCACTGGGAGATAAAATGATGGGGATGTTGGAGTTTCCAATGTCTGAAAGAGACCGTGGGATCTCCCAAAGTAGAAGGTTTGAAGATTAATTTTATTGGTCATTTGTAGAAGATGGCTTAGACACTTAGAATCTTTGCAGAAGAGAGATGTTGCAAATCTTCATGTTCTTTCCAGTACTGTTTTATGCAATTATCTGGTAACTGGGAAGATATATCTATCTCCTCTGTTTTAACAACAGTATTCTTCCCGATTAAATTCTTCTTCAATGCACAGAGACTCTCTGGAGTTTTATTTCTCTATAGAAGGAGCCTTGATGCATAGAAGTACGACATAATCCTGCTTGACTTCTAGACTGTTACACAACGTGAATCCCAACTTTATTCTCAGTGTCAACACCCGGAATTTAGAGAAGCTAATATATGACATGAGACCAAATTCCGTAACATGTGACGATGGGCAACAAGTTTTAAAGACGCAGGTCAGGAGGTGCCAGCTGTGGATCAGGGGTAAGTTGTAGTGGATCCTGTCCGACTGCAGACATCAAGTGTCACTGGCATCACATCCTGTCCCTGTTCATCTTCTACCACCGAAATTAACCAGTTGTTTGGGTTTTTTTAGATTTCCTAAAAATATCCAAGATTTGTTTGGTTTTTGGGTGGTGTTAGGTAGGAACTCCCAGCAGACCGTGCTTGTGGTTGGTCCACACTTGAGTGTGTAGGAAAGGGTTCTCTAAACCTTAACAACTGACTAAACATTACTTTAAAACAAACCCCCAAAACACAACAGTGTGTGTGTGGAGGTTTTTGCTGGAGTTAATACTGCAGCTTCAATGCAAACCCCCCTTTCTGTCATGGAGCTTTATGACTCGCTGAAGTTATCTATCTCTGCTTGGCTGTTTTTTCCCTCATACATATGTAGATATGTCCTTTACCAGGAGCATTAATGCTCTCAAAGTGGTTATTGTGCTATGTCCCACAGCCCTTAAAATGATGTGTTTCACCACACCGCAAAGAGACAAACAGGAGATTTATATTATTTTTAAATGAAATACAAGACACAAGAAGCCTTGGATCAGGAGTATATTTAAATCAGCCTGAATAAAACCTGACATGTCTTTGGGTGACAACAGTGGTCTCTCTCTTCTATCCAGACTTGACCCGATTACAGAAGTAGGGGGCTGAATATAGTGTGGTTTAGTTATTAGGGATTTCCACAAGCCTTTATTCCTTTTAATGTGAAACTTTATTCCATCATCAGGGCCTGTGGGTTCTCCTCCTGCTGCTCCTCTTGTTCCATGGGATGAGTCACGGTTGAACAGTGCAAACATTCAAACCCGATTGCCAAAGATATGCTGGGTTTGGGTTCAGAATCATGGCAGACCGAGTGCTTTTCACCACAGGATCAGAGCTGGCTCTGAGTCTTGCATGGACTTAATGGTGATCAGCCTGGTCCAAGAGTGGTTTTGCAAGGGAACCCAGCATGGAGCTATTTCTGAGTAGCCTGGAAGCTGCAAGCTCCAGTGTTCTGCTGTGCCAGGTGCTGTGCATATGAGATAATCCTGACTCAAAGTGCTCAGTCTAGACAGGCCTAGGGGGAAGAAAATAAATGCTAATGTCTCCATGCTATAAGAAGGCAGAGAGTGACAGAAGGCCAAATGCAAGTGACCTTCTGTGGGCTTCTAAACTACTCACTGAGACCTTTCAATACTAAGATTGGAACAGATTCAGAGCTTTCCTTAGCTCCCCTAGTGAGCTGATGTTGCCGCCAAGCAGCAAAGAGAAGGACCTACATCCAGTTCCTGTCACTGTGCTCATAGCTGTTTCTCCAGTGCAAATCCTGTATATTAGTGCCTACAGAATTTGCCAGTCCTAAATTACTTCACCAACTAAAAGTACACACTTTCATCACCAGGTCTTCCTTGTAGAAAAGCAATCTGAATGGTCTTGAACTTTTATGCTATCTGTGTTGCATGAGGAAGAAATTATTTACAATGAGGGTGGTGGAATGGTGACCCAGGTTGGCCAGAGAGGTGGTGGATGAACCATCCCTGGAGACATCCCAGGCCGGGCTGGACGGGGCTCTGAGCACCCTGAGCTGGTGAAGATGTCCCTGCTCATGGCAGGGGGGGCACTGGGGGAGATCTGAAGGTCCCTTCCAACCCAAACCATTCTGTGATCCTATGACTCCTGTCAGATGTCAGGCAGGATATCTGGACCTATGTTGAAGGCTGCATCTCACCCATCATGTCTCTGCAAATTCTTGTGTTATCTGCATTATCTGTCCTCTGGTGCAATGGGAAGGCTAGAAGAGGAGAGACAAATGCCACTTAACCTGCTCCCAAACTCTCCAGGTCTGTCTTCCTGCAATATAACAAATCTGCTGCAGCCCCCTTATCTCTTCCCCATGTCCCTGCGAAGGGAAACTTCAGGAGACAAAGTGGACCTGAGGAAGCGTGGTGTGGGGTCAGAAAGGACCTCTGCCTCACCCTCAGGGAGCTCTGAGAAACAGATGCTAGAAAAAAATGTGGCAGAGCTTTGCTCTGGAAAATTATGAATGTTGGGGGAAAAAAAAATAATAACATTAAAAAGAAAATGAACTCAAGCCTTCCCAGATTTTGTGGTAGCAGAAGTCTGTGGGAGGATTCCGGAGGAGCTGTAAGTGTTGGTAGATGGCTCCTGTAGGCTGTGCTCGGCTGGCAGAGCTACTGTGCTTCCCCAAGTGCTGTTCCATCCTATCACTGATCTCCTCCGTGCAATGGGATCGGACAACTGGTTCCTCTCTGAGGGCTATGGGCTGCTGGTTTGGTTGGTTGTGTATCAGGCAGCAGGGATGCTAAAGTCAGTGCTGATATCTTCTCCCACCCATCAGTTTAGCCTGGATGGGGAGTGATGTCAGCCACAGATACTCCATTTCCCTTCTGGAATTTCCCTCTTTGCAAAAATAGCCTCCTTCTTTCATGTGGTTTTGATCTGGATAGTGCAGCATCCCAGTGATTTCTGTCGTTTTGCCCTTTCCCCAGATGCTGACTCCAATTCAAGGCAGCTTTGGAAGAACATCTGCGTTTCAGCCTGCTTGCCCCACTGGGCCTCTCTGAACTGCACCAAATCCATGCAGTAACTTGGAGAAGCTTTGTCTTTTCTTCCTTAAGGCCCTATTTGTCTTTTGTCATCTAAGGCCCTATGCTGACTGCTCCTCTATTATAGATGGAAGCAAAGCATTTCAGAGATTGATCCCTAGACTCCGTTGTCTGTGATAGTGCTGAAACTGGAGTTTTGGCTCTCTTTTTATATAGACAGCTCTTAGCTAAATAGGTCTTCTGTATCCAGATAGAAACTCCTCACAGCTCCAGAGTCTGGCTTTGAAGCACTTGTGGATAGCATTGTCACAAAAGGTTCAAGTGCAATTTAGTTGCGTGTTCTGTCCTCACCCTCTCCCCATTTCTTTCACTCTTGTCTACAGCTTTTTATTCTCTCTCTGCAAGCAGAAGCCAATGACCTTGATAACGGGACATGTTGCAAAGAAGAACCTTGTGAAATTAGTGAGAGAATAAGCTTATCTTTCCTTCGTTCTCCCTTGCATCCATCCTTTGTTTATTCCTCCTTCCTTCCTTCCTTCCTTCCATCCATCCATCCATCCAATTAAACTACTGGTCATACGTTAAACCCTAGTTTCAGAAACACCTGATGTTTGATTCCTCTCTAAAAGTTGGGCAGGTAGGGTAAAGCGACCATTTAGCTTTCCTTTTCAGTTACTCAGAAAGATCAGTGTCTTTGTGTGGTGATTTGTTACTCTCTGAAACTGGTGTATAAAATCATGTGGATTAAGTTGGGAGTCAACACCAGAGAAAGAACCTTGAGCAGTATTGTAAATTAGATCCCCAACTTTCAGCTGGCTAAAGACAGCAAGGCAACGTGTATCCTAAGTGCTTTTTTGGAATATGCCCGGAGAACTTAAAAATTATTTGCCATAGCTGCCATTTAGTGACATCTTGCTATCTCTAAACTGGACTTTCAGGTTAAAGGGGCAGCCACAAGACATGACCTCTTAGCTGCATAGAAAGCAACTGATGGACAGAATGAGGTTGAATAGTACAAACGATTAGAAGAGTAGTTATTGGGTTTGCAGTAATATCATTTTGATGACTGCTTTTACATGTATTTTTGTTGCTAGTTACTATTAATGACATAGTGACCAGGATCTCCAAGTCTGGAACAGAACCCGATTGCATGGGTAGGGTTGTTGAGAGCCATGCCATGCCATGCCAATAAAGAATGTCTCATGATGAATTATGTATGCATGAGACATTTGGACAATGCCCTTAATAACACACTTTAACTTGGTCAGCTCTGAATTTGTCAGCCAGTTGGACTAGATGACTGTTATAGGCCCCTTCCAACAGAAATACTTCTATTCTATTCTACTCCTATTCTACTTCTATTCTATTCTATTCTATTCTATTCTATTCTATTCTATTCTATTCTATTCTATTCTATTCTATTCTATTCTATTCTATTCTATTCTATTCTATTCTATTCTATTCTATTCTATTCTATTCCATTCCATTCCATTCCATTCCATTCCATTCCATTCCATTCCATTCCATTCCATTCCATTCTTCTATTTATATAGAGCATGATTGCATGCAGTGTGATGTAGGAGGAGACACAACAGGGACTAAGGTTACAGACCACAACTGTTTAGTCTAGACCTTGGAGGACTGAGGAAAGACATGATAATGGTATTGAAACACATGCAAGTAATCTGCAAAGAGAGAAACCATCTCATCTCCATGTTGAGTGGGCATCGCTTAGGAGATCGTGGGTTTAAATCACAGAAAAGCAGCTTTAAATTTGATAGTGAAAAGGAAAACAGAACCAGTTAGCGACAAGGATGGTGAAGCACTGAGTTAGGTTGCCTAAAGAGATTTTACTGGGGATTTTTATGTATGTGCTAGACAGACATCTGTCAGGAATGCCTGAGCTATACCTGAACTTGCAACAAAGCATGGAAATGGATGAGGTGGCCCATTGAGATCCCTTCCATCCCTACTTTCCTATGATATCATGCTTTCTGCAGCAGAATTCCTCATGTCCATTAGCGTACAGCACAGCCTTGAGCCCACTCCAAATGACTGGGGACCATCTATTTCAGCCCCGTAATTCCCAGAAACTCTTTGCCATCCACTTGAACTTCAGTTTGCTAAACACACTGGAGAGGAATCCGCCATCTCCACTGACGCAGCTCTCGTGGTGTAATTGTTAATATTATCCCATCTGCAGATCATTCCTCAAGGTCTCTCCCTCTCTGTCTCTCTCCCTTCTGCCTCCAGGAGGCTCCTGCCAAAGCGGATCAGGGCAGCGGTACAATTCCCATTCACAAAATCCTTCTCTTCCAGATTTAATGGCAACCTCACCTTGCCAAGAAAGCTCTTTAGAACATTGGGAGCTTGCGCTGCATTTATTAAAGACATTTGTCACAGCCGGATCAACATGTTTTCATTTAAATTCATCTGTAAATTTTGTTGATCCAAATCAATTTCTTCTCCCCCACATACTACTTGACTCACAAGAAAGGTTTCTTAACGTCAATCATGTGATGAGGGGTTATAATAGAGACTGACAAGTTTCATGAAACTTTTTTACTGCTGTTGCAGTTTTGGAAACTTCTGTGAATGAGTATGTTAAATCCATGAATTTCAGCTTTTGGTCCATGTACTCCCAGAGGTCCATCAGTAACATCTATGGGATATAAAAGAGATACCAAAACATCCTTTCGGTGCACCAAAATTTATACACAAGACCCTCTGTCCATACCAGAGTGAAACAGGACTACAGATGTTGGAGAAGAAACAGTAAAGGTGGCTGGCTGGCTGGGTGGCTGGATGGATCAACCATGTCATTTATCGAGTACCTCTGCCACATGCCAAGTAAGAAGTGTGAAAATTAAGGTCATGTTCTTGGGTCGTGATGACAAGAGGACTGGAGGGCTGGAAGGGCAGTGAGATTTACATTCCTCCTTCCAGACGTGCTTCCCTTTGGCAATCAAAGGCCTCTTATGGCTGAACAGAAACAGAAGAGCTATTTTGCTGCTTCCCAAGTATCTTCTCTTGAGATTTTTATTTCATTACTTCTCTGCCCCACAAGTCCCATTCACAGATTTACAGAAACAAATAATTTTGCCTAGCAGTGAAAACCAGGCACCCCCAGGGACTAAGCCAACAGCTGTTTTGTGGCCACAGGCAAATATTGTGCACCAGTTAAGGACAGACATTAAAAGGGTAGGTTGGCTTGATTGGGCACAAGCAATTAAACCTATTTTATAGAAGGTCTTCAATAACCACAGCTCAGTAGACGTCCCTGCTTCACTGTACATCTCTGCTGAGAGAAGCAACTGCTGAGATAACTCTTTCCTAAAGCTGTATTAAGGCTGATGGAGGGAGGAAGGAGGTGAGCTATGGAATTAAGTCAGCCTTTCGATCAGCAAACCCTTCATGAGTGTTTTCTGTCATGGTGTCCCATTCTAGCGGTGACCTGGCCAGACCTCATGTGATGGGTACAAGAAATAGTACGTCCTAGTTGGGGGTTAACTACACACAACCTTCCCATCCTATTCCCTTCATAGTTGCTTCATTATTTATTTATCTTCAATTGCATCCTTGAAGTTTTTTAAAGCAACAAAAAAGAGGGTTATGTCTTGGGATGAAGGGAGGAAAATAAACTTAGGGAGAGTTTAACAGCCACTGCTAAGGGTGATCAACTGGTGAGTGTAAACAACACTCTTGACCTGGGAACCTCCATCTATTTGAGAAAGAAAACATCACTCATTTGACCATATGAGGGCACAATCTCCTTATTTTTAGAATTCCAAGCTTAATCCACAATGCATATTGTTTGAAGTCTGTCTCAGTGCTTTTGTTCATAGCAACTCATGCAACACAACATGTGTAACCACAGCAGCTACTGCTGGTGAGCAGGAAAGCTGCTGTGGGGAACCCTGGGTAGCTACAAGAAAGAGCCAAAAGTAGGCAACGTTGTGTGCTCTAGGTTCCCTTGGTCTGGGGAAAAGAGAGTCCTTCCATCTGGGTAGATAGTCATATCACGTTAGAGAAAAAGCACATTGCCATGGCTAAGGGTGCCAGGAGTGATGTGAAAAATAGGGTGCAAATAGGTGTTCTCTTCAAATCTTGCTTGGAGGGTAAGCAAAACTCAGGCTTTTAAGCTGAACTGGTTTTAAAAGAGAACTTTTTACATAGGGACTTGGTGTGATCTCTTAGGCATTGGTTCAATCCTTGACTTGCTCAGTAGGTTTCTGATGACTGCTCCAAATTCTTGGCATGGCCCTAAAACTGTCAAGCAAAGATCACTCCAACACTCTGTGCCATCAGCAAGGGCTTCCTCAGGGGTGTCCAGGAGATAGCAGAGGTGCCTGTGGCCCTCTTCCCCCTCTTCCAGGAGTCTCCTGTTCATTCTTCTGGCTGTCCTTCCTCAGCCCTCTCCTGCCGTCATCACTTGGTAAGGACACACTGGTCCTTCCCTCCTCCAGAGCATCTCTGCAAGTGTCCTTCACTCCTGGTGGTCCCAATATCTGGCATGGTGTTCCCCTCCATGCCTTATCCCCTGCGGCAAGAGCATCACTTTTGACCTTGCCTCAGTGTGCACCTTCGCATGGCTCCCCTCATCCACACTTAGCCACCTCTCCAGCTGGCTTGTTTAACTCCATTTTGGACACAGTTTTCATCAAAGACATGACATTAAATAGAACCATCCAGCCTTGTCCCAAGCAGTCCCCGGGAATGGTGCAGACACCATTTTTCCATGATGGATTTTAAAGGGACAGGAGGCAAGAAGCAGTAGACAGAATGATTTACAAGACCAAGAATCTGTTGCTGGAAACAGGAGACACCCGCGTGGATCATCTCAGTAAAGCCATTTACTTCACTATCACTGACAGCTGCCATCCCCAAAATGACCTTTTCATTCCACCCCCCGCCCCCCCCCCCCGTTTTTTTTATATATTGGTCAAAAAGGAACAAGAGAATAGAAACATAAGGAATAAATCAGGAAAAAAATAATTCTTTCCCAGCTTTGCCACTGTGCCTGTGGATTTAGGTCTAATTTTCTTTTTTATTATTATTTTTTTTTCTTTTTCCTTGGGAACAGAACTATTAAATTTGAATCAATATTCCTTTTTAGGGTTGTTGTTCATCTTTCTCTCTTTAGGATGGTTTGCACATCTCTGCTAGCAGCAACACCCCTCTGGTTCATCTCGGACACCCCTTGGGTTGGAAGCCCGTTTGGGTTTTGGTGGCACTTTGACAGTTTCACAAGGCAAGCGTAGAAAAGGTCACGAGGGACTGGAACAGTGAGTCAGGCAGGGAGCGGGTAGGGAGGGAGGGAAAGGAAGCCAGTGCTTTTCCGATTGAAAACCTGCCACCAATCATGCATGATTCAACGGCAAAATGAATCCCAGGCGCTTTATGTTGTTGTTGACATTTACTTAGCGAGAGGGGTTGACGGGCAGATTTAATGGGGTTGGGACGGCTCACGTTTAAGTCAAAATGACCAAAGTGCAATATTAAAAATGATTGAAGTGGGAACCTTTTCAGATTACTCATTGGCTATCACTTCAAGAAGCCATGTGGTGAACCGAAAATATGCTGCATGAATGGCCCAGCTCTTTTAAGGAATGCATCGATTTAGCAGAGACTGAATATGTTGCTAAATTTAAGCTCCAACCTCTCTCTGACTGGGAATAGCCGTTCCTTGCAGGGCTGTGGTGTGAGCTGGTAAGTGCCGTCCTGCCTTCAGAAATGGCAGGTGATGGAGTTAACACCTCAGCCCTGCACCGGGAGCTTTGCTGCTGGTGTTTCCTCTTCTCAGCATCTTCTCGACCTACTGAGATGACCCATGCAGCATCCTGGCTGGTACCAGCACTGGTGTGGCCAGCAGGCCCAGGGCAGTGACCGTCCCTGTGCTGGGACCTGGGGAGGCCAAACCACAAGTCCTGGGGGCAGTTTTGGGCCCCTCACACCAAGAAAGGCCTTGAGGTGCTGGAGCGAGTGGAGAGAAGGGAACAGAGCTGGTGAGGGGCTGGAGCACAAGTGTGATGGAGCGGCTGAGGGACCTGGGGGGTTCAGCTGGAGAACAGGAGCTGAGGGGAGACCTTCTGATCTCTGAACTGCCTGAAAGGAGCTTGGAGCCAGGGGGGTCGGGCTCTGCTCCCCAGGAACAAGCGCCAGGAGCAGAGGAAACGGCCTCAAGTTGCACCAGGGGAGGTTGAGGTTGGATGTGGGGACAATTTCTTCCCCAAAGGGCTGTGGGGCATTGAACAGGCTGCCCAGGGCAGTGCTGGAGTCACCATCCCTGGAGGGTTGAACAGGTGGAGATGAGGTTCTCGGGACATGGGGCAGTGCCAGGGGTGATGATGGGTCTTTTCTCGATGATCTTGAGGGTCTGTTCCAACCAAAATGATTCTGTGTTTCTATGTTGTTGGCCGTCATACCCTCTTCCTCCTGAGCCTACCTGGTTCACCTTCTCTCCATCATCTCCAGGGAAGGTGTAGGCAGCTCAGTACATGGTGGGCACAACCTCACATTAGCACCCCGTGGTGCGTTTCTCTGACACCCAGCCCACCCAGGGCTCTGCAGAATTAGCCCCTATTTAGTGCTCAAATAAATATGACCTGGGCCAACTCAAACACCAAAGCTTAAAGCATGATCTGGAAGGCTGATCTCACAGGAGTAGGCAAACTGAAACAGGAGTCCAAAAAGTCCAGACACACTGTCAAGGAACAAATGGTGGAAGATTAGGCAGTTGAAGGAGACAACGGCTGAGAAGCCTGTTTTCGAGAGAGAAAAAGTTGTGACCCTCAACCAAGGAGAAGTAGCAACAACTAAACCCACACACAAATATCAGCCAACTTCTCTGAGGGAGCTAATGTTTGCTCCTGAGTCAGGTTTGTCTGAGAAGCACTGCAGAGAGGACAGGTTTGTACACAGAACAGTTACAACATGGGTCAATTAGCGCCCAAGTGCTTGGGTGAGATTACGTAGAAGTTGGGTTAACACGGTGCTGAGCAGCCAACATATTTATTCTTGGCATAGCAAGTAGAAGTGTTCTTCCCCAATCCCTGTTGCTTGCTGTATGGCAAGGTATGTGCACAGAAAAAATACTGTATTGCAGTGGGCATCTGTTGCCTTGGCTGGCTTTAGTTTCACTGAGCTTCACCCTAAATCTCAGAAGCTTTAAAGTCAGTCTCTGATCACATACAGGTTAAGGAGTGGTGAACAAGGAGCTGTCTTGTCAACAGGAATGTCTCAGAACATCATTTCTACTGAAAAGGATGCATTGCCCTGGGATGGATCTTGCTGGGCTGGTCCTTCCCTCTTCCCTGACTCCTCTGCAGGAATTCAGAGCAAGCAAGATCTCGTGCTGAAGCCTTCTTTGCCCTCCGAAGAAGCAATCTTTCAAGGTACAATTCAGTTGTCCAAGCAAATGCATCTGCTGCCATTTTCCACTGGCCTCCCACTACCTTTCCAGAAGGACAAGGGTTTTCCTTAGCTTCTCTCTCATACCCACCAGCCCTGTATGTGTTTAGGGTACCCCACGGCATCCCAAATAGAATTAGTTATCTGACTCAAGGTAACTGAATGTTATCCTCAGCTTTCTGTGTTTGTGGGCAACATCAGAGAAGACATCAGAGACACCATCTTGGACTCAGGGCTGGGAAGACCTGAGTGCTCTCCTCCTCTCCCATTTCCTAGGAAACACGTGTTTCATGGTGTGACTACTATTACCAGATTAGGTTCCAGCACATATTGGTAGAGAAGCTCCCAGCACCATTAATAAACGCCACTGCTGCTTTCTTCCTCGGTCCGCCTGCCAAAAAAGGCCACATTCTGAATGTCTATGGCCTAAATAAGACAAATGAAGGAAATAATGTCATCCTTATTTTACATATGATGAACCAGGTGCAGAGAACGGTGTTGACTCCTTCTAGGACAACACAAACAGAAAGGGAAAACAAACATGCCATTCCTAAATCCCACACTGGTATCTCCCAGGCCTGCTGACCAGCTCTTCATCCTGCTTGACAGCCACAGGTGCTTGACCAGAGTGGAGCACCAACATGTTTTGACACCTACAACCTTTTCATTCCCTTAATTTGTTACCGCCTTTTCCCTCTACTTTAATTGTGAATGGGTCTCTTTTTCCTTTGGCTAGGACCAGGAGGAGGTAGTGGAGACAACCTTATTACCAGGTCCCTTGGTTTGGTTTGGCCATCTATTTGGCCCTTCCTTTAACTCTTCACTTGTGTCTTCTTGTAAAACATTGAGCTGCTGGCCACTAGGCACCCAGAAATTAACCAAATAAGAAGGGGAAGGCAATATAATAATCAAGACTAAATTATAATCCATGAAAGTGAGGAAGTATAGACTGGAGGAAGATGCTGACAGAGTCCGATGATCTTCAGAGTGGGTCTTCAGGAGAAGGCAAAAAGATGTGAGATGGGTCAAGAAAAGATGGCCTGGCACACACGCATGTATGAAATACAAAAACACAAAGTGTGAGGCTATTAGTAGCAAAGGCATCTGGACAAAATTACAGCCTAACAGTGCACAAGAGAAAGAAAGAGAGGGGAAAAAACTTTATTAGATCCACCAACAAGTCTTGTTCTGTTTTAAGGAAGAAATACACAAATCAAGGGGTTATTTTTATTCTCAGAATGAGCTCGTTTCCCAAATGAAAGAACGAAAGACAAAGTTAAAAAAAAAAAATAGGCGGAGAAGGTCTTTCTTTCTACTCAAGTCCTGTGGAAAAATCCCCCTGATCCCAACTTTATGAAGCCCATAAAAAAACTTGGAAATCTATCCTGGCAGATGCCGGTGGGACTGGTGTTTGAGGCTTATACTTATTGGGTCTGATAGACAGAGGGAAAGAGAGGGGTTGTAAGGCAGTCGGAAAAGTGCTCCACTTTGGAAGTGTTCTCATCAGCCTATTACTTTACTTCACTTAAAGGTCAGCAGGGTGGAGTAACGGTGAAGGGAAAAACACAGCAGTGAAGAGCATTGCCTGCTGGCTGAAGCCATGAAGCCCCTGGTGACATCTTGGAGCACATCTCTCAGATGGAACAGCAGGCTCCAGCAAGAGTTTTTTGGAAGCAGCAAAAACAAGGGTTCCCCTTCTTTGTTTTTTAGCCGGAGGTGCCCAAATCAGTAAAAATGGCTACATTCGGTAGGAACTCACGGCCCAATTTCTGCTGGCTTGTCTTTAAATTCAAGCCTAAAATAGTAGAGCTGGGGAGAAGGAGCTCACCCTCATTCTTTCCTCCTCCATTGCACGCAACGTGCCTTTGCTCTCAGTTGCAGAGATAGAACCACAGAATCACAGAATGCTCTATTTTGGTACATCATGGCAACATTAAGGTAGAGTTTCATCATTTATTCCATATCTACAATGAACACCACAGTGCTTCTGCCTACGAGTGCGCTTTACAGACAGAGGAACTAAAGTGGAGAGAGCTAGCCAGTCACACTGAAGGTTGTTTAGATAGAAGTGACTCAGCTCTGGGACTGAACATCCCAAATTCAAGCTGTGTCCCATGTGCCCTAAGCAGGGGTCACCGGGAAAAACTGAACTGGAACTCAGGGGGTGGGTGGTGGACAGGGCCACCTATAACACTCAAGGTAAAATGTCCAAAATTATCAAGCCTGTGGCATTCTGGCCTTCTTCCATGCTTGGATGTCAACCTGAGTCAGAGTTATGTTCCTCCAAGACACTGTGCATTAAGAAAATCTCCTACTTGTAGGAAAAAAGGGCAGTAAAATGAGCTGGAATCGCAGGCAGGGAGTCTGCAACTGAGACGTATGTCCGCATAATTCACCTATGTCTGTGTAACTCATCTGGGTCTGGTACCCAGTTTCCAGTTGGAGCTTCCTGGCTGTGTCTTACACCCAAGGGAAGGAGCATAGGCACCTTCATATCTGCCCTGAGGGATTTCTTAGGACAACATAACTCCTTAGCTAGTTTTAGTTTAGTCTAAGCAGAGCGGGCTTAGTGTGGGATACCCACCAGATACGTAGTGGAGACAGAACTAGACCCGGCATGCAACTAAGCATCAGCTGCTGAGGTGAAAGTCTTGAGTTTCATTCTCTAGATCTTAATTCTTGGGGTTTTTTTCTCTCTTGTTTACATAAAGAAGGTAGGTTCTTGCTCTCAGACATCACATTAAATCCATAGATGTGTGTGTGTGATTGTGTAAGAGCTAACTATTTCCTTGGGAATAATTTCCAATAAATATATTCACTCACTTTTTCCTAATGACCAGTTCTGTCATTCTTTCCCACTGTTCTGGTTTTCTCAAAGACGAAAACGGCACGGTCTTGTTTCATTTCTTCCCTTGTAGAAGATCTGTTGATGAACATAAATTGATGGATTAGCTAATCATTTTTGACTGTTTTTATGGACAGAAAACCAGATTAGATTGAGACATTTTGATATCTTCATATTACACTCAAAATTTTTCAGTTAGAAAATTTTCGAATTAGGTACTTAAAGAAATTTTATACTAAGTGAAAAATTACTCACTAAGGGAAGAATTGCATGTGCCCTCATGACTTTGTTGAGTGGTGGAGTCATCATCCCTGGAGGTGTTTAAAGGGCATTTAAACAAGGTTCTTAGGGACATGGTTTAGTGCTAGAGTTCAGTTATGGTTGGGCTCTATGATCCTGAGGGACCCTTCCAACTGAAAACAATTCTACAATTTTATTCTATGATTCTATTTGTGCTCTGCTCACCTCCACACCTTATTAAAGAACCATACATTAACGTAGAGGCTTCAGTCTTTATCTTCAAAATGCTCCAGAAGATGAGCCAACAGGAGTCAACATCTGTCTAAAGCCCTGGAACAACTGGAGCTGTCTCAGACACAGTTGTTACCAGAAGCTGTGTAGGTCTGAGACTGCAGAGGAAAGTCCATTAAGGACCATTGCAAACCTCACCATCATCTGCTCCTGGTGTCAACCTTCTTTAATGTCAACACTGAGTGACATAAACATAACAGGAGTTGGACTCGATGATCCTTGTGGGTCCCTTCCAACTCCAGATATTCTATGATTCTATGAACACAAGCAAAAAAAGCAAAACCCCTCACTCTGCTGCACAAACCTTTACCTTCAGAAGAGTTGCCTCTTACATTTGACATGACGTTAGCAATATTCAAAGTAATCTCAGACGGGCAGCTGAGGGCAAGGAAATCATCTACCTTCTCTGCCCAGAGGAACAAAGCCACATTCCTGCCCTGAGTTGTCCCAGGAAGGAGCAGAACTGTACCCAAAAAGGTCATCAGAAGCTTTTCTCCTCTCTCATGGGCAAAGCTGTAGGAGACATTAGACTCATCTAATCCACACCTCTGGCTTTCCTCAGCTTCTCGAGCATCTAAACTGGAGCAGGCTCTGAACAAAGGGAGCCTGGGCGGGGCAGAGAATTTAACTGCACATCTATTACGAGGCTTTGTTGAGTGCACACACACTCTGCAATTTTTAACTCCACCAAATCTGGGAAAATTCTCTCATCAGTGCCAAAAGACACATCTGCAACAAGGATACTCCCTGCTAAATTTTGAGGGCCTGTGCAAAGTTAAAAGCGCACTGCAGCTTTCTAAAGGGAAGAGGTTTCCAGAATCATTTACCATAGGTAAAACAACGTATTTCCCTCCCCCCAGCCTTGTTCTCAGAAACTGTTTTGGCTGAAGTATCCAGGGGAATCCAGCCTATGGCATACACCCTGCATTTCATGGTGCTTTGCTTCATTTTTGACAGCACTGTAAGCGGATGAAAATAGGGCTTTAAAGTGAAAACTTTCAGGCAACCACAGGTTTAAATGTTCCTACCTATTCTGCCTCTAATGGCAAAACCACAGTAAAACTGTAATCAGATCTGCACTTTGTAGGTTGGGCTCTTTTCCAGCACTTATCATGGAAACTCTGGGAGATGGCAGTCTGCTTTAACTAAGCCCCAGCCAGGGCTGCATGACTGTTTTCCTCATTCGGGAATTCTGAGCTTCTCCAGCTGGTGGCATCTGCTGCTTGTTGGCCAAGATCTCACGTTCTGCTGCACTATCATTTTTGGTTGGAAAACAAATTTGCAGGACTTGCCATCATGAAGTTGAATTTCAAGATAAGGAAGAAAGGTGCGAAGGAACAGATGCTGAAAGGTTTGAAAGAACAATACTGATAACACTACCCCTCCATATAACACACTGATAGACAAAATACAAACCAACATAGGGTGGTGGAGACCTAAATAAACTATCCAGTTCAATCCGCTGCCCAAAGCAGGTCCAGTTAGAGCAGGTTGTGCAGATGACAAAGCTGTGAAACATCTGTAGGGAGAGTCCTGTAGATATTTCTGGATATTTCCTATATCTCTTTGCATAGTTTCCAAATCTGGTGGCCATGAAAAGTGCATATTCTGAATTGGTCTCTTGAATACAGATGTTGCAGAAACTCAACAATACTTGAAATAATTATTGGACATTTAAAGTGATCTGCCTCATTGACACCACCTTAACTCCTCAAACTTTGAGGGTCTTAAAACCAAACCAGTTATAGGCAAGAAACAAACAGGCTCTGTGCTTTAGAGCTTTCCTGGAAGTGGTTTACTTACTGGTTGAGTTTCAAAATTACAAGATCACAAAAGAAAGTTGGTAGGTGTGATACAACATTTCAACAGAATCTCCATCCAATAAGCAACTCTGATTTGATAAAACAATGCTGATGTTGGGTCATAGCTAAAATAAGATGTAAAATCATAGGAAAATGACAACAACAGTGCACATGAATGTGGGGAAAGGAAGGCATTAGCTGGCAGAAAAAGAAAGTAGCATGTAGGTAAGTCCATACACTTAAATCATCACAAACCTTGTGATACACCAGAGATGAATCCACAGCAGGGAAAAGGCTGATGTAAATTATTTATCTCCTTTCCAGAATGCAGCTGAGAGCAGCAGAAAACACAAATAAAGTGGGGAGAACCTACCAGGGCAGTTGGACATCCTAGCACTTAATTTAAGCTCTTGTTAACTCATCCCAAAGAGCTGTGCCCACTGTGTGCTGCAGCTGAAACCACTGAAAAAATTCATTGATTCAATAGACTTCGTATTGGATTAAATGCCACTCAGGATGTACATGGGGTGGGCAAGGGAATGAACCTGCCCTTACCTGTTATAGCCCTCAGACGTTTAAGTCACCAGGTGTATGCCATTTACACCATTGCCTGGTTTATACCATGAGGTAATTTGTCCCCAGTAATTATTACTGAGAGGGTTAGATTTATAACAGCTGGGTTTGATGAGTCTATATAGGGAAGGACTGAATTAACTGGGAAGGTTACTGCATTTATTACTTGCTTGTTCTTGAGTATGTTACTGTTTCTTGTAGTTCCTTTATTCTCTAGGTGAGCTGCAGGTAGATGTAGTTTTATTGTGTGTTATTAAGTTTGTTCAGGACAGTTTTTCTTTCTGCTTTTAGAAACATCAGCATAACTAGTAAGGAGGAAATCTCACTATATGCTATCCTACAGGGCTTACTTCATTGTAGTTCTATTTTTTCCCCCTTCTTGGAGAAGGTGTGAAGATGATGCTGGTTTTTCCTCTTTTGAAGTGTGGTGGTGGTTTGGTTGTTTTGTGGTTTTTGTTTGTTTTCTGATTTTATTTATTTTTTTTTTAGAACAATTTCGTTATTTGTGAAAAAACAAAAATGGAAGGGGGAATTTTGCTTGGAATTCTGAAATCATGTGCTTAGTGGGTTCTTTTTCTTAGTATTTTTTTTTGTCTGATCACTGCTTCACCCTGAAGTTTAGGCACTCAGTTGTGTGGCTCTTTGTCTTATAAAGTATTGCTTGTTATTCCCACAGAAAACCATCTCACCTCAGTTAAATAAGAAACCTGAAGATATAGTTTGACAGTGCTGGGCAATAGGTTTGTTGCCAGCTTGTGATGGCTGCTCTCATGGTCACAGGGAGTTGTTTTAACTTGGAGTAACTTTCCCTCCCAAAGCCACTCAATGTCACCCTTTCATGGCTTCACTAGCTCTTCAGATATCTCTTGAGTATCCCATCACCTTCTATTGTTGGTCCAAAAAGAAGAGGACATCCACTGCTGAGAGTAGCTCTTTGGCATCTCCATGGGTAACCTGTGTAAAGAAATAGACTTTATGTATCAGAAGTGCAGGTGGCATTGGCCGGGGCTGGAGAGGAAAGTGTGTGCCAGTAAGACTGGAACTGAATCCAAAGCAAACTCCGCAAACTGGAGACACAGCCTGGAAAAATAAGCTGTTGAGTCCACGGGCACAAACACAAATGCCTGGGCTTAGGTGGGGTTAAACAGCCTAAAAAGGATGGAGGGAGGCTGGATAGGGACAGCACGAGGGAAAGGATCTGGGGTTTACAAAGAGTCACATTGTGAATATGAGTCAGCAATGTTCTGCTGTCGTACTATCCTGGGATTTATAAACAAACTAATACTCTATAGACACGTAAGCAGTTTTTTCTACTCTGGTAGTGGAAGATATATTAGCTGACATATTGTCTCGAGGGGTCAGTGTCCTTTCAGAAAGAGATGGAATGAGAAGTGAAAGAAAAGCAATGAATGCAATAAAATGTGGTCCATGATGACAAAGGAGAAGAAGGGGCAGTTTAGTCCAGGGAAGAGAAAGGCAGTCTGAATTTTGGCATTTCCTATTATTTGGGTGGTTGACTCTGCAATCTTGCCAATCTCCTTTTAGCAAAGCTTTTGTTTCATTTCTGATGTCAGTGTCTCTCCAATTTAACAAAGTCACTCCAAGAAACACAGAGGCTCTGTCCTGTGACATCACGTTGGCATTCCCCTATCTCGTCGGGGTTGGAGCACAGACCTGCTGTAGGAATTGTGAGAATATGCCTGGTGAGGTCTCTGAGAGGTCACTTGGCAGAGCCTCCTTTCTGGAGGCAGGATCATCTGTGTGTAAGAGGCCCAGAGGTGTTTGGATAATCTATTTTTAAAAAGCATTGGGACTTGGAGTTCAGTCCCTGCAGTGACATTCGGATGTTAGTAGAGTCTTTCTACACCATTCAGCTGGTTTTTGTTGTTTATTTTCTCTGTGGAATCAACAGCCTCGGTCTTTAGAATGTCTTGAAAACTTTGGGGTTTTAGACCTCATCTTAATATGAAGGATTAATTTTCTTGTCTATGTGCAAGTTGTTACATACATTCATGATGCTGTGGAGTTTTCCCTCTAGAGCAACATTTGGACACTCAGAAAGTCATGACTCTCCAATCTTGTGTATTATCTGATAATGTTACACACCCTCAAATGGTTCAAGCTGAACGGAGACAACTGAATTGTATCTCTGAAGAGCAGTTACCTGCACACTGTTCACTTGTTACACAAAATGAGTCTAGGATTTGGGGGGAGGATCAAGGAATGGTTGGGATTGGAAAGGACATCTGGAGATCATCCAGTCCAACCCACCTGCTAACGCAAGGTCACCAGAGCAGATCACACAGGTGGGTCCAGGGGGTTTGAATGTCCCAGAGAAGGAGACTCCACACCCGCTCTGGGCAGCCTGGGCCAGGCTCTGGCACCTCCCAGCAAACAAGTTTCTCCTCATGTTCAGATGGAACCTCCTGTGTTGTTATTGGGCACCACTGAAAGAGGTATGTGATAAAACGACACAGGAGTCCATCAGACTGCATACACACAAGTAGGATGGCCTACAATTGCTCAAGCAAAAAGCATCTTCTGGAGGAGAGGTGGAAGGAAAGCGCCTGCTTTGGCAGCGCGTCATAGCTGTCTCCATATTCCTCTGCAATGCAATTTCCTTTTCTCTCATTTTTTCTGTGAAAGTAATTCTAAAATATTTTGTCTAAGAGACAAAACCTGGTGTTGAAATGTACATTTCCACACCAGTGATGAGTCCTAAATGTGCATAAAACCATGACTCTGTGTCTGCCAGGAGCAGCACTTGACCTGGGAGGGAAGAAGCCCTAATTGCATTTCTCAGAAGAAGACATTTCTGATGAGTCTTCTCACATA